>NW_016690379.1:1208807-1267231 GCF_001604755.1 Lepidothrix coronata | reverse complement strand
TGCACAAATCTGTCCCCACCAAGAGCAGGGTCCCCGTCACAGAGCCCATCCCTGGGGGATGGTGACCCAGCCTTGAGGGGAACCAGTCCCCCGTCCCCAGCGTGAGTCACCCCAGCTCTCCTGACATCCAGCCATAAACAGCTATTCCGGCTCAGGAGTTGCGTCCCAGTTTCCCGTGCTGTTTACATTGATCTGCCTTCCAGGGTTTGCTTTGCTCCAGTTTTTAATGTAATTTCACCAGCCATTAGCCCAGAACTCAGCTCAACTCCTCCCTCACTTAGCAGCTTTTTTCCCCTAAATATCTCCATTTGAGATCTGTGGAGCTGCTTTGGTGGCAAAGGCCTCGAGGGTCCGGGACCCTCCCCGTGACCTGGCAGAGATGGGGTGATAATGGGGCTTGAGTATCACCAGAACAGCCCAATTATGGTAAAACTGCTGAAAAACAACCATAGGAGCATCCCTGACCTGCTGGGAGCCTGGAGCTGCTGCTCCCCAACCCCGGGAATGATCCTGTGGCTTCAACTGCCAGCTCGTGATTTCCTGGGGAGTCTGGGTGTAGGGGGGGTTATTTCTTTTCATGAAGAGTGTATTAGGAGGGAAAATTAAATGCTGAGGCACAGAAAGACTCTCACTTCCCTTAAAGCTAATAATAGCAGCCAGTGCTTTCAGGGCCACTGCAGCCAACTGGTGTCCTGTGCCTCGTGCTCCCTGCCGAGGTGGGCAGCTGGGGAAACCGAGGCATGGAAGAGCTTCACTTGGTTCAAGGGGGTTTAGGAAGGGGTTGTGCTCCCCTCATGCCCTGTCTGCTCAGAGGGTGGTGATGCCACATGATGGGGGACATTCCCTGTCCTTCCACGAGCTGACCCTGCTGATTTCCCAGGCCTGTGGAGCGCCCACGGCACAGGGAAAACCCCCGTGTCCTGTGGGAAACCCGGGAGAAAGCGGGGCCCTGCTCCCCAGCGCCGGCCCTGGGCTCTCCCAAAGGCTCGTGGTACCTGGAGAGGAGTCAAACTGCCAGTTCCGAGTGATTGCTTTGGAAGGGCTGTTCCAGCCCCAGCTCCCTCGGGGCTTGGCTGTGGTGACAAGGAGCGGGCAGGCGGGGACACGGGGCTGGGGCGAGCGGGGACACGGGCGCTGTGTCACGCCAAGTGCGGCTCCTTGGGCTGCAGCGACAGCCCCTGGGGCTGCCAGACCCTGCCAGCACCCACGGGCAGCGGCTCTGCAGCACTCCCAGAGCCCTGGAAAAAAAAAAATCCCCAAATCCCGCTTGTCCCAGAGCCAGGCGCTTTCTGCTGGAAGCCGCCAGCCCTCGCTGTCCCCCTGCCAGGTGCAGGGGCTTTGCCACAGGTTTGGACGCTCTCTCCATTCCTTCCAAACTGATTAACCACTCTGCTGCCTCCTCTTCCAAGCAGAGCTGGATGTCCAGGCACTAATGGACGACTCCGGCAATTAATTGCAGGGGTGAGTCCACTCCTAATTAGGAACAGATTTAGGGAATGAGCACTAGGAGAGCTCTTTGGCTGTTGGTTGCCTCTGGTCCAGCATGGGGCTGGGGATTACAGTCTGTGGGGCTTTTTAATTAATAATTGAGGAATTGATTAAGCCTGAGCTCGTGCACTGGGGGAAGTGGAGCTGAGGAACAGGAGATGCTGCTGTGGTTCCTGTTGGCAGCGCTGGCTGGGGAGCCCAGCCTGGCTGGGAGTGGTTTTGCTGCCAGGGAAGCAGGTGTGAAGGTGGCTGGGAGCTGTGGGGTGCCCAGCTATGCTGGGAAGCTGCAGCAGAGCTCCCGTGGGTGTGAGACTTTTGCCAGCTGCTTTCAGATTCCCAAAATATGCTTAAATGTCTGAATTTTCCATGTGTTAACAGGCTGGTACCTGGGAGGGAGCAGGTCTGTTCCCTTTTGGATGTTTGGGTGCTTCAGGTTGGGGTGCTGGAGATCTGCCCTGGGGTGGCAGCTTCTCCTCTGCGGCTCAAGCTGCTGCTCCTGCCTCTCCCTGACAAATCCCAGGGAAAGGGGGATGCTGCATCCATTTCCCTGCCTGTCCTCAGCAGAGCTGTGCCCGGTAAGGCTGGGACCAAACCCTGTGTTGTGGTGGGCTGTGGTTTGCACCCTGCTGTGCCCAGGGCTGGAGCTCCTTTGCTGGGAACCCCCAGTGATCCGTGGGGGAGGTGGGTGCAGGGGAACGAGGGGCTTTTCCTTGTGGGTCAGAGCAGAGCCGAGTGAGCCCCGAGCTGGGAGGCAGCAGTGCAGTGCCAGGGGTGATGCGCCCACTGTGAAGGTCTGATGATGCCAAGAGGCAGCTGGGAAGGCAAAAAACCCACCCAAAGCAGTGCCCTGGAGAAGGAAGGGCCGGAGACCGGGCGAGTTTCCATCAGCGCTGCAGGACGACGGGTCACTGGAAAATCTTAGTGGGGAGCAAGAGGGAAGGAAGCAGCTTCTGCTTTCTGATAGTGGTTCCTGTGAGGGAGTGGGAGGGAGGGAGTTAGTCATCGTGGGCTCAGAGTGCTGCCTCTCCCCCAGCCCCCCCAGATCCCCTCTCCCTCCACAGGCACTGCTGGAATGACACTCTGCTGGCTCCGTGTCCCAGCACTGCAGGGCTGTTCCTCGGCTGATAATGAATGACAAAAAGCATCTGATCTGTCCAAAAGCTGGACACTGATCCGCTGGGCTGCCTGAGGGAGTCACATTGGTCCTGCAGCTGCTCTGTCTCCTCTTGCTTAGCTCTGGGGTTTGGGTGGAAAGCCACGTCCCCAGTCCCTGCTCAGCTCAGCAGGGGTTGCAGGCAGGGGTGGAAGCAGAACAGGCTGAATAGGAGGAAGGATATTAGTCAGAGGGGGACCAGGACAAAGGGTGAATGGAGGGGCTGTGAGTGGGGCAGGATTGGAGGGCCCAAGCTCTGCCAGCCCCTCCTCGGTGGCACACAGGCACCTCTGCCTGCTCTCCCTGCTGCAAACACCTCCCTGCCTGGTTTCCTCCTTGTCTGGGATGGCTGGGCAGAGCTGAACCCACACCTGCCACCGTGGTGCTCCCGAGGGATGGCACCAGCCTCCTCCTCCTCCTCCTCCTCCTCCCCGTCTGCTCACGGTGCTGCCCACAGCCAAGGACTGAAAGGAGAGTCTGTTCCCAGCCCCGGGGCCGGGAGTGGGATCTGCAGCCAACTTCCAGCTCGCCAGAGCAGAACAGTTTCTGTTGAGATCGGTAAAGAGAGCAAAGGCTGCTCTCCCCAAAGGTTCTGCTCCCAAGAGCCATCACAGGCACTTGGCTCGTGTCCTCCTCTGCAAAGCAGGGGCTCTGCGTGTTTACAAACAGGGGAAGGAGCTCCAGGGCTGCCAGACCACACAGCACACACAGCCCGGGGCTGCTGCACCACTCACAGTCCTGGAAAGGTTTGGGTTGGAAAGGACCTTAAAGCTCATCCAGTCCCACCCCCTGCCATGGGCAGGGACACCTTCCACTAGCCCAGGTTGCTCCGAGCCCCGTCCAACCTGGCCTGGGACACTTCCAGGGATGGGGCAGCCACAGCTTCTCTGGGATCAGCCAGCCAAGCACAGAGCATCCTGGGCACAGGTCTGTATCCCTGCCTCCAACACCTGCCCTGGGTATTTGCACCTTTAACCACCCAGTCCTGCAGATGCAGCTCCACCCCCTCAGCTGCAGCACCCCCTGCCCTGGGAGCAGCCTGTGCTCGGGGAGCGACGCTCACCCCCCTCCTGCCTTCACACCCTCTTGGTTTCCCTTCCCAAAGCCAAAGCTGGTTGTTTTTTCCTGGAATCTCTTCTCCATCCCCATCCTTGCTGTATGCAGTGTGTCATGCATGACCTGGGTTCACTGGGAGCTGCCAGGGACGCTGCTGGCTGGCACGGCCAGCCCGGCCCGTGCCCTCTGTCAGCTAATTGCTGCTCGGGAGCCCGGGATGTGCCAGCCCTTGGGCCTCCCAGCATCACTCAGGGTGCTTCATCACCGCCTGTCATGTCCTATATGGAGCAAACTGGGGCTTGGCAGAGAAAAAAGGGAAGGGAGGAAACATATTGGTGCCACTGGAAATTAAGGGCAGGTTCCCACGTCAGAGCTGGGGAGAGGATCGGCTGCCTCAGCAGTCAGCGGGGAAATAAGTTGCTGGCGTCACCAGTGATGTGAGACACAGGCACGTCTTGCAGGGGAGATACATCTGTGCCAGATCTGCAGCACAGGCTCTTCCAGCTCGTGTATCAGTGTGAGGCACTGCGGTGTCAGGCTTGCTGGAATTCGGGATTTGATGTAATTCCTGCAGCCAGACGTGTTCACAGGATCACGGAGTCACTGAATTTGGAAAAGACCTCCAGGAACATCAAGTCCAACCTGTGCCTGATCCCCACCTTGTCCCCCAGCCCAGAGCACTGAGGGGCACGTCCAGTCCTTCCTTGGACACCTCCAGGGGTGGGGACTCCACCACCTCCCTGGGCAGCCCCTTCCAAGGCCTGACCCCTCTTTCCAGGCAGAAATTCCTCCTGAGGTCCATCCTGAGTCTCCCCTGGAGCAGCTTGAGGCTGTTTCCTCTTGTTGTGTCACTGGTTGCTGGGAGAAAAGCCTGACCCCCCCTTGGCTTCAACCTTTTTTTAGGAACTTATAGAGAGCAAGAAGGTCCCCCCCAAGCCTCCTTTTCTCCAGGCTGAGCCCCCTAAGTGTTGTGGGGCAGGAAGAGTTTGGGGCCAGCTCTGGTTTTGGGGGAGCAGAGCCTTCAGCATCCTCCTGGCTCTGGGGACCCCATTGCTGTGGCTGTGGTGCCACCCTGGCTGTGCCACTCACCCTCATGGGAGCCTGGAAATGGAGCTCAGTGTCCAGCAAGGACAACTGGTCCAGATCCAGGTGAGGCTTTTGGCTGCTGACCATCACCAGCGCCGTGTGTCGGGGCTGGGAATCCCCATTCCCTTTCCAAAGGAGACAGGGATCTGTCTTCCCAAGCCAGGGTTTGGTGTCTGCAGGGCCGTGGGGAGAAGTTCTGCCTTCAGCTTGGTGGAGACAGGTCAAGGGAAGGTGCCCTCACCCACCTGCTGCCACCCAAACACCCACCTCCGATGGGTGTCCCGTGCCTTGGCTGCTCTCCAGGTAATCTCCATCCTCCCTCCTGGTGTGCTCCAGCCAGGGCTGGACGTGCTGCTGTGGCTTTGCCATCCTCAGCCATTTCAGATGCCGTGAGCTCCCTCTCTCCCTGTCATGACTCATTCCTTTCTCACCGAGGCTTTAATTTTTAAAGAAGCTCTTGGAGGCACGGAGGGTTTAATACCTGCAGAGGCTCCCAGCGGGTGCCACTGAGCTTTGTGTGGATGGGCACACGGGAGGGGATGGCTGGGGATGGTCCAGGAGCCCTCAGGACCCAGCACCACACTGAGACAGGCAGATGGATCCCAGGCTTGGAGTTGGGAATGGGGTCCCACGGTGCCTGCAGGATTGTCCCTCTGCTCAGCCCGTGCAGGAAGGAGGCAGCAGGGATGGGGATGTCCCTGGTGCTGTGAAGTGCCTGGGAAGAACAAGCCAAGAGCTGAGAGGGAAAGGGAAAACATTTTGGCCTCGGGAGGATCCTCTGGGTCTGCCACTTGCTGCAGTTCCTGAGGAGCCCCAGCCCCCCACGCTGGCTCCTGTCAGCTCTGGGCATGGAGCTGTTTGTGGGAGGGGGGAATGGCTCCAGCTGCACACACCTGGAGCACTGCCTCATCCCTGGAAGTGTCCAAGGCCAGGCTGGACGGGGCTTGGAGCAGCCTGGGACAATGGAAGGTGTCCTTGCCCGTGGAAGGGGGATGAGACTGGATGAGCTTTGAGGTCCTTCCGACCCAGGTAATTCTGTGATTCTGTGAAATGGCCTGGACCTCCCTCTGTTCCAGCTCTGCTGCTGCTCTCCTGGGCTGGAGATGATGCCCCTCAGGACCTGTGTTTGCTCTCTACCAGGGAGGTAGTGGTTTGCTGGCCTCCTGCACGGTGACATTTGCTGGGGGCTCCTTCCCTGCTCCCTTCCCTCCGGGGTTGGGAGGGCAGGAGGTGAGGGAGAGCTGCCAGCCCAGCTCCTGGGCCTCTCTGCTCCTCTGGATAACGGAGCTGCTGTTTGGAGAGCGATAGGAGGGGTGTTTGCTCTGTGTGTTGGCTTTGGGAATGCCAGGGCACGAGGTGTGCTGGCGTTATCCTGCTCCCTGGGATCTCCTTGCCTGCCCCACCGCCCTGCCCACCAGCTGCTGGCAGGAGAGTTGGTGGGGTGCAGCATTCCTGCATGACTCAGACAGTCACAGGTCACCCCCTCCTGCAGCCCCGGCACGGAGGAGGGAGCTTTTCCAGCCTTATCTACGGCATTCCTCGAGGTTTTTCCCAGTAAATATTTGCACTCTGCATTTCCCGAGGAATCGCCGGTGCCCGTGCTGGACCTGACGTGCTGCCAGCGGCGCCTGGCAGAGGCAGAGCATCACCACCCAGCCACATTTGCACCTTCCAGAGCAAAGCCCGAGCTGCCCATCCCCGGGCTCCCCGTGGGTGTTGGCACATGGTCCTCGAGGAAAGTTTCTCCTCCGTTTACGTGATTAATTCCTTCCTCCCACCACGGACGCCTGCAAACCGCATCTATATCCATGGCTCCCCACTCCTCCTCGCCTGTGAAATATTTATAACCCCCCACATTAGGGCTCTTCTTCTCTCTTCTTGCCTTTTTTTTATTCCTTCTCTCCTGCCTTCCACCCGGGCTCCCCGGCTCTGCGGAGCTCCAGGAGCCGCTTCATTTTCATATATCTCGGCGAGCGGAGAAGCTGTGAGGAATAATTTAGGTTTTTGCTCAGGGAATGAAGCGCTTTTTTTAATTGCAGTCATCTGCAGCTTCTCGGCAATGTATTATTGATGGTTATTATTCGAATAAAAGAGTCGTTTCTGTTTTGTTTTCCCGCGGACCCACTTGGCAGCGTTCATGGTTTTCCCTTCTCCCTCTTTCTCCGCTTTGGGAAGAGGTCACCTTGGAGTCTGGTAATTTTTCCACCCACTTTCACCCCTGGTGAGGGTGTTGCAGGGGCTGAGCTCACCCCAGCTTTGCCCCGTGGCATCAAAACCAGCAAAATACCAGTGATGCCCCTTAATATTGCCCAGAGCCCCCCAAGCACCTTAAGGTTGGGTTGGAGGGGGTTTAGCCCTTTTGGAAGTTGGGTGCAGGAGGAGGTGACCGTCTGCAGGCTCAGGGGGGCTTTGCTGGGGCCATCCCAGCCCTGTGTGGGCTCCACACGTGGCTGCTCTCCTGGGCCTTTGCTGGTGCTTTCTGGGGGCAGCAGGGTGAGCTGGGATACCTTCCCCTTGGAGGGCTGGTCCTGACCCCAAAACATCACAGAGGTGCCCCCCAGAAAGGGACCCGCTGGGGTTCCCCCTGCCCTCGCTGTGCCCTCCCCACCCAGGGGCTCTGCAGCATCACCCCCCAGGTGCCCCCAGGATCCAGGCTGGGACCATCTCCAGCCCCCCTGGCACCCCCTTCTCTGGCAGGAAGGCACCAAAGTAGGACTCGGGAGCTCCCCCGCCTCCCCAGCTCGGGCCTGACAGCTCGGGAGTGATGGGAGAGCGTTTCTCCCGCGCTGTCACTTCTCTCTCCTCCCTTTCAGCACCACCCACCGCGTTGTCACTCCCGGCAGCAGGGACTTTCCTCAGGCCCACGAAGGTCCCCGAGCTGTTACCGTGATGCAAACACCGAGTACAAGGTTCCTCCTTGATGTGAGGAATGAAACGAGGTCGGAACTGGAGGGAAAAATGTTCATTTTGAGGTGGAGCTGAGGATCTCCCTGTTTCCCTGGAGCCGCTTCCCTGCGACTCCCTGGGGAGGGCAGTGGGGTGTCCTGCAGATCTCAGGGGGGGAACTGTGCCTGTCCCTGAGCACAAGGTGCTCTGCTGAGCTGCTCCATGGAGAAGGAAGGACACCAACATCCCTGCTGAGGTGTCACCACATCCCCATGGCACAGCATTCCCCCTCATCCCGCCCATGGGCGCTTTGGGAAGGAGCGGCCGAGAGGCTCCTCCTCAGCTGTGGCAAATATTGAGGGGTTTTAAAACAGGCACTAATAGATTTAGAGCCTGTCGTGGCTCCAAACGGGAATTTGGAGGGGTGGGGAAGGGAAAAGCACCGTCAGTCACGGGGCTCCCAGGGAAAACCCAGCGTGGCTGTCGGCTCACAGGCACTGGGGTTATGAATTCCTTAGGTGAGCGAACAATTTTGTCTCCTAATTACACCCATAAAGCAGAGCCGGGCCCAGATTCCTCCTCTCATGTTTTGCTTTTCATGTCGAGCCCCTTTCCCCAGTGAAGGAGCTGCTTAATTAGAAATTAACAGGGTTGTTAGAGTAATTGGGAGCAGGAACGGGCTAGGAGAGGCTTATTAGCAGGAGTGTGGTGATGGTTTATTAGCAACCCCGTGGCTGGGGGGTTTTTCTGGTGCTCCAAAGCCATGGGGAGCTGCCCTGGAATGAGGAGAGAGCCCAGAACTGAGAGGGGAATCAGTGTGGCCACGATGGGACCCATGATAGGACCCTTCCCACGGCATCATGTGGGCTCTGAGCAGGAATCTGAGCCCTACAAACAGGCACCTGTGGGTGCTGCAGGGAGAGGGAAAAGGGGGAGAAGAGGCAGGAAAAAGCCCCCAAACCCTGTTTTCACCAGCTCTGCAGGCATCACCTGAGGGCATCTCAGCCAGCTCTGCCACCCTCCAGGGGCCCTGTGGTCCCCCTGCCCTGTCCCATGGGATGGGACCTCGGAGCTGCAGGACCCCCAGGAGCCCCTGGCATTCCCACCAAAGCCTCTCCAGGGTTTATTTATCCCTGAACCACATCCCTGGCGCTCTCCCTCCCTATATTTAGCCCTGGGATGGAGAGAGATTTCCCAGCCGCCCGACTGTGCCTGTGCTCAGGAGCAGTCAGTGTTTCCATGAGAAACCCCGGGGGGCCAATCCCGCTCCGCTCACCGGCACCGGGACAAAAACCCTCCCCGTGGCTTCCAGAGGAGAGACGCTGGATTTACATCCCCCAGGATGAGATCAGGATCTGGCCTCGGGTTTTGATGGGTTTGTAACTTGGCTGATACAACTCGGGCTGATTTAATTCATTTTGGGCTAAAACTCCACCTACAAGTTCCCAGCCTGGGAGGCATTAAAGGCAAATTAATACAAATATTATATACTGGGTTTAAAGGGAACTCATCAGCTAATCCTGATTTTTTTTTTTTTTTTTTTAATGGAAGAACCTGGTGGAGTGATGTTTTCTATTTTGGTGTTATTTATTTTATGTTGCTGCTGGTCTCCCTGAGGCCAGACACTGCCCAGGCCCAGGACTGCTCTGCTTTGCCTCCAGAGCATCCAGCAGAAAAGCATTTGGAAAAGAAAAGAGGTGCCAAAATATGGACAACAGCTGAAATTCCCATCCCAGCAGGGCTGCCCACAGGGTTCAGGTCCCTGAGGGTGGGCCCAGGTGCTGCTGGTCACTGTGGGAGTTTGGCTCCTTTTCCAAGCAGCAGGAATTGCCTGCAGGGAGGTGTGGAAGGAAAATTCCTCTTGGGATGGGACGGGATGGAGAACCTGCTCCTCTTCCAGAGGGGCCTGCAATGGATGTCAGGTGCAAGGAGGGCAGAGGAGCAAGGAGCACCATCCAGGCATCTCTGCCACGAATCCCTCCCATAGCCAGGGCTCAGAGCATTCCTGGCTGATCCCAGCTGGGAAAGGTGATGTGTTCCCCACACATGTGGCCAGTTCTGGGCGAAGATAAGGGAATAACTGACTATCCAGCCGTGATCCAAGGCGGATGGGGAGGCCAAAGGCACAGCACAGAGTGGGCAGCCCTGCGGGAGGGATCCAGCATCTCCCTTGGAGCTCGTCTGGGAGCACCTGCCAAGAGCCAAAGGAGCAGCCTGTCCCCACTGCCACCCAAAAATCCTCCTGTGCCCATTGCCACCCCCGTGGCTGTGGCAGCCAGAGCCCTGCTAATCCTGGGAGGTCCCTCCCTGCAGCTCCAGGCTGGACAAGTGGGAGCTTTGTTGGCTCAAGGGTTGTGTCCTTCTCCTTCCTTTTCCGGCTGTGCCTGGCAGAGCAGCGTGGGGACACCCCTGTCACCTCTGCAGGGAGGGCAAACCCTCCTGTCCCCCCCCAGCAGGAGCAGGTGGCCTGAGGCTGAAGGGGATGGAGCAGCAGGGGTGGCACCAGCAAGCACCAGAGGCAGCATCCTGGGAAACAGGGGCACAGGGAGGGTCTCCAGAGGAGACCCCAAAATACTCCATGAAGGAATTCTTCCCGTGTTCTCCCCCTCTGTGCCGCCGTGTGTGGGGACAGGTCGGTGCCTGTTTGGAGGTGATGCTCCTGCTCCTGCTCCTGCTCCAGCCAGGATTTTCACTTTTCCTCCATGTGCTTCTCCTTAGCTATAAAATGGAAGGGGCTCTCAGCCTGTTTATGGCTCTCTGTGTAACAGGAACACACCAGGCAGGAGCTGCTGAGCACCAGCCCTGTAATTGCCGCCTGCCACTGGATGGGAAGCACGTTTTCCAAATGGATTTTGGCTGGTTCCCCCGACAGCAAGTGCCCCAGCTGTAAAACCTGCCTTTCCCCATTTCAGCCCAAGTCCAGGAGTCCAAGGAGGCTGCAAATTCTCAGCATTGCTGAACTGCCCTGCTAACAACAGCTTCCCTGAGGCAGGAAGGCTGATTTCCTTTCAGGAGTCCAAATCCAGATGGTCAGAGATTCCTTCCAAGCTCAGAAAACCTGTTTTAAAAGGCCATTATGTCTCAATAGCAGTTTTGCATCCCGGCCCGTTGGAAGCACTGCCTGCAGGCTGCTCCACCAGCTCTTTTCCAAGCTGTTCTGTGGTCACTGAGACACAATCTGGGCAGTGCTGGCTGATTCTGGTGGAGGGGGGGCTGGACACCGGCTGAAATCCGTGTGTTCATTCCCACTTTCTGTGTTGGGCAAGTGTGGAGCCGTTAAATCGAAGGTGCCTGAGCTTGTTTTTTGAGACACAAGGTTTGCTCTTGTCATGGGAGTCTCCAGCCCTGGAGGGTTCGGAGGGAATGACCCCCTCAACTCCCCAGGAAGATGCCAAGGACCCCACCTTGAGATGGGGGGCATTCCCAGCCCAGAGCACTTTCCTCCCCCCTGCTGCAGAGCCCAGGGGCAGGTCGGTGCCTTCTGTGCTGTGCAGGATGTGGAGCCTGAATTACACCCAACCCGGGCAGCTCTGGTGGCACTCAGGTGACTTCAGATAATTTCCCCTGCCCCCAAACGGCCCCTGGCTCAGCCGAGTGGAAGGGATTTTACTGGCCCTGGAGAGCATGGGAAGGAATTCCGGATCCACACAGGGCTCGGCTCTCCCGGCCTCTGCAGCACCACCTGGGAGCGCTCAGGAATGCGAAATTCTCGAGGTGCAGGCCCTCAAGGGGGGAAAAAACCGTTCCGAGTGCTAATTAGGGCTTGTGCGTGCACAGATGTTCCACTGGTTTAACTCGAACCCGCGGCGTGCCCGGACGTGGGGCTGCGGGGAGGGCGAGGGCCGAGTTAAGGTGCCCACGCCCGGCACTGCTGCCCCGTGCCCCGATGCCACCGTGCATGGCCAGCACGGCCGCGGCGTGTCCACCCCTCAGGGACGATTCAAGGAGGATTTTTATCCCGGTGCCTTTAAAAAAGGGCTGAGGGTCGGATCTGCCCAGGGGGGGTTCTTCATGCTGGACCCTCTGTGGCCCACGGGGTGTGTCCCCTCCTCGAGGGGACAGTCGCTCTCAGGGGGTGTCAGACCGGCACACCCCAACCCCTGGGCATCAACCACAGTGCCCACGAGGAACCCCAAAGCCACTTTAACCCGCAAGGAGCCCCGATTTTGCCACAGGTCACGGTGCTACTCCTGCCTTCCCCACACTTGGACTGGGGAGGGGTTTGGGCACGAGGATGAGCCCTCACTTCTTGGGGTGCCCACGTCTGGAAGTGCACAAGCCTCAGTGCCATGGGTAGTGCCAGAGCTCCCCGAGGGGGGGGGGACACGTTGTGGTGCCCCCATATTGCCCAGGGGTGCACACACTGCCCGGGGGGGGTCCCCACATTGCCTGGGGGGTCCCCACATTGCCCAGGAGTGCTCTCCTCGCTCTAGCAGGGGGGGTCCTTGTGCTGCCCAGGGGGATGCCCACATTGCCCGGGGGGTCCCCACTCTGCCTGTGGGTGTTCCCACACTTTCTGGGGGTGCACCCCCCACTCTGCCTGTGGGGTCCTCCCACTGCCCGGGGTTTCACCCCCCACTCTCCGTCTCCTTCCCGTCCCCCTTAAGCAGCCGTCGGGGCGTGCAACCACCTTAAGGGAGCCCCTCCCCCGGCGGGCTGGGACGAGCCCTCCCCCTCCCTCCCCCCGTCCCCTCCCTCCTCGGCCCGGCCCCGCACGGCCCCGCACGGCACGGGGGTTGCCATGACAAGCATTTTCTCCCGTTAGCTCCGGGACCGTTCCCCCTCCATCCCATGGCCAGCCGGGGGGGCTCCGCCGCCAGCCGGGCGCCGCGGGAGCTGAGCCGGTGAGTGCGCGGGGGGACCCCGGGGTGGGGTCCGGGGGTCCCGGGAGGGGTTGAGGTGCTGAGTGCATGGGGGGAGTCACGGGAGTGCGGTGCGGGGTCCCCGGGGGGAGGTTGTTTGTAGGTGAGGGGTGCACAGGGGTGGGTGAAAGCGCCGCGACCACCGCCCAGCCCGCCCGGGCTGGGCGGTGGTCGCGGCGCTTTCACCCACCCCAGTTCGTCCCAGTGCAGCAGGTGGGATGGCGGGGCTTGGCGCGGGTCCCCAGAGCAGGGGGGGGTTGGCGTGGATCCCCCCCCACCCCGGTCCCACGTGGGAGGTGGGTGTGATGGTGGGATCGCCGCGGTCCGTCCGCTGTGGTGCGTGGGGGGCTGCGAGGCGCTGCAGCCCCCAAACATCTTGGGGAGGGGGGGGGAACTCCCTCAGCCCCCCGATATCTGGTGTGGGGAGGACTCTCCGGTCGTATCCTGCAACTTGTTGCCTGCCCTTGAAGGGGGGGGGCGTGGGGCTCCCGGTCGCGCGTGCTGTGGGCTTTTTGGAAGGCAGCGTGTTGTGGCACTGCGGGGAGGAGGAGGAGGGTGATGGAGGAAGGAAGAGGCGGGGGAAGGGGAGGGGGGCTTGCGGCAGCCCAAGGACAGAGCGGGGAAGGTGCTGCGTGGGTGGTTTGGGTGGTTTTCCCCACCCGTGGGGCAGGAGGGGGGCTGCTCCTTGGCTCGGGTGGGGTGTGCGTGGGGCTGGGGGTGGCATGCGGGGTGGGACGCAGGGAGGGTGGGATGCGTGGGGTTTGCCCATGCCAGGGCTGGGCACGTCTCCCTCCTGCCTGCACCAACCCAGCCGGTCAGATCCACGGCACAAAACAGGAGTGGGGAGGAAAAAAATAAATAAGGAAATAAATTAGAAGCCCAGCCAGGCTCTGGCCTCGTCCACCTCCTCCTGCCTCTGCCCCCAGCCCTCTCCCTGCATCCAAGCCCGGGCTGTGGAGCCTCCCAGCATCCCTGGCCTGGCTCGGTGGGGCTGTGCCCCCCGTGGGGTCCCCGGCGGTGGGGGTGGGGGGACCGCATGGAGCTGGGTGGTCCCTCCCTGCTTTGCCAGAGGCAAGAGGAGATGTTGGGAGGGGAGGAGGGACAATAGGTTATTGTGCTCTTATCTCTGGAGACCTGAGCTTGGGTGGGGGTTTGGATTGCGAAGCTCAAACCAGTGCAGCCAGTTTCTGCCCGTGGACGTGGACAGGCAGCCCTGGACGTGGGTGGACGGGCAGGACCCGGGGGCAGCGAACTGGGGCGGAGGTGAGTGCTCGGAGCACCCCATGGGGCATCCAGAGCCGTCCTGGGGCTGGGGGACACCGAGCTGTGCCCCCACTCCGGAGGGGCGCGATGCCACGGCCGTGGGCTGTGCCGCTGCCTGCGCCCTGCCAGGCTCCAGACACTGCCCTCAATCTTTCGCTTCCCTGAGCACTGAAACGCACCTAAATTATTAAATCATGAGCGAGAGAAGCTGACGCCCCCGCGCTCCGGCCCCACCCCGCCGCGCCGCGGGGATCCCTCCCCGGCTGCCCCCTTGGATGACCCTCCCCGGGAAATCCCCCCCGGCCCCTGGGGTGGCTGCGCTGGGTGCTGGGTCAGGGGGTGCCCCTCGTGTCAGGGCAGTGAGGGCCCTCCCGGGCTGAACGGTGCGGGCTGGGTGGTCTTGGAGGCCTCCCAACCCCTGCGTGTCCTGTGACTCCCCCCGGCCAGGCTGGATGCACTCGGATATGGAGGTGCCACTGCTGGGATGGGGCAGGTGGAGCTGGGAAGCTCCCAGGGCACGGGGGCAGAGCTTCCCCGTCCCCCAGAGCGGCCCCTCGGGGTTCAGGCTCCATCCCCATCCCACGGTCGCCGCGGGGGCTGCGCTGGGAGCAGCCCCGTACGAGCCCTGCGCGAAGCCTCGGCTCCTTCCCGGCTGGAAAGGGGATTGCTGGCGCTGGGAAAGTGGTGCGAGCGCTGCAGGTAGAGGCTGGAGAGGGCGAAGGGTGTTGTTGGGTGTTGGTTTTTTTTTTTCGGCTGAGATGATGACGGAGGGAATTCCCTGCGCTGCCGGCTCGCCGCTCGCGTGCCGTGGGTCCGGATCCGTTCCCGGGGGATCTGTTGCCGTCGCCTGCGCCTCTGGAGCCGGGACCCGCCATGCCGGAGCCCCCGGGCAGAGGAGGGGCAGGGAGGGGTGAGCCGAAGGGTGGCACAGGTCCTTGGGCAGGATGAGTAAGAGCAGGGAGGGACGGCTGCTCCTCTCCACTATTGTTTTGCAGTCGAAAGCGCCGGGGTGGAGCTGAGCCTGGAGTTTCCCCTTGTCCCCAAGGCTCCCTGCCCTGGGAGACGAGCCTGCTCCTCCCCTGCCTGCCCAGGGAGACGAGCCTGCTCCTTCCGTAGCTGCCCCTCGCCGGGGCTGCGGATTCTCTGCACGCTCCCTGCTCCTCTCTGGGGTTGGTTTTTTTTCCCCTTTTCCTGTTTCTCCTCCCCGCTAGGCCACGAGCGGAGTTTTCCCGCAGTGGTCGCACGCGCCTGTTCCAGCAGCACAGGATGGAGCCTGCAGGGACTGGGGGGACCCAAATCTCTGCAGCGGGGACTCGCTGCCGCCGCCTGTTTGCTGCTGCTGCTGCTCCCCGTATCCGCTGCTCCTCGCAGGGCCCAGGGCTGGCAGCTCTGGCTTCCTCCTCGCCCACGGCTCCTCCCCGCCGGGGACGGCTGGGCTGTGCTTGGGAAAGGAGCCGGAGGAAAACCTGGGTTAAAGCCCCGGGGATCCCGCTTGGCTCCGAGTGCAGCTGTGGCAGGGACCAGGAGCCCGGGGAGGGATGTGGGGATGCTCGGTGTGACCATGGCAATGGGATGCAGGTCCTTGGATGGGGAGGGACCAATATTCGGTGTGACCATGGCAAGGGATGTGGATCCTTGGATGAGGAGGTGGCTGATGCTCAGTGTGACCGTGGCAATGGGCTGCAGGTCCTTGGATGGGGAGGTGGCCTCTGCAGCACAAAGAGGTGACTCCTCCTTGGTGTTCCCCAATTCCTGTGGCTCGCTGGTGACTGCTGGGAGTGGATCCTGGCAGGGTGAGGGATGCTGTTGGATGCCTGCTGGCTGCCTGGAGCATTCCTGCTCAGGGTGGATGGAGGCAGAGGTGTCATGTAGGTGGGGATCCCGTGTGCAGAGGAGGAAATAGATTGGTGAGGGTGAGCTGGAAATTCGACCCCATCCCTCTCACCCTGGTGTTGTGTGGGGTGGGAATAAAGACCCATCTCATGGTGCAGGTGACAGAGATGTTTTTGGGGGAAGCAGCTTTGATGGGAAAGGGTGGCACTGGACAGGGAACGTGTTTCAGGGTGCGGGTCCAGCCTCGGGGTCCCTCGGAGCAGTTGGCTGTGGGAGCCACGTTCGTTCCCTGTCACCTCCTGCCAGCGCTGAGGCCGAACTAATGAAACCTCTGACTTTGATGTTTTAATTAGTTGCTTTTGGCTTTAATGCGGAGGGATAATAGAGTTTCCATGGACTTATAGAACCTGCCCCTCTGTTTATTCATTAGAAAATGGAAAAGGGAAAAAAAAGAAATGAGATAACCCTGGGTAGGAGAGGAGGAAAGCGAAGCTTGAGCCCTGTGGAGCACATGACATCCCGCTGGGGTGTCACCCACTCGGCTGCTGACTCTCTTAAAGCACTAATTAAGCAACTTAAATCCTGTGAGAGCTCTCTGTGAGTAACAGATGAGTTCCCTGTCCTCCTGCATTTGTGAGCTTCTGGGAGAGGTCTTGGATTTAAATGTGGGAAGCTGATGCACAGCGATGTGCCCCGGAGAGGGTCAGGAATTGGGGCTGTGGGAATCCTGGCCAGGAGAATCCCTCTGCCTGTACCACCTCAGCAGGGAGCGAGGGGCTGGCAAGGGGGAACAGGTCACTGCTGCCCAGGAAGGTGGTGAGGGATGTGGGGAGCCTGGTGGGATACCAGGTACTCCTGGGCTGCTTCCCTGGGATGTCTGGGCTTCTGGATCATGGCATCCAGTCCTAAGCTGTAGGGACCAGGAGGGTCCGTGCTGGGGAGGGGACACAAAGCCATGACACCAGCCCTGCACGTGTTCCTCTGCCCAAATCCCGCAGCTAGATCTCTTTGGAGCGAGGGAAGGGGCATGGGAAGGATCTCCCGTTGGGCAGTGCCAAGGGGCAGAGCTCCTGGTCTCGGCAGGCCCTTCCTTCCCTGCAGCAGGAGGGTCCGGGGGAGCCCCTGGGGACACCCCAGTCCCCTAATGCAGGGTGTGGGCCCATCCCCTGCACCCCCCGGGCCGGGACCTGGCGGGTCCCCGCAGGGTGAACTCCTGGCCAGGGCAGCAGGAAAGCCAAGCCCAAGGTTTGGCCAGTTGTCGGTGTTTTGTGCTGACGGGGAAACTTTTCCCTCTCCGCTTCCATGGCAGGGATGAGTCGGCAGCTGGGCTGAGCCGGCAGAGGAGCCAAGCGCAGCCTCGGGGGTGCCGGGGGCGAGTCTCCAACCCCCCCAGCTTTTCTTTGGTGCCGTATCCCGGTGTTTTCCTGCCGCCGGAGCGGCCGGGGGCTGTGGGAAGCGGCGAGCTGCTGGTGTGCCAGGGCAGGGAGCGGCGCGTAGGAGTCCCCACCCGGAAGAGTTTGTCCGGCGGGGCCGCGCAGGGAGGAATCCGATCCCTCCTTTTCCCAGGCTGGGATCCCGGCGCGCTTGGCTTTCCGTGGCCTTGGCCGGCCCCGCCGCTCCCGAGCCCCCCGCCAGGGTCCGGCCTCCCGCTCCGTCCCGGCGGGCCGGGGAGGGTCCCGCACAGCGATCCCGCGCCGGCTGACACCTCCCTTTGTCTCCAGCGCCGAAAGGTCAGCCCTGCCTAACTGAGCCCTGCCTAACGCAGCCCTGCCTGACTCGCCGCGCTCCGTTAAGGAGCTGTAAATAATCCCCGATCCTTCTGCCGCGGGGCCGCGGCAGCCGCCGGCTCCTGGGCTGAGCATCCTCCTCCTCCTCCTCCTCCCTGGGGGAAGGATTCGTGCCAAGGGAGGTGATGCCAGCCGGGGGGGGTGCAGCCAGCGCTGCGGAGCCTGGGGGGCAGCGGGGTGGGCTGAGGCCCGAGGCACTCGCTGCAGCAGTGAAAGCAGCGTGTCCCATGCCAAGGGCAAGAGCTGGGATGGCAGCTCCCAGCTCCTGCCTTCCCCGGGCTAAAAATAAGCCGCCGGCCCTCTCGGTGCTGCCTCTGCCCAGCCTGGGGGGGCCGGGGGTGGGCAGGGGGCAAAGCTGGGCACAGGGGACCACGGCGGGGGCTCAGCCCTGCAGAACAGTGGCAGGGCCTGTCTGGGATTTGACGTGACCTTTGCTCTTTGAGCATCGGATCCAAGGATCAGATTTTCAGGTCTGGGCTCGGATTTCGGGCAGAAGGTGTCTGATTTTCAGCGCCGATTCCCAAGATGCTAATTAAGGACCCTGCTGCAGCAGCTGGAGCTTTACTGTCCCTTTGCCACCCCTCGCTCGCCCGGGAGGTGCCGACGGCTCCAGCCAGCCCCACGGAATGCCCTCGGCTTTTCGCTTCTCGCCTTTTGTTCCTGCTTGGAAACGCTGATGCTTCTGCTCTCTGTGCTCCAGCCTTTCCAGAGGCTTAGTGGCACAGCATCGCGGCATTCCAGCTCTTCGTCTCCCTTCCCACCTTCTCACCAGCCACTTAAAAATAACCCCGGGTTGCTCGAGCACTGCTGAGGGCAGATCCCAGGCTGCACGGATGCCCTGTAGCTGGCAGTGGGAAAACTGCTTTTCCTGCTCGTGCCAGGGGACAGGCAGCCAAGGGACACAGGGATGAGCGAGAAGATGGCTCAGTCCTTGAGCATCGTCCCCTCTCATCCCCGCTCTGCAGGGGCTGAAGCCCCCACCCTTTCATGGGGCTGAGCTGGGGTGTATCCCAGGGGACGTGGGCGGCTCCAGGTGGGATCTGCTGGCCGTGGAATCCAGGGCAGGGTGTCTGGTTTGCTCGGGGAGCCGCGTGGCACCTGGACAGCCCAGCCCCGTCTGCCGGTCCCGCGCGCCGGCTGCATACAAATCCCTCGGTGACAGATCGCTGCAGCTGGCAGCCGGCAGCACGAGCTTCCCGGGCTTCCCAGGGCTGCCCGCTCCAGGGGGGCTTCCCGCCGGAGCCGGGCTCTGCCACGGGCACGTGGCTGTGCCGGGAGCTTGGATCCAGCGCGGCCTCGGCAGTGGGGACAGCCCGGGGGTGACCCGGGGCTGGGAGGGAGCTCGTGCTCCAGCCTGAACCTGAGTTAAATATTATTCCTGCCTCTGGAACAGGGAGGGATTAGTGCAAGGAGGGAGAGATTGGTGCAAGGAGGGGGATTGCAGGGAAATGAGGGCAGGCTGGATTTGTGGCTCTGCTGGAGGCTGTTTGGTGATGCCGACAGCTGGCAATGCCAGGCTGGCGGTGGAGGAGCCCGAGCTGCCGGTGGGATGGGCTGGAGCAAGGCTGGGACTGTGGCTGGTGAAGGTCGCAGTGCCTGAGGCAGCCCCGCTGCTGTGGAGTGGGAGGGAAGCTGGAATGCCAGCCCGCATCCCTCAGTGGTGGGGATTTATCCCGAGTGGCACAGGCCTGGCTGCCTCTGCCTGGGGCCGAGGGGCTGAATCAGCTGCAGAGAGCTGGGACCAGAAACTTGGCTGGGCTGGGAGGAGCTGCAAGCGTGGCTGATCTTTCCTGGGTGTCCTGGTGCAGACGTGGCTGTGAGTCACCGCATCCTGCCTGGGAAAGTGTGGGGACCCAAAACTTTCATCGGAGCAGCCGTGCAGGGCGCTGGGACGGGTCCTTGGAGGGTCCTGTTGTACCCACTGATTCCCTGTGGGAGCGAGGCTGTGCTCCTCCCTAGGGACGCTTCTGTGGAGCTGGGGGCCAGAAACCCCCATGTCCCAGCTGGAGCTGTGAAAGGGTGAAGCTCCACAGCCTGCATTTTCCAGTGTGACTAGTGCTGACTATTTTTAGTTGTCCAAATTAAGCTCGCCTAAATGATGTCTTTTGAGGTTTATTTGAGGGAGGAGGCCTGGAGTGGTGTTATTTCCCAAGTGACGAATTGCTCTTAAATCTGACCCCAACTGGACTGGCCAAAAGCGAGGGGAAGGACTGAAGCTGCTGCCTGTGTCTGGGAAGCGTCTCCTCCCCGCAGAGCTGCACCCGAGGGTGTTTCCCGAGTCAGCAGGAGATCTCCTGGGGGAAGGAGAAAGCAAACAGCCAGGCCCCTCTCGCCTCCCCGTGGGGGAAAACCAGCTGGATAACCTCCTCCTGCTCCCTGCCTCGGCATCCTCAGGGTGTGCTGTGCCCCTGGGAGCCAGCCCGGGTGCTCCTCGGGGTGTTCAATCCACGGGCTGCTCTTCCCAGGGGCAGCTTGGATTCCTCGGCGTGTGCTGGGTGCCAAACGCAGCCGACTGGGGCTCACAGAGGAGGCTGCTTTGCCTCCTGGGGGGAGGCTGGAGCTGTGGGTCAGGTGTTGCTCTGTAGGTGCCTGTTTTGGGAGAGGTGCATCCAGGGGTGAGGGAGTGGTGGCTGGCTTGGTGTCCAGTGGATACTCCAGGGCTGGGTGCAGCCCTGGGCCAGGCCCTGGTGAGCCAAAATCCTTCCACACCGTGCTCCAGCTCTGTGTCCGCAGCTGAATTCTGTTGTTCTAGCTCCTGACCCGCTGCCTTTCATCTCTTTCCATTCATTGCTTCCCTTCTTGGCATTGTTTTCCCACTCTTCCCGTCTCTGCCCATCTGTGGACGTTGTCTGCGTGCCCAGTCTCACCTCGCTGGGCGCCCGCTCGGGCACGCACCCGGAGCTCGGTGCAGGAATGGCCCTTCCTCCTCCTTTTCCATCCCTCCCCTGCAGCAGCTGGGTGTTTCTGTGCAGGTCAGCAGCCGGGGGATCCTCTGGCTCCTGCAGTTGAACGTGAAGTGCATCGAATCCTGGGAAGCTGTTGCAGATGGAGTTTGTGCCGCGCGGGGGGACCTGTGCTGTGTGTGCCGGTGTCCTCCTCTCTCCGAGGGCAGACACAGCCTGGAGCAAGGAGGCTGGAAGTGCTTCCTGCCCTGCCTGGCACCTCTGTGCAGGGGACTGTCCCTTTTCCCTTTGGAAAGGACAATGAGGGATCCTCCCTTCCTCCTCCCGCTCCCCCGGACACAGCTGCGTGTGCAGGCCGGCCTCGCTGTTCCTCAGCCCCCAGACCTCGCTGCGCTCCAGCCCTGCTGGAGTGATCCTTTGGGAAGAGGATCGCAGGGAAGGGACCCAGGAAAGCTGGCACAGAGCTTCCCTGAATCTCAGTCTCCTTGCCTGGGACTCTGTCTGGCTGCGTCCCCTTGAGGGGCTGTGTGGGAGCAGGGAACAGAACAAGTCCAGGTGGTTCTGGGGGACCCCAAATGGTGCTGTGGGACCCCAAACCAGTGGCTGTCCTGGCAGTGTCCCCTGCTCTTTGCATTCCCACTGTCCTTGTTATGCAGAGAGCAAACCCACCTGCCCAGCCCCTGCCTGGGCTCCAAGGATGGAGCAAAAGGCTGATGGAGGGGATGAGGAAGGACCTCAGTACTGCAGGCAACTGGGAAAGTGAGAGGGCAGAGAAGAGCAGCCAGAGCCTTGGGAGTAGAGGGGATTCCAGCATGTGGAACAATCCTGGGTAGGATACCCGGGGCAGGAGGGGGAATCCTGCCCGTGCAAGCCCCAGGCCCTGGGTGGGTTTTGCATTTTTCCAGCCGGATGGAGAGCAGGAATCAACGACACCCAGCCACGGGCAGCCCTTCTGCCTCCATCCCCTGGTACCACCCCGTGCTGGGCTCTGGTGTCCTGGCAGCTGGGTTGGGTGCCGGCCACTCGCCGTATTCCCTGTGGATCACCCTTGCTCAGTCTGCTTCCTGCCAGCACAGCACCCCTAACACCCGGATTGCGCCGCTAATCTGGGCCCTATCGCTGTTAAAGCTGCAATTATCCCTGGATTAGTGCTGGTGCTTAGGGACCCACCTGGGTAAGTGCCTGGGATAGGCAGGGGCTGTGCCAAAGCCTCCCGTGGCTCCTGCGGCTCCAGGTCCGGCCAGGACAAAGTGGCCGGTGTCCAGCTGTCACCTCGGCTGACCCCAGGGCTGGTTTGTTCCTCTTGTTTGGAGGCTGGGCAGAGCCTGCAGAGCTTTGGGGGGCATTGCTTGTTGGCCTGGGGGGTGCTGGGCAGTGGGAACCCCCCCCAGCACCGTGTCCTTGCCCCTGTTGTGTCTTTTCCTGTCTCTGCAGTTTGAAGTAGAGCTTGAAATTCAGGGCCAGGTTGGACGGGGCTCGGAGCAACCTGGGCTAGTGAAAGGTGTCCCCGCCCATGGCAGGAGGTGGAACTGGGTGGGCTTTAAGTTCCCTTCACACTCAAACCATTTTGAGATTCTATGATTCTGACTCTCAGCTCTGTTGCAGCTTCAGCAGTGGGTTCTTTGGTGATGGGGGGACGACCTGCAGCACCCTGAGCTGTGATTTCTGGCGCAGAGGACACGTGTGGTGGCAGAGCCTGGGCTGGGTCAGCGCCCAGAGGGGCAGGGAGGCACCATCCCACCTGCAGGGACGCAGGAGGTGGGAGCTGTGCCAGCAGCTGCATGCTGGCACTTGAGGAAAAGGGATATCCCAGTTTCCCTGGTTTACTGGTGCAGCTGGGAGCCTCTGGGAGCGCGGGGGCGCTGGAGACGACGCTGCATAAACAGGATGGCAGGTCAGGACAGGGCTGAGCACCTGGGACACCGGGCACGTGTGTGGAGGTGGGGATGGGGCTGGGAATGGCGGTGCTGGGAATGGCGGTGCTGGGAATGGCGGTACTGGGAATGGTGGTACTGGGAATGACAGTGCCCAGCACACCGCGGCTCCGTTGCTGGAGCAGCGGGTCAGGTCTGTTTTGGGGAGGGGAGAGGACAGTCCCAGCCAGCTGGGAATGGAGCACACGGTGCCTGTGAGGAGGAGGAGGAGGATGGTGCTGTTGTCACCAGCCTCTCCCCGGTGCTCAGCCCAGATAGGACGATTTTTAGATAGATCAGCACTTGATTAAAGGACATTGATGGGTTTAAAATGCACTGGCACCCGGGGTAGGCACAGGCCCCTATAACTGGGAATGTGTTGGCTGCTCTGGATCACCTCGGGGCTGTGGCTGGAGCTGATGGGAAGAACAGTGAGGCTCTGAAGAGCAGATCTGGGGTTTTTCCGGTGGCCCTGGACCCCTCCTGCCCTGCTTGGGCTGGGATGGTGGGAAAGGGGTGCCCCCAAAGCATTGGGGTGGTGAGATGCAGCTGAGGGCGGGTGGGAGAGGCAAGGCTGGTGTTTCTAAGTGGGGTGAGGACTATGTGGGTCACCCCTTGAGTGTGGATGGGTGTCCCTTCCCTTGCAGCCTCCCCCACCCCCACGGCGTCCCACAGCGTGCCGCTCTCCTCCTGGCATTTCACACCCCCCCTGCCCTGTTCCTGCCCGTGTGGTTTTACTTTCATATTTATTTTTCGAGCAGATTCCTGCTGTTTTCTTAAATACTTGGTTCTCCTGCCGTGGGGGACAAGGAGTGGGGACCCCGGGAGGCTCCCAGGGGGCCGGGTGTGTGTGTGTGCCCCCTCCCACACCCCTTGGCCTCATCCCAGCAACTGTCTCAGAGGAGCTCTTCCTTCCCCCGTCCCTCCCCGTGCTCTCCTGGCCCATCTGGCTCTGTCCCCCTATTTACTGCTACATATTTTCCAGGCTCTGATTTGCCTCTTCTGCCCAGGTTTGATCTCCCGGTGATATCACGGGCTTTGCTCCGCGAGGGGCTGATTCGGTGCCCGGGGATGCAGCTTTTCTTCCCTCGTATAAATATTGCCTTTCGCTCTCCTGCGTCTCTCCCGCTCTCCCTCCCTCCCTTTAATTAGACTTCTTACTGCATGGAACAGTTTGCAGTTATATATGGAAAACAGCCTACACTTTCCCAGGAGCGGGGCATGTCGGGAAGGGAAACGGGAGCAGCCGGCGCGCTCTCCCTGGGAGCGCGTGTGTTTTTCCTATCGCGGACACACTTTTCCCGACTTTATTTTTTAACCCTTCGGGGCAGGGAGGGGGCTCGGAGCCTCCCGCCCTCCCCCCCCCGCCACCACCTTGTTGCCGACTCTTCCCTTTCGCCTGGAAAAATCCCCTCTCTCTCCCTCTCTCTGCTTGGACTTTTCAATGGAAAAATATGGATTTGCTGCCGGAGCGGTGTGGCGTGAGGGACACGAGCTAGTCGGGATCGGAGGAGTTACCCGGCGTCCGAAGGGGATGTGATCCGGAGCGGGACTGCGCGGGAGCCCTCGGAGCACACACGGGTACCGGACCAGGGGCACCCACCCCGTCCCCCTGGCCCACGTGGGGAGGTGGCAGGAGGGGCATTTCTGCCCCCAGCCCTTCCCCGTGTCCCCCAGGGCTGCTTCCAGCCTCGGGATCGGGATCTGAGCGTTGGATCACCCCTCCTGCTGTCCCAGCCCACCCTGGGGGCTGCAGGGGGGACTCCTCGGGGTTCCCCTGGTGCAATCCCAGCTCTGGGGCAGCCCCTGCTCTCCTGCAGCCCAGGAGCCCCCGACTTTCCCTGTGGGGTCAAACCAGCTCCCTGGCTCCTGCCTCAGTTGCCCCACTGTGACCCCGAGGAGTGTCTGGCTGTGATTGCTGCTCTTTTGGTTTTTGCACGGGACTCTTCTCGCTGAGCCGGGAGGAGGAGGAAGCAGCTCGCTGGCAAGGTGAGTGCTGTGCTCACCCAGGTGCCTCAGGGTGCCCTGTGGCACCCCAAGGGCTCAACCTCTCCTCCTCCTGACTTCCAGGAGAAGCAGATGCTTCTCCCGGCTGCTGCTGGGAGGAAGTGACGGGGCCTATTTTAAGCCCCCAGGGATTTTCAGGGTAGGAATCCCCTGTCCCTGTGTAATCCTGCTAAAAATACCGTGGCTGTGCCCCTGTGTCCTGGCCGGTGGCTCTCCCGTTCCCTGGGTGTTGTTTTGCCTGTGAAATCCCCTGTGCTCTGGATCAGTACTTACCTGCTGGTTTTTGCTTGATTTTAAGCTAAGCTGCTCCTCTGCTTTTTGAATGAGTTGTAGAAAGGTGGGAGTCAGGATTGCTGGGATTTTCCCCCTGTTTGGGGCTGGGAGAGGGATGCTGCTGTGCTCAGGTGTGTGGCTGCCTCAGTTTCCCCAGCTGTGTAGGGCAGAGGGACGTGTGGGGAGTTGAGTCAGAGACCAACTGCACCCGCTCCTCGGGGGCTGCCCCATCCCATGGGGATCCCATGGGAGAGGTGGGAATGGCTGAGCTGCCTGGAGCATCTCTGCCTCTCCCTGAGGCTGGCAGTGAGGGCTGGGGGTGAGCTGGGTCAGGCTCTGCTCTGCCCGAGCTCCTGCCAAAGTCCCAGTGTCCTCTGGCTGTGCCTCTGCCCCAGGAATGGCTCCAGAGGTCTGTGGAGCAGAGAGAGCCCGTCCCTCGAGGCAGAGCTCCGGGCTCCTCCCGTCCTGCCCTCTGCGCCATCCTTGGTTTGGATCCTGGCCCGGTGGCCCCGTGGCCTGTGCCCTCTCCTCCAGCTGCCTGGATGCTGCTCCCAGCCTTGCTCTGGGCACCAGCACTTCTGCTGCACTGGGAGAGTCCCAGCCTCCGTGTGCTGGGGGGGATGGAGTGTCTGCCTGGGAATAGGACCCCCAGCTGCCCATCCCGGTGGGATTGTTGGTGTCATCTCCCTTCTGCCGCAGGTGCTGGGACTGGGGGGGTGTCCAGGTGTGCCAGGAACTGGGAGGATCCGGGTTGGTCTGAATGCAGGGCTGGGATGTGACCATGGCAGTGTCCATCCTGGGGGGGCTGCGAGAAGGAGTGGACAAAGCCTCATACTGGGATCCAGGGCAATCCCAGTCTGGCAGCACCAGACTCTGCCATGTGCCCCCTCCCCAGGTACCAGGTACCTCTGCCTGGTGCTGGTGTAGCAGGGCAGGAGGGGATGCTGTGCCCCTCCGAAGGCTGGGGGGCTGCAGGTATTTGCTGGAGCAGGACAGGCCGGATTTGCTCCCCACACTCCTGCATTCCTCCACCGGCTGTGCTACCTTGTAAAGCACAAAAGAATAATGAGAGGAGCTGGGGTGATTTAGTGCAGGCGCCGGGGAGAGAAATACCAAGGCCTTAGATGGAAACATTCCCCTTGACAGCTCGCCTGGAGACTCCCTGCTTTTCCTTTTCTTCCAACCCCCCCTGAAATTCCTGGGCTGCTGCACCCTGGGGCGCGGGGAAGCCCCGGCTGGGGGCGAGGGTGGATTCCTGAGCCCCGGCACTGAGGCTCTGGCAGCTGTGCCCGTGCCTTTGGCACGTGCAGGGGCTTGGACAGCAGCAGCCGGGGCCGTCGTGGCCCCTGGGCTCGGGGCAGCAGGTTTTGGGGTTTGGGACGCCAGGTTTTGAGGCTCGGGGCGGCGGGTTTTGGGGAGCCTTGTCAGGGATTGCCACATCCATAGTGCTCTCCTGCCTCCAGCCTCTTCCCTGCCCTTTGCTGCTGCTAATTGCTGCCTTGGGTATGCAAAAACCCGGCAGTTTTTCAGCCTTCATTAACGGGAGGCAAAATAGGAGCGAAAAAACAGAGCCAAGGCAGCTGTAATTAGTGGGCTGGTGGCAGCCGCGCGTGTTCCCTGCGGAATGGCCGGCGAAGGGATGCATTTTTTGGGGAAGGCCGCCTCTTCCTGCCTTTTCCTTGTGGTTTCCCGTGACCTTGGCCCTGGTGCGTGGCTCAGAGGTGCCATATGACCTTTTGGTCCTACAGCCTGGCAGGAGAAGGAGGAGGAGGAGGATGGTGTGATGATGTGACGACGCTCTGGTTGCTTCCCCATCCCTGGTGTCCACACCTGCGCGGGGATGAGCGTCCAAGCCGGGCCAGGGAGGTGACAGCCTGTCTGGGGACAGGGTCCCCTGCCTCGTGCCCTGCACGTGGCAGCCCCCGGGCGCACGTGCCGGCGGTGGCCGCGCACGAGGGAAGCGCCGGCTGCGCTCCTGGCACCGGGCGGGCGCTCGCCCCGCTCCGGCAGCGGGAAGCGTGTGCCTGGCACAGCGTGTGGGAGAAATACTACGGGCTGTGCCACCCGTGGGCTGCCGCGATTCATGCTCTGCTCCACCGGGGAGCTGGGGCTGGTGACGGGGAGCTGGGGCTGGTGGTGGTGACATCCCGGGCCAGCGGCTCCTTCCCGCGTCTCTGGCAGCACGTGGCACCCTGAGCAGGAGTACCTTTGCTGTCTATGGCACCCAGGTGGTTTCGGTGTGTCCCCCCCCTTCCCACCCCGCTGGCACCTCCAGTGTCCCAGCTCACAGACGGGTGAGGTGAGCAGGAGTCGGCACCGTGTGGGAGTTGGGGAATTTTGACTCGGAGCTGCCGCTGTGCTGCCGGTGGGAACCACAGGGATGCGGGAGGAGGAGATGCTGCCGGCCCTGGGGGGCTGCTGGTGGGCTGGTGTAGGAGAAGCCTGGAGCTCCTTCTGGTCTCACCACAGATTTCCACTGGGGTTGGTGCTCCTGGGCTGCAGCATCAGCCCCGTGCTCGCAGACCAGGGCACTGCTCCGTGGCTCGGTTTCCCCGGCACGGCATCGCTGCCGCTGAGCTCTGCGCGGCCCCAGCACTTCCTGGGTGTTTTGCTGGCCCTTTTCCAGCTGTGGTGCCCTGGCAGGGGGGCACGTTAGTCCCCCCACTCTTGCAGGGCGAAGGCCGGGAGCTTCTTCCCTCTCAGCACTGCAGGTGAAAAACGAGGGCTTCTTGCAGTTATTGCAGCGCCCCATCCCAGGCGTTTGGCTCTTGTGTTTTCCCACGTGTCCCACGTGTGGGGCGGGTGTCGCTGGGGGGTTTCCCGCTGTCGGGTGCTGGGGTGGCCCCGCTGGGGAGGGAGGTGCCACCGTCCCCTCCCATGGCGGGTGCGTCCGACGGAGGAAGCGGATACTGCAGTGGGAGGAGGGAACGTCCTGTGGGTGCCACAGGTGCTGCCCCGGGGAGCCCTGAGCGGGGACCCTGCCTGGTTTCGGCACCCAGAGCCCAGGGGAAGGAGCAGGGAGGGGCGACACCGGCGTGACTGGGGAAGGGGGGACAACTCCTGCTCCCACGCTGCCTTGTGCTGTCGCAGGGGGCCGTGAGTGGAGCTCGTGCCTGCAGGGGTCTGTCCGGGGTGTTGGGGCCTGGCCTGGTGCCCCCGTGCCTTTGCCATGGGGGTGTTGGGCTGCAGGACCAGTTTCCGGCACCGTGACCTTCGCTGCCCTCTCTGACCTCTGCGATCCTGCGCCTCCTCCCTTGGTGGCTGCCGGGGAAGCTCTTGGGCCTGAGGGTGACAATCCTGCCTGGGGTGGCCCCCGCACCCCTGGAGCCAGCCCTGCCCCTGCAGATCATGTGGTTTGTCACGGTGAGTCGCTCTGTTGGCTCCTGCCACCGCGGGAGGTGACAACACCCCGGTGTCCCCTCTGGGTGCCCTCCGGGGGTGCCCGGCGTGGGAAGGGTTAAGGAGGGAAGGCTTCCCCTGCCAGGGGTGTTGCTGGGAACAGGCAGTGAGGAGAGGCTGCCATCTGCACATTGCGATTTGGTGAGTGTGCAGGGGAGGGGCCCTGCCCTGGCCCCTGGGGTGCTGGGGCCCCCCTGTTTCCTGGGGAGAGGTGGGGGCTCTGCTGTGGCACCGGGTGGGAGGTGGGGGGCCCTCAAAATCCCCCAGGGGTTGGTGTTGTTGTGGTCTGACCATCTGCTCCACGTGTCCATGTCCCTCCACCGTGGGAGATGGACCTGACTCAGCCCCAGCGGGCACTGGAGTGGGGGTCGTGCCCTCCCTGTGCCCTCCCCGTGCCCCCCACACCTTTGAGGGCAGCGTGTCTGAGGTTTTCACCTGTTGAAACCCCGCAGGTGTGCTGGGCAGAGGTGCCAGCGCAGACCCCCCAGTGCAGGAGGCCCCACATGTCCCCTGGCGTGTCCCTCCCTGCTACAGCTGGGGTCTCTTCCCCTCCCCAAACACCTTCCCCTGATGACAGCACCTCACGTGTCTCTCCCAGTGATGCTCTCAGCAGATGCAGCCATTCCAGCAGCTTTTTGCCTTCCAGCCTTGCTCCCACGTGGGACTGTGGCTCCCAGCAGCCCACGGTGGGTGCTGAGTGCTGGTGGGGTCCACGAGGTGGGAGGGTGAGCCAGAGGAGCTGTGCAGTTTCTCCTGGGACATATCCCAGAGAGCAGGCAGGGGAAGGTGGTTTAGGCCCGTTTTTTTGCTTTAATTGGCTGGTTTGGCTTTTGGAACCCACGTGTCCATCTGGAGAGTGGGTCTGTCCATTCTGTGTGCTCTGGGGCTCAGTGCAGCCTCTCTCATTCCACTGGGGATGCAGCTCAGCTTTTTTAATTCCCAAAGAGAAAAATCTTAAACCCGAGCCAAGAAGGGTAATTTTGGGGGAGTTGAGGTTTTTTTTCTTTTCATCCCCACTTGGCAACATAAACAGCATCCCTGACAGCTTTACATTGAGTTTGCCATGGCAACCTACAGCAGCCAAGTGTTTCCAACACCCCATTCCCAAAGTGGGAGAGGAGATGAACCCCAGTGGGTGCTGCTGAAGGGCAGTGTGTGGGGCTGGGGTGCTGGTGGCTTGGGGAAGGTGATCCACCGTGATCCAGGTGACCTGAGGTTTGTTTGCTCATGGACCTGATCCTGCTTGTCCAGGCTGGGGTTCGTGGCTCTGGGCAGGGGATGTGGTGGCTGCTCTTGCTCCTCCTCAGCATGGTGCTCTCTGCCCTGGATGGTGAGGGTTGTTCAGGCTGGAGGGGAGCTGAGCTGGGGTAGGGATTTCATCCTCATTCATGGATAAAGGAAAACAACAGCTGAGCTTGGTCAGGGCTTGCTCCATCTCTGGTCATCTGCAGGGAGGACAGAGCAGTGCTGGGGTCTGCTCTGATGTGCTGAGCCAGGAGGATCCATGGCCTTGCCCAGGGACCCAGTGGTGGCTGCTGCTGGCATGTGCCAGCTCCTGGTGCCACCAGTGTCGCAGCGAGGCCACTCGTGGCTTGGCTGAAGGCATCACGTGTGACACGTCCAGCTGATTTAATTATTCCTGTCCCCCTCTGAGCACTTTCCTCTTCCCGAGCTTAAAAGCCAGCGGGTCCCTTTCGCTGTGCCAGGGGCCGGGGTGGGCACGGGGGATGCTCTGGTGCCGGCTCTGGCCGTGGCTGCTCTCCCTGCCAGGACGGAGGTGTCGTGCAGCCGTTTATTATTCCGGGCAGGTTCGCCTGCAGCACGGCATCGGCTCCGGCATCGGCTCCGGCTCTGCCGCTCCTCGCCAGCCGCTCCCTCCTGCCCGGAGCTCGTGCCTCCCCCAGCCCACACCCCGGCCCGTGGCTCCAGACAGTCCATGTCCCTCATCCCAAACTCCACAGCAGCCCTTGTCCTGCCCAGGGGTGTCGTTTGGGAGCTGACACGGCTCTGGGGGTGGTCCCGTGTCCGCACAGGGCGCTCGGGCTCCCGCTCCTTGTTTTCTTCCCAAGGAGGCCCTCGGGGAGCACTTGTTCCTCTCCAGTGCCTGGGGGCTCTGGAAGTGAATTATAGGAGTGAAGGGCAGCCTGCTGAACGCTGCTGGAGTCATTAGGAGCTCGTTAGGATGATGGCTCTTAGGGAAGCCTGAGTGCAGCTCTCCGGACCGATCCTTCCCGGTTTGGCCAAGGAACGCAGGAGCCTGTGCTGGACTGGTGGGTTGGGGCAGAGACAGGCCAGGAATGGGTCTGTGACCCCAGATGGGCTGGAGGAGGGTGCTCAGAGCAGACACAGGAGCCTTTCCCCCACCACAGCCCTTCCTTTCCTGAGGGGCAGAGCCAGTCCCGGACCAGAGCCGTGGGTGGGACACGGGCTGGTGCTGATGGTGCCGTGAGCTCCTCCAGGGGTAATTATGGACTAGGCCGTTACAGGATTAATTAACCGTCTTTCTCTTAACCTCTGAGCTCTCCTCAGACAACGTTGGTTGCTACGAAAGAGGAAAAAATTAGCGTGTTGGGGTGAGGGAATTATCTTTTTTTCTCTTAATCAGCAGGAGTCTGCTTAATTGGGCCTGCCACCTCCTGCTTCCCGCTGCTGGGAGCCAGCACGCCTTTAAATGATGGATGAGCTCAGCTCCACGAGGAGCTGTGGGGTAACCGGGCTGGGAATGGGCAGGGATGCTGGGGTGGGAATGCTGGAGTTGATCTCTGCTTTATGGGGCAGCAGCAATGCTCTGCCCCAAGGGTGCAGGTTCGGGTGTCCCGGGAGCCGCAGTGCTCCCCATCCCTGAGCTCCCTGTGCTCCCAATCCCTTCGGTGCCTGCAGCTGGGGGACAGGACCCTCCTGTGCAGTGGCATTGCTGGTGTCCCTGGGGTTCAGTTGGTGCCTGTTCTGTCCTGATAATGCCCAGAGCTGCCCTGGGTGTTGCTGTCAGGGAGCTGCTCCCAGGGGCCAGGCAAGGAGGGGTTTGCTCTCTGGGCTCTGGTGTGACTGCAGCTGGGGTCCCGTGCTGTGGGGTGAGCTGGGACAGCCCCAGGGTGGTGTGGTGCCTGCCTGTTGGGTTTGTGAGGGCTAGTGCATCCCATGTGCCCCTGGGAAGCACGGATAGATGTCCTTCCACCTTCCTCCTGTTCTTGTCTGGCTGCTTTTCTTCCCTGTTCGCTTGCTCTGCCACCTCCTGACCCTGTCTCAGGCTGCTGCTGCTGCTGTAGTGGCCGTTCCTTTTGTTATTCATTTATATTGCTCTAGGAAAGACTTCATTTTCTCTGCATAAGAGCCTCCCTTGCAGGCTCTTTGCCTCTGGAGCGCTGGGAGCATTGCTGGGTACAGAGCTGGAGGGCACCCTGGGTGACAAACAACACTTTTCCCCTCTGGCCTGTGCTGCTCTGCCTGCTCCCTCCATGTCCCTATTTGTCCCTAGCCCCCATCCTCTCTGTCTGGAATGCCAGTGGGGGACCCCAGATCCCTGGGGAACGTGGGAGCCGCTGGATGCTGTGCCTGCCTGGCCACAGCACTTGGTTCAGGCGTTTTTGGGACTCCTCTGTCCTCGCTGGCAGGGCTGGGGGGTTGTAACCTGGCTGGCAGGTGCTGAGAGCCGAGGCCAAGAGCCACTCGCTGCCTTCGAGGGCTTCTCTGAGAGGGTCATTGATGGAAAAGCCTCTGTTTTAGAGGAACTCACAGATTTTAGTGGCTTCCCTGGTCCCTGTGGTGTCTCTCAGCTGGTTCAAAGCCTGCTGGGTGCAGTAAACCCCTCTCCGTGGGTGTGGGATGCTCCCTCACCTGCTGGCAGGGCGGAGGGCAGCGCTCCAGCCCCGGCGCCTGCCTGTGCAGGAAGCAGCTGTTTTCCACTGCCGAGGTGTATTTTTAACCCAGAGTGAATGGGACGTTTTTCTGGGCCGGGCAGCTGGGTTTGAGTGAAGAACCACCTGGGCGCCCTTCCTGCCCGGCCCCAGCGCTGCCGCTGCCGGTTTTCCCCGCGGCGTGTCCGCGCCGAGCCTGCCAGCTCCCTCCCGGGCCAGCTCCTCACCCCCAGGCTTTTGGGTCAAAATCATGGTGAAACCACGTTACCCCTGGCAGGTGCCCAGCCCGGGGTGCCACCGCCCCCGCTCTCCCACCCCGTGCACTGGTCCTGGGGCCTCCTTCACGCCGGTGTTTCTGTTTCCCCCCATCCCTTGTTTTCGCAGCTCCAGTTGCTGTGGTATCCAGGGAGCCCTCCTCCTTCTGCAGGAGATGCACGCTGGTCGTTGCTAAGGTCGCCTCCGCGGTAACATGCACATCCTGTTTACACCTCTATCCGGAGAAGTTGGGCTCGGTTAGAGGCACCTGCTCCCCCAGGGAAGGGGCCGCACGGAGCGTCCCCCCCGCGCCGGACCCTCGAGGGAGCCGCGAGCCGGCGTCGGCATCACCGGCACCATGACGAACAACGTGGCCGACCACCACCCCGGCAACTCGGTCGCCGAAGGCAACCATGAGGGGGACTTCGGGTGCTCCATGGTGGAGCTCAGGAACCTCATGGAGCTGCGGAGCGCCGAGGCGGTGGCCCGGCTCAACGACTCCTACGGCGGCGTGCAGAACGTCTGCAAGAGGCTCAAGACGTCGCCCGTCGAAGGTGAGTGGCCGCCCCGTTGGCCTTGCCAGGTGGGGTTGTCACCTCTGGAGGGTGGTGGCTCCGAGGCGTGTCCCGTGGCCGAGCTCAGCCGGTGCACCCGCTGTCCATCGTCGGAGACGCTCCTCGTGTCTCGTAAAATGGTCGTTTAGGGCAGAAAAGGAGGGAGAAGAAAGAGAAGCATCATGCCAGGGGGTTCCCCGGGGCGTAGCCCGGAGCCCCATGTCCCCTGGGAGGATGGAGCGGAGGCAGGATGAGCTCAGGGCTCTCAGAGGGGCACGGGGGGCTCACGGCCACAGCCCAGCCACTGCTCTGTGCCAGCCTTTCCCATTTAATAATTTACAGAGCCAGTGGCAGGGCTGGGGGGGTGGGAGGGAGAGTGTAAAGGTTGGATGGTGCTGGGGAGGTGACTGGAGCTCTTTGAGGCATCTCAGATGAGGGATGGGCAGCACATCTCCCAGAGGGGTGGGGAGAGGCACCCAGGTCACCCCTGATCTGAGGGGATCGCGAGGGAAAAGCTGGTTGGTGCCTCTGGGCATCACAGTTTGGAGTGGTGGTGGCAGTGACGCCTGTGGGTGCCAGGTCACCTCTGGGAGGCTTTGTGGAAGGGTATCAGGATGTCACCTCTCCTTCCCACGGGCTGGGCTGGCTTTTGGGGTCCCCCTTATCGGTGAGGCTTCTGGCACTGGGGAGCTGCGGGTGCCTTTGTGTGGTGATGGACCCCTTCCCTGGCATTAAAGGGGTACTGGGGTGAGAGACCCCCTGATTACAGCACTGAGGGTTTACCTGGAGCTGGGAGCAGGATGTGGGGTGGGGGACGTGGCTGCGCCTCAGCTCTGAAAACTTGTGGGTTATTCTTAGTGCTGAAAGGTGGGGATTAGTGCGTTTCCAGCTGTGAGTGGGACCGGGAAGGGGAGACAATATCGGGATGTCATTAGAGAAGGGGGGGGAGTCCCGGTGGAAATACCAAGTCCAGGTCACAAAACAATGTGTTTGGTCCTGCCAAAGTGGGAACACGCTCCTTTGGGGGCGGGAGGAGAGGGGAGGGGGGAAGCAGACCCCAAAGGCTCTTTTGAGGGGAGGTGAAGGGCTGCCCTTCCATCCTGGGTGCCACTGGTTGTCTGGCTCTCCCCCCAAGAGCTGTCAGTGCTCCCCAATCCCTTGGGGCTGCTCCCGGAGGAGCTTTGGGATGGAGTGGGGTGTCTCTCTGCCAGGCACTGGCTTTCCACCTCCACATCCCCCTGTCCCCCAGCGGGGCGGTGGCTCAGTGAGTCACCCGTGGAGCATCCCCGGTGTCCCTGGGTGCCCAGTGCCAGCACACAGCGCCCTGACTCACCCGCTGGCAGGAGCAGCTCCCGGGGCTGCCGCCTCCTTCCCGATCCAGGGCGAGGATCCTGCGTGGGGGCTCCTTGTGCCAAGGCTTTGCCACCCAGCAGCAGCTTTCCTGGGATTATCAGGGACTGGTGATCGTTATGGGGGTTTGTTCTCTGCTGTCACTTGTGGCCTCTACCCAAAATTTCCAACTCAACGCCCAATGATTGGACCCTCAGGCCCTGCAGGGGGATTTGCTGCTGCTCTTTGCCCCCTTCCCTGTGTCAGCACAGACATTGACCCCCAGGAGAGTGGGGGGCAGCCCTGGGGTCAGGCCCGTGGGTGGGATGTGCTTTGGAGGAGCCGAAGTCTGCAACCTCCCGTGTGCTCATGGAGCAGCACGTGCGTGCCCGTGGCACAGCCCTGGCTCCACGGCAGTTTAGCCACATTTTCCATCCGTTCCGCCGGAGACGCTGGGCGGGAATTGGGGCCGGGAGATCCCAGGATCCTGCTGCCTCGTCAGGGCTGGGTGGGGACGCGGGGGCCGCTCTGCCAGCGCGTCCCCTCCCTGCAGCTGGGGTGGAGTCGCAGCGCAAAGGGGGGGCGCAGGGGGGGTGTGGGAACGGGATTCAGTCCTGCTGCTTCCTCCTGGTTGGAATGACACGGAGCTGGCGGGGAGGGTGTCCCCTGGGATGACACGGAGTTGGCAGGGAGGTGTCCCCTGGAATGACACGGAGCTGGCGGGGAGGTGTCCCCTGAGCACAAGGGCCGGGTCCCCCCGGGGGGGCATCACTGCCAGGCTGCTCCAGGCACCGGGATGTGTCCAGGGCCACTTACACCGCTTCCCGGGATGCTTCCCGGTGCATCCCGGGAGCTGGCAGCAACCCCACGGGCCATCTTAAGGTGGAGGAGAAATGGGGGGCTCGGTTAAGGTGGTGCTGGGCAGGAGGGCTTCTCTCACCTGGGACCCCATCAACTCTTGGTGGCTGTAATGGGGAGCAGCCAGGGCACGTTGTGTCTCCCACCACTGGCTCGTGGCCTGGGTGGGAGGGCTCTGAAGGGGCTCAGACTCCTCTTTTGCTCCCCATTTGTTCCCCTTTTGCCCCCATCTGCTCCCCCCCTCCCTCAGGGTTTGCTCCCAGCCGTGGGGAGCAGCACCCCAGCTCGGGGCTGGCCTGCTCCTTCCCTCTCTCCCACCACCCCATTCCAGCAGGACCAGCCCGTGTCTCCTCCACCAGCTGTGGGCAGGACCAGCTTGGCCGTGGCCGTGGCGTGGCCGTGGGGCTGAGCTGAGCTCGGAGACGCTCCTGCTGTGCCCGCTCGCTCTCCGCAGCCGCTGCTCCTCGGAGCTGGCAGGACACAGGGATCAGGTGGCTCCGGCGGCTCCGAGCGCCGCTCCCGGTGCCAGATTTACGGCTAATTTGATGCAGCATGTAAACAAGCTGGCCAGTGCCAACTGGCATCGGCTGGCACTTGAGGCTGCAGCACTGGGAGGGTGGCTGGGTGTGCTCGCCCCGGGGCAAAGCCCTGCCTTGGCTCCCTGCTGCTGGCACCTCGTGTTCCCCCCGTGCTGGCACTGGTGCTGCTGGGGGGCTGTGGGGCAGCCGTGGGGTTTGCCCTCATCCCTGTCTCTCCCCCCTCCAGGCCTGTCCGGGAACCCGACCGACCTGGAGAAGAGGCGGCAGGTCTTCGGCCAGAACTTCATTCCTCCCAAAAAGGCCAAGACGTTCCTGCAGTTAGTGTGGGAGGCACTCCAGGACGTCACGCTGATCATCTTGGAAATCGCAGCCATAATCTCCTTGGGCCTGTCCTTCTACCACCCCCCGGGTGGGGACAATGAACGTGAGTGCCCGGGGTCCCTGTGCTTTGGTGGGGGACTCCCGGGAGCCGCTGTGCCCAGCCCTGTGGGAGCAGGGATTTGGGACAGGTGATGTCTCTGGAAGCTCGTGCAGATGGAGCTACATCTCCTCACCCTTTTTAGGTGGTGGCATCTCCCCATCCTTGGGGTCTTTGGTGTGGCCCTCCCCAGGGACCTGCACTGTTGTCTGGGCACCACAGGCTCAGAGCTGCTCCTTGCTGCTCCCCAAAAGATGCTCCAAATCCAATGGGTCCATCTGACCCAGTGGCTTCCCACATCCCACAGGGCTTCTTTTTTGCTTTGGGCAGGGACGGACAATGCCATCTGTCCCCTGGTGTGTCCCCCTGCCCAGGGAGTGCTGTGACACCCCATGGGTGGCTGAGGACTGTGCTGGGCGGGTTTCTCCTCCTGGCCCTGGATCTCGGTGTTGTTGGAGGAGTCGAGCAGGCACAGGGCTCTGGAGATGCAGGGAGATGTGAGACACAGGGAGATGTGACTCACTCGAGGGTCACGCAGCGCAGGGAGGGCTGGGTGCTGCAGCTGGAAATAGAAATAGAAGCCAGTTGTCCCAGCTCAGCCCAACTTCTGCCAAAAAGGAAAAGTGATAAAAGAGGGGGGGAAAAAAAAAAAAGCAAACCCAACAAATTCCTCGAGGGATGTAAAAACCGTCTCCTGAGAGCAGGGGAAGCCCAGGCAGCTCAAGGGAGGAGGAGGGAGGAGTAACTGTTTTCCAGGCTCAGCGTGACTCTAGGCGGGTGTTGGTTGTGCAATCAGTGCCTGGGTGTGCAAATGAGTGCCTGGGTGTGCAAATGAGTGCCTGGGTGTGCAAGTGAGTGTGCCTGGGTGTGCAAGCACGTCTGGGTGTGCAAGTGAGTGTGCCTGGGTGTGCAAACACGTCTGGGTGTGCAAACGAGAGCTCTCCCCCCGGCAGTGTGTGGGCAGTCGACGGGCGGCGTGGAGGACGAGGGCGAGGCGCAGGCCGGCTGGATCGAGGGGGCAGCCATCCTGTTCTCCGTGATCATCGTGGTGCTGGTGACCGCCTTCAACGACTGGAGCAAGGAGAAGCAATTCCGGGGCCTCCAGAGCCGCATCGAGCAGGAGCAGAAGTTCACGGTGATCCGCAAGGGGCAGGTGATCCAGATCCCGGTGGCCGAGATCGTGGTGGGAGACATCGCGCAGATCAAGTACGGTGAGTTGGGGGTCTGCCCTGCCCCTCGGGGGTGGCTGGGGTGTGTCCTCCCCCTCAGGAACCCAGCTGGAGGCTGTCCCTCCCCCTCAGGAGCCCAGCAATTCCTCCTCTGCTCCTCCAGCCCTTCTGCCCTGAGGGGAAGTGTTGGCTCCTCCTTTCTCTCGCAGCCCCCGTGGTGATGGGAGATGCTCCCTGGAGCTCCACTCACCTTGTCTCTGGCCCGCCTGGACTTGGGCTGGCAGAGCTAAGCCAGGCTCTGTGCACACCTCTGGGCTGCTTTAGTGACCTGCTGTTCTCAAAAATGATTCGTTTTCCCAACCATGTCCTTGTTGGTGAACATTTCCTTAGCCAGGAGATGCTCGTGAATATTTCCTCAGCAGGGAGATGCAGCCTTTGGGATAAATTAGGTCCTGCTCCTTGTTTACCAGGGGGAATATTCACCTCATGCAGCTCCTGTCAGGAAGGAGACTGATCCAACATCAAGTTTGTTTTCCCATGGGGTTTTTTCCCTCCTTGGAGGTTGGAAGATAGGATCCTGTAATGGTTTGAATGTGTCAGGAGCTTTGGGAAGGATCTGGTGTTGATTTATTAAAACTGGATGGGAAAGCACTGTCTGACTGAGTAAAATCCTCATCTTAAAAAACCTACCTGCTGCTTCTCCTCCCTCTAGATTTGGTCTGGGGCTGAGTTTTGAGTCCTTTTGAAGCCTCCTCATGGGGGGGGGGCAGTCAGGGGTGAGCAGTGGCTGCCCAGACCAGGCTGATCCCCCTCTGTGCTCCTGTCCCAGGTGATCTCTTGCCAGCGGACGGGATCCTGATCCAGGGCAATGACCTGAAAATAGACGAGAGCTCGCTGACTGGGGAGTCAGACCAAGTCAAGAAATCCATGGACAAAGACCCCATGCTGCTCTCAGGTGAGGGTCCCTGTGGGGTGGGTGCAGGGGTGGGATGGAGAGATGGTTGGTCTTGGGTCCTGATGTTGGGAAGGTGTCCAAGGCCAGGTTGGACGGGGCTTGGAGCAGCCTGGTCTAGTGGGAGGTGTCCCTGCCCGTGGCAGGGGGTGGAACGGGATGAGCTTTCAGGTCCCTTCCAACCCGAACCATCCTGTGATTGTGTGAGATGGGAACTGCTGTCCCACCTGTCTCACTGTGACCTTCCTGCTGTGCCAGGTACCCACGTGATGGAGGGCTCTGGCAGGATGGTGGTGACTGCCGTGGGTATCAACTCCCAGACAGGAATCATCTTCACTCTCTTGGGCGCGGGAGAAGGAGACGAGGAGAAGAAAGTGAAGAAAGGTAAGGAGATCCCCTGAACCCGCCTTTTCCCTCCTTTGGCCTCTCTCCCTTCCCTGGGAAGTACCACCAGTGTGCCACAAGCAGCTCCCACACCCGTGGGCTGCAGTTGTGTGTCAGTGCCCGTGGCCTGGGCACGTATGGTGAGCTCTCGAGGTGGGGGGGTCCCTCCCTGTGGCCCTTCACCCACAGTGTGGGGCTGGTGCTGCCCGAGGAAAGCCCCCTGTGCACCCAGGCTCTGCTCCCTGGCTCTTTTGGACATGGCTCCAGCTCTCTTGTCCCCAGCTGGATCCAGGCTGGAGCTGTGGGCTGGGGGGATTGAGGATCAGAGGGAAGGGTGGCTGGTAGTGCTGCCCACGGTGCTCCTTGCTGGGGAAGGTGAGTCCTGGTTGCCCACAGGGTGTTGGTGGTCCATCCAGAACCTTGAGGACTTGGCTGAGGATCTCTGCTGGCATTCCCCGAGCTCCCTGGGGAAGGAGATGAGGCAGAGGATGGCAGGAGGGAGAGGAGGGGTTGTGTGCTGGGGTGGGAGAGCAGCCGGGCAGGGTGAGGTGTTCCTGATGGTGTTCCTGATGCTTTCCTGCTGCTTATTGCCCTGCTCTGTGCCAGCTCTGGTACCAGTGCTGGGACCAGCCAGGCTTGGGAAGCTCCTGTTCTCCCGTGTCCCTGAGCCCCTGCTCGGCAGGTCTGGGCTCACCAGGAGCAGCCATGAGGTAGAAGGAGCTGGCAGGAGGGGGCTGCTGGCTGGCACTGCCGGCTGCTCAGGCGTCCCTGTGCCAGGGAGCCCTTCCCGGGAGGCGATGCCAGGCAGGGAGAGGCTTCCCGGGCTCTCCTGGCAGCCATTCCAGCTCTGGGCTGTGTGTGCTGGGTTCCTCCAGCTCGGATCACCGGCCTTCGGGGGCTGTGGAGCTCCTGGGGCTCAGGTGCCAGCTTGGAGGTGGGAGGAGGAGGTGACACAGGCATGGCACTGCTGTAGGAGCTGAGCAGCAGCTCGCTGGGCACCCGGGCAGCGATGCTTGGTGCTTTCCCAGCCTCCAAGCTCTGTCACTCAGCCCCACAGCAAACCCAGATTTGGGAGCAGAGTGGGCCAGGGGGTCCCCCCTGTGGAACTGGGGGATGATGGGGGGGGACAAAGCCCTTGTCACTCGAGGCTTGTTCAGGCTGCAGCCGCCCTGTGCTCCCCATTGGGGACCCCCACGTGCACACCTTGCCCACCACAGACCCTGGGGTCAGAACCCCCCTGCTGTGGGTCTGGTGCTGCCCTTGATGGGAGACAAATCCACGTGTCCCATGTGGATCTGCCTGCACCCGGGACAGGAGGGGACCTGGAGCTGCAGGGGGTCAAGCTCTGCTGGGGGGTTTCTTCTTCTCCTCAAAGGTCTGAGGCACCTCTGGCACCCTCTGAGGCACTGACGGGGGTTGTGGCGGGTGCTCTGCAGGTGGGGAAGTCTGAGGCCTTGGGTTTGGGTGCCCGGGGGAGCCGGGGAGCTCCGGAGCCTCCCCAGGGCCGTGAGCTGTGGACCGAGGCACGCGCGGTGTCCGGAGGGTGACCGTGGGCTCTGAGCCCAGGGCACGGATGCCACTGGAGCGGCCCCTCGGAGCAGGGCCCATCCCAGGCTGTCCCCCCAGCCGGATGGTGAGTGTGGGTCCATGTGCTCAGCCCCCCACCCTTTCTCTCTTTGAACAGGTAAAAAAAGCGGAGCCCCCGAAAACCGCAACAAAGGTAACCAGCCTCTCCATCCTTTGAACCAGCACCACACTAACTACTGAGCATTCCTCCTTCCTTCCTTCCTTCCTTCTTCTCATCAGTCTGTGCTCTTTGCTGCTCCGGCGGGACTCTCGCCTCGTTGTCCTGGGAGAGGGTGCAATGGTCCCGTGGCCGGTGGCCCTGGCACGGCATCGCGGTGCCCCCTGGCACCCCAGCGTGGGGCTGTGCATCCTGGGATGAACCTGACCAACTCCCCCCATGGCCACGTTGCCCCTGCGTGGGGAAAAGCCCTTGTGCAGGGAGGACAGGGCTCTTCCAGCAGCCTGGACCTTTGGCAGAGCATCCCTTTCTCGGGACAAATTTCACATCCTTGAGCTGCATCAGTGATTTGATGGCTCTGAGGCCCTTGGGCCCATCAGATGCTGTCCCTTCCCAGGGTTTGTGTTTGGATGTGGCTGGGGGAGAGATGTAGGTCCCTTCCTGGTGTTCCCAGATGAAATATCCCACGGGGCCTGGCCAACGTGATGGTTGCACCCTCTCCTCCCATGGCCTCGACTCCGTGAGCGTCTCCTCACCAGTGTTTCTCACACTGTTCTTTGCAGGCTGTGGAGGAAGCCCATTTCTGCACCTCTCTCCACCTCTCTCTCTCTCTCTCTCTCCTCTCAGCAGTTTGAGTTTCCCTCCTTCCCGTCAGACTGTGTCCGGGTGCTTGTTCTGTCCGTGTGGGGTCTGTTGTGACGTGGAGGTGTCCGATGTGGAGCTGCCGTGAGCTCCGGGGTGTCTCGAGCCATCGAGCAGCAGCAGCCAGGAGGGGACAGGGCCCGGGGCAGCAATGGGGCCACTGCTGCTCCTCCAGCTCCAACAGCTGAGGAGGAGCCTCTCAGGGGCATTCCCACCCTCTTCCCATCCCTCTCCAAAGCTTCCAGACTTGGGTTTCCCCAGTGCAGACTTTCAGCTGGACTAGAGCAATCATAGGCACAGGAAGCCTGGCTGTCTCGGGTCCTAAACGTGTGGTGGATGGCTCAGGGCTGGGATTCAAGGAGCTGGCTCCCTCCTCTTCAATCTCCATCCGAATTTCTAACCGTCCCCTCCATCTCACCCCCTCAGTCACTTCCCTGGCGAGTGATTCCTGCTGAGCTGCCCACAGGGCACTGCAGAGGTGGCACTGGGAGGGAGTGGGGATGATCATCAAGGGACTGGGGGGACTGGAGCATCTCTGGGGTCAGCCCAAAGCGCTCCCAGTCCGCTGCAGGGTTAGAGGCTGGATGAATCCAGTCTCCACCCCAAAACCTGGCCAGAGGGTTTCTTGCAGCGCTGCCTTAGAGTTGTGACCAGTGCCAGTGTCACCTCTGAGGATCCCTTATCCATGGGCTGGGGTAGATGACACAAAACTGCCCCATAGAGAGGTGGCAGGGCCCTGGGACACGGAGATTCCATGTGCTCGGATGCGTGTGTCGCCGGGAACGGTTCTTGGTCTGGGTTCTCTCTCTCTCTCTCTCCCACCACCATCTTTCTCAGTGGTGTCCTCCAGGGTTTCCCGGTCTCTCTCCTATTCACACGTGGTGTCTTATTTTGCCCTTGGGCTGTAGCTAAAACTCAGGATGGTGTGGCCTTAGAAATTCAGCCCCTGAAGAGCCAGGAAGGGGTGGAAAATGAGGAGAAGGAGAAGAAGAAGGTGAAGGTGCCCAAGAAGGAGAAGTCTGTGCTGCAAGGGAAGCTCACGCGCCTGGCGGTGCAGATCGGGAAGGCAGGTGAGTGGTGATGGCCTGGCATGAGCCACCACCCCAGAGCTGGTGGAGAAGGGCTGTCCCTGTCCCCTGTGTCCCCTGCATTCCCCTCACTCTGTCCCGTGTGTCCCCAGGGCTGATCATGTCAGCCATCACCGTCATCATCCTGGTGCTGTACTTCGTGATCGACACGTTCGGGGTGCAGAAGCGGCCCTGGCTGGCCGAGTGCACCCCCATCTACATCCAGTACTTCGTCAAGTTCTTCATCATCGGGGTCACCGTGCTGGTGGTGGCCGTGCCCGAGGGGCTCCCGCTGGCCGTCACCATCTCCCTGGCCTACTCCGTGAAGGTGAGACCGCGGCGCCGCGGGGTCGCTGGGGGTGCGACGGGGGAACTCGGGCTGCCGGCTCTGACCTTCCCGCTCGTGGGTGCCCGTTGCAGAAAATGATGAAGGACAACAACCTCGTGAGGCACTTGGACGCGTGCGAGACCATGGGCAACGCCACGGCCATCTGCTCGGACAAGACGGGCACGCTGACCATGAACCGCATGACCGTGGTGCAGGCCTACGTGGGGGACACCCACTACCGCCAGATCCCCGACCCCGAAGCCATCCTGCCCAAAATCCTGGACCTCATCGTCCACGGCGTCGCCATCAACTCGGCCTACACGTCCAAGATCCTGGTGAGCTGGAGAAACACCACCCTGTGTGTCCTCTGCAGCTCCGTCCCCAGGTTTGGCATCGCTTTTTCCCTTCCTTTCCCCTCTCCAGCCGCCCGAGAAGGAAGGGGGGCTGCCCCGGCAGGTGGGGAACAAGACGGAGTGTGCCCTGCTGGGCTTCGTGCTGGACCTGAAGCAGGATTACCAGGCCGTGCGCAACGAGGTGCCCGAGGAGAAGCTCTACAAGGTCTACACCTTCAACTCCGTGCGCAAGTCCATGAGCACGGTGCTGAAGAACAGCAACGGCGGCTTCCGCATGTACAGCAAGGGCGCCTCCGAGATCATCCTCCGCAAGTAACTGTCCCCCCTCGCCCCATCCCGGGGGCTTCGGGCTCTCGCTGCCCCGGGGACCTGTTTGGGGGGGCTGCGGGGTGAGGGGTGGGGAAGGGAGGTGACTCTTGGGAGGTGCTGCCCTGCAGAGGGTTTAACTGGTTTTGGGTGGTTTTGGGAAGGCTGGGGGGAGCTGTGGGTCGGGGGATGCCCCCGTTGAGCAGGTGGGGGTGGCAGGGGAACGTGCCACCAGTGGTGACCCTCGCCCTCCTCCCGGTCCTCAGGTGCACCAAGATCCTGGACAAGAACGGCGACCCCCGGGTGTTCAAGGTGAAGGACCGGGACGAGATGGTGAAGAAGGTGATAGAGCCCATGGCCTGCCACGGGCTGAGGACCATCTGCCTGGCCTTCCGGGACTTCCCTGGGGACGCTGAGCCCGACTGGGACAGCGAGAACGAGATCCTGTCTGACCTGACCTGCATCGCCGTGGTGGGCATCGAGGACCCTGTGCGGCCAGAGGTACCGACCCCGCTCTGCCCCAGCTGTCCTGCACCATTCCAGGACCAGGGACCCCTTTCCCGGCTGCTCAGGACCACGAGCCCCTTAGCAAGCCCAGGCACCTCCTCTGTGTCCAGCCCTGGAGTGCCCCACACCACCAGCTCCCTGCTGCTGGCATTTCTCTCCCACCCCTGGACAAAATGACCTGGTCACAGGGGGTTTCCACCCAAACTTTCCACCCCAGCTGCTCCAGAGGTCTCTGCACAAGCCAGGCTGGTTCCACATGGGTGAAAGGTGGATGGAAACACCACAGAGGAGGGATGGGGGTGTTGGAAAAGGACAGGGCTGGTGGAGCTCGTTTGCCCCTCTCAGCTGCTGCCCCCACCGTGAGGGTGCCAAGCTGGCAGCTGGGCTAATGCAATAACCCTGCCATTCCTGCCTCTGCATTCCAATTTGGAGCTTGCCCCCGTGCCCCTGCCTTGCCTGGATCTTTTCCTGATTAGATGTCCAAGTATCTGGCTCTGGGAATTGCATTACAGATGCCCCGTCTGCACCGGCTCTGGAGGCCCTTGATTCAATTTGCTAATTCCTCACTAACATCCTCTTCCCCCACCGTTCCATAATGGATAAACCCATTAGTGCTGCTGGAGTGGGGTGGGGAAGGGGGGTGAAATGCCCCTGTTTTTATGGTGGCCTGGCAATGCCTTGGCACCCGGTGCCGTGGTGTGACAGGGAGGTGGCAGCGAGGTTCCCTTCCCCCTGGGGCAGCGGATGCAGGTTCCTCACCCCGCCAGAGCCCCTTTCCAGATCCTTTTAGGGAGGCTGGGAGAGGAGCTGCCTGGCTCCTCTGGGATACCCAGTGCCAAACTGAGCACCCTGCCTGTGTTCCCCCCCGCCCCAAACTCTGTCCTTGTCCCCCAGGTGCCAGATGCCATCCAGAAGTGCCAGCGTGCGGGGATCACCGTCCGGATGGTGACAGGGGACAACATCAACACTGCCCGTGCCATCGCCACCAAGTGTGGCATCCTGCTGCCAGGGGAGGACTTCCTGTGCCTGGAGGGGAAGGAGTTCAACCGGCTCATCCGCAACGAGAAGGGAGAGGTGGGAGAACAGCCCTGGCACTGCTCTGCTGAGGGCGTGGGTGGCCTGAATCCGGGTGGGATTCCCTCCTCTCCCTGGATAATTGTACCTGCTGGGATGTTCACCCAGCCAGACACAGGGTGCCTGGGGGAGAAGGTGCTGTCCTGTCCCAGCTGGAGTTTGCTCTCTGGCAGGGCAGAATATTCCAGAGGGCTCACTTCCCTTTCTCCCATTTTTGTCCCGCAGGTGGAACAGGAGCAGCTGGACAAGATCTGGCCCAAGCTGCGGGTGCTCGCCCGCTCCTCCCCCACTGACAAGCACACTCTGGTGAAAGGTGAGCTCATCCCGCTCTTCCCGGGTGCTTTTCCAGCCTGATCCAGGCTGGGAGCCTGTCCTTGGGGTTTAATTTCTCTGCACTGCTTGTCTCCCTGTCAGGAATTATCGACAGCACCGTTGGTGACCAGAGGCAGGTGGTGGCCGTGACCGGGGACGGGACCAACGATGGCCCAGCCTTGAAGAAAGCAGATGTTGGCTTTGCCATGGTATGGACAGGCCGTGGGTTTTCCTTTGCTCCCTGGGGTGAGAAAACTGATGGCATGTTTGGTTATTCCCAACACTGAAATTATTTCCGGACCGGTGAAACTCTTTTCCAAATCTACAGGACGGCTTAAAAACTAAGAAAGAAACCTCATCTGGAGGTTTGATTTAATTTTCGTATTGTATTGGCCTGTTAGCAAGGGACTGGGAAGTCATTCCCTGGGAGCCTGGCTTGGGGCTGGGCTCTGTCCCACCTGGAGGGACCTTGTTGGGCTGAAGGTGACACTGCACTTGCAGAGCCCCCAGAGCAGGAACCTGCCCAGTTTGTCCCTGCAGTTCTTCACCCCAGCTCCAAGCACGGTGCTGGCACTGGCTTTGGGGGTTTGCTCACAGTGGAGAGCTCTGATCTCCTGGTTTGCTGCTCTTTTTTGCCCCGTCTGAAAGAAGCAGGAAAACAAACCTGTTGGTTTTAACAGGTTTCCCGTGGATTGTCTGAAGTTTAGGGATGTGAGTGGGAGCCAGGTGCTGGGTGGAGCCTTGTGAGCTTTGAACAAGTGAGAAATTTTGGGGGAGTGTTTTTAGGAATGTGTTAAATACATAAGGAAATTCTGGAGCCTTTTGGATGAGCAGTAGAAAGTAGGCGACTGTGCCTCTGGAGCTTGTGCCCTTCAACAGCCTGATCTGAGATGGGATGGGGTCTGGCAAATCCCAAGAGAATTCCTCTGGGAAAGCACCAGGGAATGGGCTCGTTAAGGCCATGGCTTCGGCGTATTTAATGACTGCAGGACGAGCGCCTCAGTGTGCCCGTGGTGGGAATCACAGCCAGCCCAGTGTCCTCCGGCTCCGTGTCCTTGGAGACGCTGCCGGTGGTTTTTGGGAGGCTGGGGGGCTGCCGTCACCCCGGCTGGGGCAGAAGGCACCGGGATTTCGAGCTGCTGACCTCTCCTTCGTTTGGGATCCCAACCCTCGTGCAGCAGAGATGCCCAGCCTGGGATGCCCGTGTTCCCTGGCAGGAGGAGGAAGCTGTTTTCCAGCTTTGCTGCACCGTGGCCCTGTCTGGGACGTGCACAGGCACAGGCTGGAAGGCAGGGCTGACTCAGAGCCCTGGAGCTGAGCCGGTGTCTGTCCTTGGAGGCTTTGCTGCTTTGGAGCTCCGCTCTCCCGAGCGCGTTGGCGAGCGCGGGCTGGCACCGGCTGCTCTGGCTCTGTTGGATTTTCCTTTTGGGGGCTGTTTCTGGGAAGAAGCAGAGCCAGGCAGACAGAGCCTCTCTCCATGACTCACCCCACCGCTTCTCCCCGCTCCCCAAGGGCATCGCAGGCACGGACGTGGCCAAGGAGGCCTCGGACATCATCCTCACGGACGACAACTTCACCAGCATCGTCAAGGCCGTCATGTGGGGCCGCAACGTCTATGACAGCATCTCCAAGTTCCTGCAGTTCCAGCTGACTGTGAACGTGGTGGCCGTCATCGTGGCCTTCACGGGCGCCTGCATCACCCAGGTACGGGGACAGGGCAGGAGGGGTGGGGGATTTAACAGGTTTTCTGTGGATTGTGAGCAGGAGCCAGGTGCTGGGCAGAGCCTTGTGAGCCCGTGTAGGGAGCTTTGAGCAAATGAGAAATGCTTTGGGGGTGTTTTCAGGGAGGTGTTAAACATCCAAGTGCAGTCCTGGAGAGGATTTCAGGAGGAGGGTGGAGGGAGGAGCAAGGAGGGAAAAGAGGGTGCTTTCGGGGTGTGACGTGTTCTCCCCACTCTTCTCTCTGCAGGACTCCCCCTTGAAGGCTGTGCAGATGCTGTGGGTGAACCTGATCATGGACACCTTCGCCTCCTTGGCCCTGGCCACAGAGCCCCCCTCTGAGTCCCTGCTGCTGCGCAAGCCCTACGGCCGCAACAAGCCGCTCATCTCCCGCACCATGATGAAGAACATCCTGGGCCACGCCGTGTACCAGCTCACCATCATCTTCACACTGCTCTTTGCAGGTGAGCTTTGAGCCCCGAGGAATGGTGGGGGGAAAGGGAAAGGGGCAGAGCCCCAGCCCTGCCTGCAATCCCCCGTTCCTCCCCAAGGGGACCCTCGGTCTCAGCTGTCACTCAGTGAACCCTTGTTGGCCAGGATGGGGCTTGTTTAATCCTGGGTGGGAAGCAGAGGGATGATGTGAAGAGGAATTTTTTCTCTGGAGACCTCTGGGTGCACAGACAGTTTTGGCTTTTCAGCATTTCTAAGGCATTCAGGGTTCAGTGGGGATGGCACAGGGGACTCCAGCCGGGTCAAGGGATCTCCGGTGATCCTGGGGTCCTAATTCCACCTCCACCAGCGCAGAGCAGAAGTGAGGAGCAGGGTCTCACCCTCTCCTCTCTCTTCCCCTCCCCAAACCCCCTTGTGTGCTCAGGGGAGAAGTTCTTTGACATCGACAGTGGCCGGAACGCGCCGCTGCACTCGCCGCCCACCGAGCACTACACCATCGTCTTCAACACCTTCGTCATGATGCAGCTCTTCAACGAGATCAACGCCCGCAAGATCCACGGCGAGAGGAACGTCTTCGAGTCCATCTACCGCAACCCCATCTTCTGCACCGTGGTGCTGGGCACCTTTGCAGCCCAGGTGAGGCTACGGGGGCAGCGTGGCAATGGGGTGTCGGGGCCGGGAGGGGCCGGTGCCACGGGCAGGACCCGTGTCTGCTGCAGTCAGAGCCCACAGCTCTGTCCCGGCCCCTGGTTCTTCTCCAGCTGCTTCTTGGTGACAAAAGAACCTGGACCATCCCTGGCAGTGTTTAAGGCCAGGTTGGATGGAGCTCTGAGCAGCCTGGTCTGGTGGAAGGGGTTCAAACTGGATCATCTTTAAGATCCCTTTCAAACCAGACCATTCTGTGATTCTGTGATTTGAGGTCTAGAGTGTGTTGGGAGGTACCTCTGCTGTCCCATAAAGTTCCCAGCCTCGATGTGAGGTCCTTGTTCCCCTTGTAATCCCAGGAAGGAGGGAAAAGCTGTGTGGCCTGAGGGGACCTTCTCATGCCGTGGCTGTGCCCTGCAGCCCTTGGAGCTCCCCAGTGTGTGACTCTTCTCTCCTGTGCTGTAGATTGTCATCGTGGAGTTTGGTGGGAAGCCTTTCAGCTGCTCTGGGCTCACCCTGAGCCAGTGGTTCTGGTGTATTTTTATCGGAGTTGGGGAGCTCCTGTGGGGCCAGGTAAGAGCCAATGTCCCAAACCTGCCCCGTGTCTTTCCCTCCCGCTGCCTCCCTGCCCTTGTTCTCCCCAGTATTTATTCAAGGCAGCTTTGGGAGGGGGTGATGCTCCATCCCACACCAGCAGTGAGGAGGGGAGGTTGCTAATCCACTGCTCACTCCCATCCTGCTTCCAGAGGGACACATCCAGCAGTGACATGTCTCTGCTGCATCCCAGTGTGTCCCAGCTGGGTCTGGGCAGCTCGTGCTCCCCTTGGCTGGTGGGCTCCTGCTCCCATGGCCTCAGGCTAAGGAGCTGCTCTCCCTGTCTCTCCCCAGCTGATCTGCACTGTCCCAACCAGCCACCTGAAGTTCCTGAAGGAAGCTGGGCACGGCATCACCAAGGAGGAGATCCCAGAGGAGGAGCTGCCTGAAGACGTGGACGAGATCGACCACGCCGAGATGGAGCTGCGGCGTGGGCAGATCCTGTGGTTCAGGGGTCTCAACAGGATACAGACACAGGTACAGGGGGGCAGCAGGGATGGGGGGGCTCCTCCTTCTCTCTTTCTCCTTCTTTCTCTCCAGGGGATCTTTCTGGAAAGAGGTGACTGCTGCTGCCCGGAGGATGCCATCGCCTCCTGGGCCAGACTTCTCCCACCACCTGTGCCTCTCTGGGTCTGTCCTGGTTGGGGAACCAGGACAGCCTGGCTTTGGGGACATCTCGGGGTGGGGGGAGGCTGCTCTGATGCAGAGCACCATGTCCTACTGGTCTGCAGGAGGCTGGACGTGCCCCTACTGGGCACCTCGTGCAACAGAGGAGGTTGCTTGGAAGGTGTGGGGGGTCCATGGAGCCACCCAGGCTCTGTCATGCAGTGGGTCAGCACTGGAGCTGCCCTTGGTCACTGCTGGGATGCTGTTCCCAGTGAGGGATGTGCTCATTCTGCACGAGACCCTCTCTGGTCTCGCTCTTTGGCTGCTCTTTTCTTCCAGACAGCCCCTTGGCTGCTGCCACCCCTCTGTGCCAGCTCTCTGTGCTCCTCACCAGGAGCTCTTGGCCCCACAGCACAGAAGGGGAGGAGAATCTCTCTCTTGATATGCTTTTTACATCACCTGTTTTTCCCTTACACTCTTTTTTTTCCTGAAAGGGTGGTTTTTTTTGCCCCAGACTGGGCAGGGCAGGGTCAAAGCCCCTCACCTTTCCTGGAGGACTGGGCAGAGCTGGGAGGAAAGCTCCATGTCCCAGTGTCCCTGGCACACAGGGCTGCTGGGCTACCTTTGTGCCTCCTCTCTGTCCCTCTGACAGACAGAGAAAACCAAAAAGTCCCACAGGCAGGGGCTGGGGCAGCACAGCAGCTGGGCTGTGCCACAGGAACCTTCCTTCTCCTCTGGGAGATGTTGCCTTCTTGATGCTTTCAAGGTGGAGTTCAAATTTGACTCCCTGCTCGTTGTGAGCAGTGAGGGGCTCTCTGGGGAGCCTGGGCAGTGCTGGAAACCAGTGGTTCCCTCCCATGAAGGATGTGCTGGCAGCTCCAGGCTCTTTTGGAAGCAGTCCAGCTGTGTTGGAGGTCTGGGAGGTGCAAAGGGCTGCAGTGCCAGCAGCCAGGTGAGCCTGGAGCCTCCCAGGTATCTCCCTGCAGGTGTGGTGGACCTGGGCTGAGATGAGCCCTTGCTCTTGCAACATGAGAAACGCTCCTGGATGCACATCCTGGAGCCTCATCAGGGACTCCTTTCCTGGCTGTGGGTGCCCTTGAGCCCTTGAGCAGAGCAGAGCAGGCCTGAGCATTTGGGGGCTTCTGTCCCCACTCAGTGTGTCTGAATGAGAGCACAGGGCTCATCCCCACAGCCCAGCCTGGGGCACTGGGGAAAAGAGGGGCATCAAACTGGGGAAGGAGCGAAGCCATGTGTGAAGTCCCTCCAGTTGAGCCAGAGCTTCACATGGGTCTGGAGGAGGTGTCCCTGCCACAGGAGCTCTGCTCCCTGCACAGGGCTGGGGACACTCCAGCTGCAAAGTGTCCAGGAAGCCAAGGTGGCACCTGGATCCTGCCTGGTTCCTCTGCCCTTGGAGCACATCCACAGAGCTGTGGCCCCACCACCAAGGATACTTCTTGCTGCATTCCTGCCCCCTCCAGCTCTGCTCCAGAGCCCTGAGCCTGGGAGAGGGGCTGAAATGTCTCCAGCTGTGGGCACATGGTGTGTGCCAGGATTCAGCCCCCCCAGCTGAACACCCCACAGGGCTGAGGGACCACAAACCCTTTGCCAGTGCAGTTTTCTGGACCCACCGGCTGCCAGCTCGCACCTCTGCCCACCCTCTCTCTTCCTCTGCTCCTGCTGCAGATTGCTGGGATAACCCAAGGTGTTTCCTCTGTCACTCCCTCCCACCACGGTCTCTCTGGTGGTGGTGGGGTAACTCCTGCTGCTCTCGCTCCCGTGGGAGGGGCAGAGGCTGGAAGGTGACCCCTCTGCTCCCCGGATCACCAGCCCAACCCGGTGGGGGCTTACGGGGTGGGGGGCTCTCTCCTCCCTCCTCCCCACCTGTCCATCCTCCTTCTTCCTTCCTGTCTGTGTGTGTCTGCCCGACCCCCCTGCTCCCCTCCCTCCCTGCCCCTGCCCCTGTCCCTGCCCGGGCGACGCTATCTCACTCTCTGGTTCTTTGCAGATGGACGTAGTTTACACATTCCAGACCGGCGCCTCCTCTTTGCAGGGAGCCCTCAGGAGACAGCCTTCCATCGTGAGCCAGCACCACGATGTAAAAAATGTTTCTAGCCCAACCCATGTAGCTCTTTCCTCCGTCAATTCCACTCCCACCACTTCTGCTGTTGCTGCTGCTGCTGCATCTCCTCCTGCGGGCAGTGAGTGATAGTCTATTACAATGCATGACTTCTAATAACCACAGAGAGCACCTGCACCCACCTAACCCGGCCTGTTCTCTCTCCCTCTGAACCCTGACTCGCACACTGGTTCCCAACATGAAGGATGGGGCGGGAAAGCGTTAAAAAAACCATGGTTTTGATGCTTTTGTTGCACCTTTAACAAGTTGACCTTTCTGGTCCTTCCCCCCCCAGTCCTTGTTGCTTCCTCTGTTTTTTACCTCTTCTCCTCCTTTGCAGGGCTGATGTTTGAGTCCACCCTCCTGAGGGGTGCAAAAATTGGCAGCTCTCGTTCAAAGAGCCCCGTGTTCATGAGCAGCTAAAAGCACTGCTGTGAGAGGGGCAACACTGAGCCAAAAATTCTGCTGGTCCTTTCCACCGCGGCTCTGCCCGGCCCCGGGACGCCCCGGGAGGGCAGGGGTGGGCAGAGGCGTTGCTTTCCTGCAGCTGTAAATCTGTTTGGAGGCAGAGTGGCCGCTGGGACCTTCCCCCAGTGTGCTGCAGGGCTGGCTGAGCCGTGGGGAGGGCGTGTGAGGGGCAGGATTTGCTCCTGCTATGGGTGGGATGGAGGTTGGACTGTGAACAGCCCTGCCCGTGGCTCAGCTGGCCCGTGGTGACACCTCGGGGCTGCTCCCCTGGTTCAGAGCTGGTTTGGAAGCAAGCAGCCTCTGTGTCCCCCCTGGGGGCTTGCATGGCACGTGGGACAGAGCTGAGTGTGCCCTGGGGGCAGCCCAGGGCTCTGCTGGTCCCCTGGCAGCCAGAGCATCCTCAGTGCCCACCTTGTCCTGCACACGCTGGTCCTCGGTGTGTGCAGACACGCCGCTGTGCACGCAAACGGGATGGAAACCCCTGATTTTTCCAGTGGGAAAGCTGGATCCTGGATCTAGCAGTGGGTTTCCAGGCCAAAATAATCCCTGCCTGGTGCAGAGCCCCTCTCTGTGCTCGTGGGGAGCTGCGTGTCCGGGCTGGGGGAGCACGTGAACGTGAGTTCTCTCTGCAGGCTGTGCCAGGCTGGGAGTAGGTTGTGTGTCTTTCCTGGATAATTGGCTTTTTTACTGCACAGTCACTTTCCGTGTTCTCCTCCTATTAGAGAAATATCCTCAGTGACTTTCTGAATAGCTTTCAGTCTCCACTGTTTATGCACTGTGGGGGAGGAGAGAGAATTTCGGATAATTTTGTTTTCTCTCTCTATTTAGCTGACTCTGGTGCTTGGATTTGATTGTGTTTAACCCCAGTGTTTCTGAAGCAGCACAGCTGCCTCTCTGCTCCCGCCTGCATCTGGGCACCACCGAGACTTTCTAATGGGAGAAAAGCTGCTTAGGGGGGCTCAGGGTAGTGGGCTCAGGGGTGGGCAAGACCAAAATGCAGGTTTTTTGCAGTCTGTGCATTAATTCCCTCCCCAGATTTGCAGCAAGGGAATAGATAACCCGGGTAGCTCGTGCCCTTCCAGGCAGCAAATCCACCAGGAGCTAACCCAGGTCTCCAAGTCTTGCCTCTGTTTTCTGCCTGGACTTCTCTTTTTCCCTCTGCTGCTTCCCTCTCTCCCGAAGCTCCTCTTCCCTCCACACAGATCCATGGTGTCCCTCTGCCTCCCACTGCACTCCTGTGGATGAGTTCTCCAGGGTTGGACCTCGGCAGCCTCGCTGCTGTGTCCCTCCTGGGCTGGTGGAAAGGCAGGGAATGACCCTCTGGAGATGGTTTGCAGAGCTGGGCTGCTCTCCCTGGGAATTTTGCCCTGGAGTGAGGGAGCTGGGCACAGCCGGGGGTCAGCAGTGGGGCTGATTCTGGCCTCGTGCAGAGGATGTAACTCCCATCTCCATGGGAGCAGGGGGGTTTGCCCAGCACGTCGTGGTGCTGCAGGGCTGGTGTGAAATGAGAGTAAATTCCAAGCCTGGAGGTTGTGTGAAGGTTCCAGGTGGAGAGGAGGCGTGAGCAGGGAGGGAGGTGGGCTTCCAGCTTGGAAGGGGAGGGTTTGGGTTTTGTTTGCACTGCCTGGCTCATTCAGAACACATTTCCTTGCTGTTCTGTTCCTTTGACAAGGGAACAGCTGAATTCATTTCACAGCAGCTGCTGACAGAGATGGTTGAAGGAGGAAAATCTGAGCAAAGCTGCACAGAAGCTCCTTGGTGGAGCTGCAGGCAGTGAGGGGGCAGAGACAGGGAGGGCTCCTGGGGAGCTGCTCCTGCCTCTGTGCTGGGCTGAGCACCTCGTTGCTTTGGCAGTCCCTGGGCTCTCCTTGGCCTGTTTGGGTTGGTTATACTTGATTTAGTGCATTCTGTATTTTAGGGGTCAGGGATTGCAGGTGCTGTTCTCAAGGTGCTGGTGATGTGACAGATTATCAGCCTGGGTTGGAGGTGGCCTGTGTGGTCCTGTGCACTCCCACTGACCTCACCCAGGCTCTTCCTGTGGTGTTAGTGCAGCAAACCCAGCTCAGAATTTCTGTTTCCAGCTCCACCAACCTTCCATTTTTGCAGGGCAGCTGGTGCTCCAGCACCAGGGGGTACCTGATCCATGCTCATCTCCTCATCAGTGTCTCCAGCTCATGTGTGTGTGCTGGTCCATGTGTGTGTGTGCAAGAGCTGGGGGGGTTGTTTCCAGCCAGGATGTGCTGAGCCTGTGCCCGGGGATGCCACTCTCGTGGTGCAGCACCATCCTTCTGAGCCAGGTGCAGAGGGGACTCAGAAGGGCATCCCCTGTGAGAGGAGCCCTGGAACAACTTGCAGGTCAAACTCCCAGGGTTCCAGGCACGAGGCTCTTTGAGGAACCTCTCTGGTCTGGTTTGGTGAGTGCTGCTGGTGCTGAGAGCAGAGACCCCCAGGAGGCTCTTGCTGGCTGTGCTGGTTGGTGAGCTCCCTCCTGGCCTGGCTGGGCACCACGCTGAGGTGGGCAGTTAAACCCAGCTCATCTCAGCAGGACGTGGGGTGTGGGCTCTGCTCCCCCACCATTCTGCAGCCTGGGCAGAGAGGGGACAGAACTCACATGGCTCCTCATTTGCCTCATCAGAAAGGGGGTACCTGGATCCTTCTCCCTCCAGCTCTGCACATTCTCCACTCCCTTGGCCAGTGGCTGAGTGATGGGGAAGCTCTGGGATGTAGCACTGGGATGCTGCTCCCCCCCTTCTGTGGGATCTGTGGATCTCCTCCCTTTTGTGCCTCAGCCTCAGTCCACGGGGGCACTAGGAGAGCAGGCAGGGGACTGGGATGGGGTGGGGACTGGGTTCCTCAGGTGCTGGGAGCAGGTGAGGGTGGCTGATGAGCAGCAGTGCTCCTTCCATGGAGCAGGATGACTGGCACTGCTCCAGGGAGGTGTCATGGACAGCCCTGCTGCTCCCAGTGGGGCTGAACAAGGTCTCACAGTGGTCTGGAGGCATTTCCTTGGGACAGGAGGAGTTGAGCAGATCTCCTGGTCCCAGATGAACTCTGATTAACAGAGCAAAGGTTTCTGTTGCTTCCATAAACCTCACGAGACCTTGGATCTGATACTTGGATCTGACCTAACAACTGCAAGGGAGGGCGAGAGCTGGAAGGGTTCAAGGCTGGATTTCCAGAGGGTCTGGAGAGAGCAGTGAATCCACTGCAAGCCACCATCCAGCCTTGTTTCCAGACCTCTCCCTTCCAGTGCAGTGGAGGCAGCAGAACCATTCCCTGTTTGTCCAGACCAGGCTCTGGATCTCCTGCTTGTAACATGTTGGCTTTTGGGGGAGCTGCCCCATGGGTTTCCCATGGTTGGGATTCTGAGCAAAGAGAGTGGTTTTCCTGCAGAACATCCAACAGAATTAGCTGCCTTTGGAAACCACTGGGTCTGTTGGTGTAGGGAAGGATCCAGAGCTCCATCTGTGGGGAACCTCACACAGATCTGGCTTCCTTTGTGCACGTTTAGCTGGGTTAGCTAATCGTGGCATCCACTTGGATCTGGCGCTTCCCATGGGCTTGAAAAGTTGGTGACACCTTTTTAAAGCCCATTCCTTTCCCCAGGTCTAGCAGTGAACTAGAACAAACACACCCATGGCTCCCACGGTAGAGTGTTTTGAACCCGCTGTTTGTCTAACCCACCTCTTTTTTGAGTCGTAGTTCCACCCTGTTGTCCTCGTCCATCCCCACGAAACGCGTGTGCACACGTAATGACAACTAATGCATTTTGGCTTCCATCCATTCGGAGCGATCTGGGGGCGGGGTTTGAGTCGTTCTGTGTCTTTTCTTGCAGCTTCTGAAGTCGCCCCGTAGTCGGTCGATTCCCCCATCACACACCCAGTGCCTGAGTCTGATCCGTGTTGGCCCTCCTAGTTCACCATAGACCTCTCAGTTTGACCCAGCTGTGTGCTCAGTGGTGGTGACTTGTTGTCGTGGTCGTGCTTTTTCGTTTTTTACCGTGTCCTCACTCTTTATTTGGCCTCTCTCCCGGGCTCTGTGGCCCCCCCGAGCCGTCACTAACCCGTCTCTTTTGCCCCCTCCCCGCGCTCCCGGCAGATCAAGGTGGTGAATGCGTTCCGTAGCTCCCTGTACGAAGGCCTCGAGAAACCCGAATCCAGAAGCTCCATCCATAACTTCATGACTCACCCAGAGTTCATCCTGGAGGAAGACGAGCCTCGAACACCATTCCTTGACGGCGCTGAAGACGACCCCGAGACTGACGGGCTCCCGACGCGCGGCGGGGGGAGCCCGGGCGGGCCTCCAGCCCTGAACAGAAATAACAATGCAGTGGACAGCGATCGAGCTGAGCTCTCCGTCCCGGAGCCCGAGAGCCCCTTCCACAGCCTGGAGACATCGGTTTGACCTTAGAACTTGGAACCCCCCCCTCCTCCTCCTCCTCCTCCTCCACCTCGGCCCCTCGCCCGGTGTGACGTCGGCACCAGTAACTGTTCACACCTCGTGTCAAACTGCTCATACGTATATCATTGGGGTGGGTTTTTTTTTGGGGGGGGGGTTTATTTGTTTTCCTTCGTTTCGTTTTGTTGGTTTTGGGGGTTTTGGGGGTTTTTTTTTACCACGATTTAGCAGTGGGAACCAGAGTGCCACGATGCTGGGCGTTGGGGAGAGAGGCTAAGCCAAAAAAATTGTGCCATCTCCATCCCTCGTTTTCAGTGGTACTCGCCCGGGTGAAGCAGCCAGGTTCTTTCCTCTCCAAGAGTTGGGCTCCAGGCGTGTCTGTCTGTTGGGGGTTTTCTCTTTGCAAAATGCATGATCAAAGGAAATTCGAGTTGGTGTAGTCTTACGTGCCCACCCTCAGCCCGAGGGCTGGGCTGCACTTGTGACTTTTATTTTATTTCTTTTTTTTTTTTCCACTTGTGGTTTTTTGGGGTTTTCTTCTAACGTTGGGGTCTGTTCTTTGCTCGTGGGATTTGCCCCCAGGAACTCTGCAGTGGGAAGTGGGGGCAGTCAGCACTCCAGTGTGAAAACTAAGAAATAAACAACAAAACCCAGCCAGGGGAAGGTGTTTACTCGCAGGTTGAGGGATACAGGGATGTGCATCAGTCTTCCACCTTGAAAAATGGTACCTGACCTTTCCAGCTCCTCCTCTGAGTGTCCACACACACTTTTCTCTCTCTGTTTCCAAATTGGTAGATGAGGAACGAAGGTGACTTGGCTGTAACTTTGCTGGATGGAAAAGATTCTGATTTTTCTACAAAGGTGGAGGTGAACTGGCAGTGGAAAGGTGGTGGGGAAAAAAAAAACCACAGTTGTGAGAAATGGGGCTCCTTCCTGGGGAATCTTAAGAGAGGCCTCTCTGCTGCTCTTGATCAGGTGTGAAACTCTTGGTGAGAGCTTTGCCAGGGTTTTACGGCTCCTGCCTTCGAGAGCAGAGGGATTTCTGCCCATTCTGGCTTTTCTGTGCTGTTGGGTTAAATAATCCTTCAGCCTTGGAGTAGCAGCTCCAGTGAACTGCTGAGGAACCTCAGAGCTGTGCCCACCAAAAGCTTTACCAGGCTGAACAGAGAACAGGCATCGGGGCACTGAGGGCACAGTGGGCCAACTCCCAGGTCGTGGAAGGGATGAATTAGGTTGTCTCGTTATCCCATGGAAGGGGGGGAGGCTCCATGGCCAGTGGGGGACCCTTGGCTTCCTGGAGCTGCTTTGCCAGAGGAGGTGGCAGTTGCTTGGTTGGCTGCAGATCTTCCAGAGAAGGTGCTGCTGGAGGCTTGGCCTCACTTGCTGCTTTTCTGGAGGTCATCTCTTCACCCTGTGTCCTGCCTCACCTCCACCTCTTGGAACCTTTTAGGGAGAGTCCTGGTTTTTGGAGCAGAGGCCCCGGTTGGCTCCGAACTGCCCCTCTGGTGATCCATGGCCCTGAGCAGGAGGCAGGATTTGCTTTGCTTGAGTCCCTTCCCCAGGGTTGTGGCCCCAGGCAGGCAGGGCCGGAGGAAGCTCTGCTGCCTTCCTTCCCTCCTCCATCCCAGGGGAAGCTCTGCTGCCTTCCTTCCCTCCTCCATCCCAGGGGAAGCTCTGCTGCCTTCCTTCCCTCCTCCATCCCAGAGGAAGCTCTGCTGCCTTCCTTCCCTCCTCCATCCCAGGGGAAGCTCTGCTGCCTTCCTTCCCTCCTCCATCCCAGAGGAAGCTCTGCTGCCTTCTTTCTCTCCTCCATCCCGTTTGGCCCGGTTGGAAGCAGAGGGAACCTGGTTGTAACTGGCTGTACAATGTTGTCTTAGCCCAGCTCCACCCCTGGGAGCAGCGGGGTTTTAGGGGCAGGGTGGGCTGGGCTGGTTTCTTCTTTCCTTTCCTTTCAGAACGCACAGCAGAATCTCCCGTGCCTTCTCCGAGCACTGCCTGCAGCACCTCCTGCCACGCCAGGGCCCAGTACTTTGCCAAGAAATAAGTGTTCCTTAAACCACAACACAAACCAAGTGTCTTTGTTTTGTTTCCAGCCCAGCCCCGACCCCGTCCCTTCCTCGGGGTGGGAGGAGGGAAGGATGAGCCGCCCCATTCCTGCCCCAGGTAGCTGAGGAAAGGTCCTTCTCCCACCCCTCGTGCCTGGGTGCTGGCGAGGGGTGAAGGTTGGGCTCTACACTGCCAACAGCCAGAAGAAATTGCCACCACTGCCCATCCCAAATCCAGTGTCAACCCCCTCCCTGCCCATCGCTGCCCTCCCCTCCCCAAAACCCACCGTGGGCAGGACCTTTGAGGGGGGGAGTGCGGGAGGTTCTTGGGTTAAACACGAGTTGGTGACAGGAAAGACCGAAAGGAGGGGGGGGGGCGGGTGGTTGTGGGGTTTGGTTCTGTACTAAAAGGTGACATTGCTTAAAAACAAACAAAAAAAAACAACCAAAAAAAAAAAGATTCACTTTTTTCTATTTTAAATACTAGCAAAAAAAAAAAACAAAAAAAAAAAGGTGAAAATATGGTGTTCTTACAAGCTTACATAAATATTTATTAAATACTTTTTTTGGGGGGCGGGGGATGCACCGATTTATTTTGTTGTTGTTTTTTTTTTTTTTTTGTTTGTTTTTAAGCAATGTCACCTTTTAGTACAGAACCAAACCCCACAACCACCCGCCCCCCCCCCTCCTTTCGGTCTTTCCTGTCACCAACTCGTGTTTAACCCAAGAACCTCCCGCACTCCCCCCCTCAAAGGTCCTGCCCACGGTGGGTTTTGGGGAGGGGAGGGCAGCGATGGGCAGGGAGGGGGTTGACACTGGATTTGGGATG
>NW_016690379.1:1151468-1208122 GCF_001604755.1 Lepidothrix coronata | reverse complement strand
AATATATATATATATTATTATTAATTTTTTTTTTTTGCTTTGTTTGAACTGCCACGAGTGCGCACGGGGACAGTGCCCGACAGGAACCGAAGTCACCCCCTGTGATCCGTGTTAACTTGCCTTGGAATGCTTTGTTATTAAAACACTCTGAACATAATTTTGCATCCAGTTCTTGATCCCAGGAGGGTCTCTGGTGGTGGATTTATTTTTTTTTTTTTCTGTGGAATAAATTGGCGGATTGGTACCAAAGACATCCCACCACGCCCTCTGTGTGCGTTGCTGACCAGGCAGCTTCTGAGGCGTTTGCGTTCTGTGCTGAGGTTTCCTTTCTGGTTTGCACAGGGGAGTTTTTAACTTCGTTCTCAAAGGTTTCGTGCAATAAGCTTCGAGGGAAATTTCGGAAACAATCTCAAGAAGGAAAAAAACTAAACCAAATTTTAGCATGGGCGGCCTTTGGTCTTTTCCCCCCCGCGAGGAGTCGATGGCCCCGAGTGCTCAGCCCCAGCTGCTGGGGGGGGGCACGATGGGGGTGACTGGAAAAACCCCATCCCAAATCCAGGGAGGGCATCTCCAAGGTGCCATGGCCGAGTCCTGCTGCTCTCCACGGCTGCAGGGACCACACCAAAGTCCCTGGAAGCTTTTGTGGGAGGGCACCTGTAGCTGCATCGTGTCCTGCTCCGTCCCACTCTTACGAGTTCACGGACGTGGATCCCTAAAACACCCCCCCTGCACTCCCAGCTCTCCCCTTGGAGCACAGGAATGTGGGGATACCTCTCTCCTGGACCTGCCCCAAACAGAACCACCCCAACCAGGTGGGTTTTGGCCCCTGGTTCTTCCTCTCCAGCATCTCCCCCTGCTGAGTTCTGCTCTCCTCCCACTCACCAAAGGCCCCAATTTTCATCCAGCAAAGCCCATGGCTAAAACTGCCTTTAGTTTATTTCCTCCCCTTCAATAAATATATATATATACAGTATGAAATCAACATTTATGTGTGTGTATATATATTTATCCCGCGCTCTCACAACAAAACTTTCCTTTGAAGAGGGCACGCAGAGCCGAGTTTTTCTTTTCCAGTAACTAAGTATCATAAGCACTGGTATTTTTGTATAAAAACGGGAGAAAAAATAAAATACAAAACAAAAGACTGAATATTATGTGGTATGCATGACATTAAACAACAACAACAAAAAAAAATGGTGGTTTCAAAGCAATATGTACCCTGGTGTGTTTGCCATATCCTACAGTCCAGCTTAAAGTGCACCTGATCTGTATTGCATTTTGATATTAATCTCTATGTACAATGTTTTGCATGTAATTTATATGGTTCTTGGGAGAAAAAAAAAAAAAAAAAGAATCTGAATGAATTGTCAGTTGGCTTCTTCTGAGCAAACAGACTCCAAGCAGAGCTAATTCTCCGAGTGGAAGCAGAAGAGTGGTTGAGGGGTGGGAAAAGGGGGTACACAGTTCAAAACCAGGCGTGCTGGGGGTGGGGGAGAAGGAGGATGGTTTGGAATCAATAAAGCTTTGGCTGTTGAGCAGAAACAATGCGCGAGTGCATCCAGAGAATAAACTGTGCCCACGTGTAACTGTGACCTCCTCAGTGTGTCCAGCAGCTTGGGAAATCAATGCCAGGTGCTGGAGGACCGGCTGGGCTTCCCATGGGAGCGTGGGAGTGGGGCCTGCGGGGAGGAAGGAGGGATGGGGGTCAAAACAGACCCTGCTGCCACCAGAGCTCCCCTCAGGTTGGGGTTTATCTCCGTGTAAACCTCCCTGCTGAGTGTCCGGGGCTGGCTGGTCACACCCAGGACTCTGCCTCGGGTGTGGCTTCTCCCACCTCCAGGCAAAGTCCAGGATTTGCTGTCAAACACCACCAAATTGGTGCTGCTGGGCTGTGTGGAGCTGCCCTGGAACACGGAACCTCCCTTGTCCTATTCTCCTGGAGCACAGATCTCTCTTTGTCCCATTCCCTTGGAACACAGATCCTTCTTTGTCCTGTTCCCTGGAGCACAGATCCTCCCTTGTCCCAGTCCCCAGGAACAGTTCTCCCCTTGTTCCCTTCCCCAATCCCGTATGTGGTGTCTCTGAGGTGATCCTTGGTGGAGGTTGTGATCTCCAAGTCCTGGAGACCAGCTTTGAGCCCTGTCCTGCCTCCATACCGAGAGTACTTTGCCTCCCTTTGCCCAGATAAGGACAACGGGAAATAAAAGCCACCAGCCCCTTAAATACTCTCCTTCCCAAGTAGGTTGCTCGCACTGGAGCTGTTTTTCACAGAGAGGCAGTGGCTTCTCTGTGTCTTTAGTATCTCCAGGACCATGATGAGAAGATCCCACTGGGCTGTGAGGATCCAAAAGTTCAATGCAAAACATCTCCAAGCCGGTCCTTGGAGCTGATGCCAAGCGACACAAATGGGGTGGAAAAGCTTTGCTGTGCAGCATCAGCCTCTTCCCTGCTTTCCCAGGGACGTGTCCGTGCTCAGCTCTTAAATAACCACAACAGCCACAATCCTTTCTATTTTTTTTTTTTTTTTTTGGAAACATAAAAGAAACCAAACAAATCACAGGATTTTGAAGTCACTGAGTGGGGAAATGGCCGTGCCTGCTGTGCCAGAGCTGGGCTGCCCAGGGCCCCTCTCCACGAGGATGGACGTGGCTCCTGCTGCTCGGATGGCTCCTTCCTGGCGCCCCAGATCCACAGTCCCACCCGCCCCACAGCGAAGGGCTCTGCACCCTTTTTGAGAGTTTTTGGGGGGTCTGAGGCTCTGGCGGGGAGGAAGAAAACCCAAATCCCACAGCAAAGCCTCCCGCCCGCGCACCCCCGGCCATGTTTCCGGCGCCCGCCCGCCCCGCCCCGCCCGGTGCCGGCGGCCGGAAGTGGCGGGCGGTGAAGCCGTTCCGGCCGCCATCTTGGCGGTGGGCGGGCTGAGGTTGCCGGTGCGCGCGGCGCCATCTTTGAGCCTGGCGCGGGGGACGGCGGCGGCCCCGGCGGATCGCGGGGACAGCGCGGGGACGCGGCGGGGACACGGCGGCCCCCGGGGGCTCGGTAAAGTCCCTGATCGACCATAAATAACAGCCCCCTCGGTAGCCCGCGGCGGCCGTGGGGATGGCCCCTCTGGCCCGTTCCGCGGGGGCCGCAGGCCGCGTCTCCCCGCGCTCTCCCCACAGGGGTGTCCGCGGCCACCGGGGCGGGGGGGGCCGGGGTGAGGTGGAATGAGGTGGGAATGGTGTGGGATGAGATTGGGATGAGGTTGGGATGGGGCAGGTTCCCTCCCGCAGGGTTTCGGGAGGGGGGAGCTCCGTGCCCGGGTAGGCCCCAGGCCCTTCCCCAGACATTCCCCCCCCCCCGAGCAGCTGCTTCATAAAAATCCTTATTTCCAGGTAAAACCTTTTGCCTCCCCTGCCCTAGCAAAGCCTTTGAGGGGCATCTCCAGTGTAGTCATCCAATTGCTCCTCGTTCCGTAGGATCTGAGTAACTCTGCGTGCACCCGGTTCTTAATTCCTCCTTTTTAGGGCGTTTAAAACGACGCCATCGCGCGGGAGGGGGTGTTTGTTGGGGTTTTGTTTCTTAAAAGGATTGGAGCTGAGAGGTTTCTCTTTTCTTCTCCCCGTCGATGGTTTCGTTATGGAAGCGCCAAAAGGGATTTTTTTTTTTTCCCGTTGCAGTGGAGCCTCCAGGATGTTCCCAGGGATCGAGCTCTGGGCCGCAATTCCACAGCTACTGTATCTGAACCCTTTTTACAAGATGGGTTCAAAATCTCTTAATACAAACATTTCACTGGAGTTCTGGGGGAAAAAAGTGTTTAAAGTTCTCATCAGCTTGGATCAGAGGCCTGCTGAGTGCACCAGAGTTACTCATTTTTATTCTGATTTTCTGGGGTGAATTCAGTTGATTTTTGCTTAGCACTCAGATTGCCACTTTAAAGAAAAAAGGTGTTTAATTAACTTTGTTTTATAATTAAATTACCTTTAGGGAGTTTAGAACTTTTAAGGTTTTTTTCATTGGGGTTTTTGTGGGGGTTTTTTTGTTGATTTTTTTTTTTTGTTATTGTTGTTAATTGTTTTAAAGTTTTGCTTTATTCCCGTTCTTTAAACAAGATCCATTCAAATTCTGAACAGGAATATGGAAATATGGAAACCCAAATGTGGAATATGGAAAACTGCTGAGCTGATTTAGTTTAAAGGAACTCAATCTGAAGGGATATTTTCTTTTTTTCCCCCAAGCTGGTGGATGTAGGAATGTTGAGTTATAGGTGTGTCTCACTTCCCAAGGAAAGGAAATACCACCTTCCAGACCGGGAATTCCTTGTGATTTGTGTGTGAATGCCTTTGCTCAGCCAAGCCATGACCCTTAATTACCATCGATTGAAGTGTTGCCTTGTGCAAACTGAAGAATTCGGCCTTGAAACTTAATCTAAAACTCCCAAAAGCAAAACACTTGGAAAAATGTGTCTCCTTGAACCTCCACACGTAGGAGCTCCGGGAATTTTTAGAATTAGGTTCCAAGGAATCTGGATGACACAAAGTCTGTTTTTGAAGGTGCTAAAGGTCAAGAGTGAATAATCCCATGGATATGGAAGAAGGGAAGGAAACCCTGCACTTAAATTCCTGTTTTATTCCCTTTATCAAGCAGTCAAAAAACAGTAACACGTATGAGAACCCAACTTTTCCTCTCTTTATTTTAGATTTGGGAAAATTCCTTGCCAAAAAAACCCAAAACAAAACCTTGGAAAATTCACTAGTGTTTGTGTGAGTAAAAGGTTCCAACCATTTATTACTGATCTGTGAGAACAATTTCATTCAGTTTTGTTCCCCAAGAATCCGAAATCCTTTTTGCACAGAAATGTGCAGTGAAAGGGGTAAATCACTTTTATTTGAATTTTAGCTGGTCTGGTTGCAGGTCAAAAAACGAGAATCCTAAAAATCTTAATGTTATAAGAATATAAAAATAAGTGCATGACTTCACATAAAAAAAAAAAAATGCTGTAGCTCAAGAAATCGGGTTCTGGTGGCACCAAAAAAATCATCAGCTGGATTGGACCTAAACCATTTCCCAATGATCTTGCAGCGATGGATGATGATGGATCCATGGATTAGGGAACAGCAAATTCGTAGCATGTGATGGAAAACCAAATTATTTCCCAAAATCCAAGCGATTCACAAGCCCTGGTTCCATGCAGCCATGCCACTCCCTCCGGGGGCACTTCCCTGCTCCCCAGGGCTTGTCCTTGCTCTGCTTTATCCTTCCTGCTCCTGCCCTGTCTGCTGAGGGTTAGAGCCATTCCCGAGGGATGGACGCCCCTGGGTGGATGTGTTTGTCCCTGGATGGCTGTGTTTTTTTTCCCTGGATGGCTGTGTTTGTCCCTGGATGGCTGTGTTTGTCCCTGGATGGCTGTGTTTGTCCCTGGATGGATGTGTTTATGTGTGCACGGAGGGATGTTTGTGTGCTGCCCCCAAAACCCCCCATCCCAACTAACCCCTGGCAGCATCACCCCCGACTCCTATCCAGATATTACGGAGATATTTCATTTTTTCCCCCATTTTTCTCCAAATGAGAGGCTTTGCCTGCAGTTTGCTGTGGCAAATAGCCAGAAATTCTCATTTTTTGCTCTCGCTCTCACTTTATTCTCCCTCCTCTGGCGTGTGTATAAACACATCTGTGCATGTGGGTTTATACACACAAATGTGGGGTTTTCTGTACAGGTAATAAAGATGGGGGAAGGTTTTTGTGTTTTCTTAATAGGTGAAGAAATCTTGGAAGACCAGAAATTGCAACTTACTGAATGTTAAATTATTAAAAAAAAAAAAAAAAAAAAAAAATTAGAAATTGCCCGGCTGTGGAAGATGGAGCCTCATTTTTGCAGCCACTTTGAATCCCAAGTTCATCTTTAAATGCGCTGGGGCTTCTTTTGGTGGTTTTTTGGTGGTTTTTTGGAAGAGCTAAGTAACCCTGGCTGTCTCCAGGCTGACAGTGTTCCAATGGACTTGCTTCCTCCATTAGTTGTAAGATGTTTGAGAGCACATCCTAAGTTTGAATTGTGGATGAGAGGTTCCCTTGGCAATGTGAGAAGGAAAATTCTTTCTACCCCTTTGTTATTAATTCATGGACTCAAGTGTTGGTTCGGCCTACAGGAGAAGGGAACTGGATGTCTGGGAAGATCAAAGTCTGTGCTGAAGTTGTCCAGGTGTGTGAACCCCAAAATCCACAGGGACTGGAAAAATGTTTGATGTATCTGTTGTATGTGATAGAAATTATTAGTAATTGATTAATCATGTAATAGTTCAAATGTCACTTCAAAAGATGGGATATTATTAAGATGTGTTATTAAGTAATATCAATGTGATATTATTGAGCAGTTATATTAAGATATATTATTATTACTATTATTATTTATATGTAATTATTAAGGCATAATTTGAAATGTAATATCAATATCAGTTATATTATCAATGTATCAGTATCAGTTATATTATCAATATATCAATATCAATTGTATTATCAATATATCAGTATCAACTGTATTATCAATATATCAGTATCCATTTGTATTATCAATATAAATTATATCAGCATCATTAATAACTCAGGATGATGACCAGTTTTTTAAGAAGTGGCTCGCTTTTAGGCTTACAGCCACACACCATTTTTTTCTCTGCTCCAAAATATATAACTGTGATTAAAATCCCAGAATAGGCCTTGTGCTGACAACATTCGTGCGGTTTTACACAAATTTGGCAGAGTTTTTGTGACCAGCTGATTTCAACACATTTGCCCCCCTCAAGAGATAAATTTGACTAACAGAAAACAGCTGTAAAAATGCTCATTACTCAGTTCTTTGTCACTTATTGATCCCTTTCTTCAGGGTTACTTTTAAAAAGAAGATTTCACTGCTAAGCCAGTCGAAGACTTTGAGTCCCAGAAAAGTGAAGCCAGTTCTTGCCAAGTCTGGAGGAAGACCCTGAGAGCAAACCCTGAGAGCTCATTCCAGGAATTTATCCATTATGTCTAACCAAGGAGATGACTGCTACTTCTACTTCTATTCCACGTGCAACAAGGTGTGTTTGGGAGCCTTTTCCTTTGGGATTTGGGTTTTCCCTTCTTATTTTATAAGCAAGGAGGGGGAAGCATGCGAGGAGACACACAGGTTGCTGTTAACTTAATTAACTGCTTCCAGCTCCAAAAAAGTGGGCATTTTTTTAGGCTGGCTGGTTTTATATCCCTTTTTTTCCCTGCTTTCCTCTGGATTCCAGGGAGACAGCTGTGCCTTCCGCCACTGTGAGGCTGCTCTGGGAAGTGAGACCGTCTGCACCCTCTGGCAGGAGGGTCGTTGTTTCAGGAACGTCTGCAGGTTCAGGCACATGGAGATCGATGTGAGTGTTTGCAAAACAAAGCAAGGGCAGCCTTTTTCAGTGCTGTGGGTGGGTGAATGTGCTTTTGCAGGATAGATTTACCTGCTTTAAAGGGATACTGGTCACTAGGAGGGGGGTGGGAGGAAGCTGGGGGAAGAAAAATCGATTTCCGAGGTGTATCTCGGCAGGAAATGTTTGCATTAGGTGCTGATGTTATTTGCTTAATCAGAGGTAGAAGCAACCCCATGGATCACACGGCTTAAATGTGCTGGGAAACAGCCTCCTGAGGGCTGGGCTGGAAGATGGCCTGGCAGGTTCCTTCTGCCCTGAATTTCTTCAGATAACATTATCCCGACCTCTTGGAGCAGTACAGGGAGGGGAGAAACCAGATGGGAAGGAGCCAGTGCTCTGAAAGATAAATTCAGATAGATTTAACTGGGCAATTGAAGCCGGTTTTCCCTCTGAATAATCCCATTATTTTGGGGTTTGTACTAGTTTAACCCTGAGTTGATGTGTCAGGCTGGCCTCTCTTCCCCAGCTGAGTGACAGGAAAGCAAAGCCAGACAATATTTAGTTGTTCCCCCCCCTACACAAACTCTGTTTGTGTGCCCCGAAATATTTTTAGCGAGAAGTTGACCTTTGGAATGGTATTTCAGCGCTGCCCTGCAACAGTCCTGTCTCTGACATGTTATGAAAGTGAGTCTCTTTGCAAGTCTGAGCTTGGCTTTGTCCCTTCCCTCAGAAAAAGCGGAGCGAGATCGCCTGTTACTGGGAGAACCAGCCCGGGGGCTGCCAGAAGTCCAACTGTGCTTTCCATCACACCAAAGGCCGTTATGTCGATGGGCTCTTCCTACCCCCCAGCAAAAGTGAGTTTCTCAGCTCCATTTTCTGTAATCCTTCAATATTTAGTCGTGAATATTGCTTAGGATGGGGTGAAACACTGGAGAGGCTCCGGGAATCGGTCATTCATGAGTGCAGGGAGAAGTCTGCAGTCACGGGCTCTCAGCTGAATGGAATGTAGTTCTGGGGTTTAATTTTATTTTCATGCTCAGCTCCTCTGTGATCTTTGCCTTTCAGGTTCCTTTCCCCTCGTTTAGTCCTTTCTGGGTGGGGAGGTGGGTGTGTGAGGGAAACCACAGTGTAAGCAGGGTGGGGATAAGGAAACTAAATTCAGTAGCCAGTTGGGTTTATCTTATCTACCTTCCCTGTCATACCTGCAACACTGGGGTCAGTTTGATATGGCCAGGTGACAAATGATCTCCTTTTCCTCAGCCACACTCCCAAGTCCACCTGAGTCTGCAGAAGACGATGTGAAAATGGCTCAGATGTCGCTGCAGCAAAACAAACTCTCTGTGCAGTCCAACCCCTCCCCACAGCTGAGGGGGGTGATGAAAGTGGAGAACTCAGAAAATGTCCCGAGTCCTACACACCCTCCAGTTGTCATCAATGCTGCAGATGATGATGAAGATGATGATGGTGAGCATTTTTTACTTAGTGAAGGTATTCCTACTGTAAGTGAATATATAAATCCCATAATACCTGAATTTTGTAGTGGTTAAAACTACAGGCGAGAGTCTGGAGTCCTAAATATCTTTATGGGTTGAAATGTCATTGTATGAGCTGCATAAACATGAACATGTGTGATCCCTACTCCATAAATTAATTGGTTTATTTTTGCCTTTCAGACCAGCTTTCTGAAGAAGGAGAAGAAACTAAAACACCTGTCCAGCAGCCAGCCACAGAAGCCCATAATGGATTGAGGCTGATTTCCACTAGGAAATCCAATGCTAATACAAAGCAAGGTATTCCAGCAGCTGTAGGAGGGTGGATTGGAAGGAGAATTTGACAATGGAAAGCAATATGTTCTAAAAACACAATAGAACATGAGGTCACTGAAGGGAGTCATTCCCATCTAATAATGTCATATGTCCCAAGGAGGTAAACTCCTCCTGGTTTGCTTTTGTGGAACAAAACAGAGCCACAACATGGAGTTTAAATGCCTGCAGATGTGTCCTTTCAGACATTGTGCAAATGCCAGAGGAATCTTTAATCCCTCTGCATTACATTAATGCTTGGAAGTGGAGATCTTACCCTGTAGGATGGAGGAGGGTGAAGGAAGGTGCCAATTCCTTACCAAAATACCATCTGTTCTGGGGCTGTTTTTACTCATGGGGAGTGTTGACAGGGTTTATTCAAAATGCCCTTAAGCCTCAGTTTCATGAACTGTTCCCTGCTTTCAGATGACAATTTAAATTTCGGAATAAAAACACTCGAAGAAATCAAATTGAAGAAACTGAAGGAAAAAGCCAAAAAACAAGGTGGTGAGTTAATATCCCCCATCTTCCCGTCCTTCTGCCTTCTGTTCACCTTATCCTTGTTTTTAATCCTTCTGATATTACCTGGATGGCTGGAATTTGCAGGAGAAGGATGGGGTTTTTTGCACTGTTGGGCTCAGAGTGGGAGATGGTTTTTGCAGCTGAGAGCTGCTTGGGGGACAGACTTTTGGGGGCCTTGAGCTGCTTTGGCGTGTGAGCTGTTTTTGAAGCAGCTGGTGTTCCTGCTTGGAATTCCAAGGGCAAATCCAAGGGGAAACTGCTCATCTCTCTTATTTACATGCACTGCTTGTTGTGTGTTTGGCAGTAATGAGTAACTGATGTTTTTGGTCTCCGGGATGGTTCTTCTGTTTTGTTTGGTTGGGTTGTTTCCCTAAACATCCTTGTTTGTTCCGTGCTCTGATCAGAAGGTCCCTCAGGAGTTGCTGTTGATCCGCTCCAAGCTCGGACAATTCCTGTGCCAGAGAAGGAAAACGTAAGGACAGTGCTGAGAACTGTGACTCTGTCCTCAAAGGAAGGTAAGAACTTCCATTTCACGGCTCCTAAATCAAACTGCTCAGTAATGATTAACTGCCTTTTCTAATTCAAACCACTTGAGGCTTGAAGGCCCTGGTTGTGTTGGAAAGGGTTGGAATCTGGAGGTGCTGGATTTGTTACATTGCAGTGAAAGATCAAGGAGAGGTTTTTCTCATTAAGCCATAACTGATCATATCTTATCACATCCTCCAGACTCTCAAATGTGTTACATTTCACTTTGAGGTTGAGTTGTAGAAGTGCAGTAGCAGCAGGGAGAGGCTGATGGCAAAGCAAGAGTGAGAGTGCAGAGAAGAGGTTAATTAAAAACAGGAGTAATGAAAGGGAAGATCTAGAAGATGGAATTATACAAGTAGCCAATTTTTGAAGCATTGAAGAGGCTGACAGTGGCAGTTGTGTGATAGGAGTCTGTATAAATTAATTTTAAAGGAAATTATAAATTCTTTTCAAAGGCAAAAAACATGTAGAACCACTTCTACTCACAGTCATTCATTAGTTACGGGGTTTGGCTACCAAAGGAGTGTCATTTTTAGGGTCATGGGCTGGAAGGATGATGCTTTTACTGGCTGCTGGTTTCTGTGCACTGAACAGATGATTCTTTGTTTTAGGTGAGGATCCTGTGATCCAGCTGAATCTTCCTGACAGACTGGGAAAACGGAAAACTCTCATAGGTGAGAGCTTTTTGTGAGCTGCTCTTTGGGTGCCCTCACTTAAAGGTATTTTTGGGGAGGAAATTACATGATGTGCATTGGTTGCAAGCCCACCAAATTCTGTTAGCAACTGAAAGGCAAATACCAGAAAATAAACCCGGAAGGACTGAAGTCTGTGGCTGACTGTTGGAAAATCCTCCTGCAGAGAAACCTTCTGAAAGTATTTTCCCCTTTGTGTCTTTCTGAAGGTGGTAAAACCTTCCTTCCTCTGAGGCGTAACGTTGCTGACAGGCTGGGCAGGAAGACAGAGCTGCTGGAGAATGCTGAGAAAGCCCCCAGGAGAGGCACAGGTACCAAACACACCTGGATTTCACACCCACACTTTCTGCTTAGGTTTTCTGTTTCTCCTTCTGGTGGTTCTTTTTGCATGTTGGTTGAGGGCTCAAGGTAACTTTGAATCCCACTGGAGTGGTCTCCTGTCTCATCTCACAAAATCAGGATTTCTGCAGTCTCCCTGACCTTTTCTGTTCTGTGTTTTAGTTCAAGTGCTGAAGTCCCTGAGGGAGAGGCTGGGACAGCCCTCTGACCAGAGCAGCACAGAGACAGGTAATAACTGGATATTAAATACACCTCCCCCTTTTTTCTTTCCATGAACTTCCATAGTGCCCTAAAAGTTAATTTTAAAGAGCTGCTGCCCCTTGCTGGGGTGCTGAGCTGTCCTGAGGCTGCTGTCACAGAGGTGGCTCCCACATGTCTCATCAAGGTTTGATGCTCCTGAACCATCAGAAGCTACAGTTGCTCACACACAAGTAGGAGAGAACCATTCCCAGGAGCAGGGTTTTGGGATGCCCATGGATAGACAAGGTCTAAGAAGTGACAAAATAACTGGTTCTGGTTTTCAAAATTCAGGTGGTTTAAAAGAGGGAGGAGAATGTTATTGTTAGTTGGGGTTGTTCAGCCTGGAGAAGGGAAGGCTTTGGGGTGATCTATTTGTGCCTGAAGGAGCCGACAGAAAAGATGGAGAGAGACGATTTCCAAGGGCCTGGAGTGACAGGGCAGGGGGGAATGGATTTACACCCACAGAGAGTAGGTTTAGATTGGATATTGGATATTAGGAGTGGGGAGGTCCTGGCACAGGGTGCCCAGAGAAGCTGTGGCTGCCCCTGGATCCCTGGAAGTGCCCAAGGCCAGGATGGACGGGGCTTGGAGCAACCTGGGCTAGTGGAAGGTGTCCCTGCCCATGGCAGGGGATGGAACTGAGTGAGCTTTAAGGTCCCTTCCCACTCAACCCATTCCATGATTATGCAGAGGATACTGATCTCAGCTGCATCATCTTGAAGAGCATCAAACCCCCTCTCCTTAGTGCTGTGACAGATTTTAGAGACTCAGTGTTGTTGGACTGTGTTTCAACGCTGGTGCTTCCCTTTTTTCGCTGCTGACAGAGAAGGCTGCCAAGCCCATCGAGGAGATCCGGGTGAAGACCCTGGAGGAGATTCGGCTGGAGAGGGCGAGCCAGAGGCGGGGGGAGCCCCCGGCCAAGCCCCCCGGCGAGGCCCGGAGGGCAGAGGAGCCCAGCCCAGGGACCAGACCTGCCCCCCCCGTCCGCATCAAATCCCTCTCGGGAGCCCTGGCTGAGAAGAACCACAAGAGGTTGGAGGAAGAGAAGGGAAAACCGGAGGAGTTTCCTGCCAAGCCCAAAGCCGAGGGAGAGCCCAGGAGGAGCGTTCCTGCTCCGGCCGTGCCCGGCAGGGTGCAGCTGGCAGAGCCAGGGAGAGCCAAGCCAGCGGGAGAAGTGCGGATCAAAACCTTGGAGGAGATCAAGAGGGAGAAAGCTCTGAGGATGCAGCAGAGCGGGGAGAACGTGCCCGCTCCTCCCGCACAGCCCGAGCCTGCCCTCAGAGGGAGGAAACTGCTGCGGGTCACAAAGCTCATAGGTAAGGAGGGACCTCCCTGGGGAAGTGCTTCCCTGGGGAAATGAGTCCAGTTTCCTCAGGATTCCCTTCGCTTTTTCCTTCTGTGACTACCAAGGTCAAAGGGACCGTGTTATATTCCACGAACTGCGTGATAGTTTTCTGTATTTCCCACTGGAAAATTCATTCCTTGAGGAGCTTTGTGGTCTGATTTCTCTCTTGTGTTTTTCTGCCATTGGTTTGTGGTATGGGATCTTCCCTGTGCAGAATCCAGGGTTACATTCCTCTTTGGAATATGTGTTTATTGATATATGTGTGTTTGGGAAGGATGTATCAACTTGTTAACGAGGGCATTAAAGACCTCATCGTTAAGATTATATAAACCACATATAAAGAGATCGAGGGAGAGATGAGACACTTCAGGAATTGCTTCCTGTAGCCTTTCCCTCTGTCCTGAGACATGAGAAAATAAACACACCAAGGAAACCAGGTTTCTTTACCTCTGCTGTTGACAAAATACTTATTTTTCACTTCTGCTTGTTTTAAAGCACCTGGAAGAGAAGAAAAAATGATAGTGGAATTGAACAAACCTTCTCCAAAAACTGTCTCTGCACCTGCAGAGGTGAGTCTGTTGTGAAAACTTAGAGATGTACATTTGTACATAAAATTTCTGATAAATTTTGCCATGTTTTGTTTGTAAACTCACTTCCTGCTCCCAGTTGGAATGTGTTCCTACCTTTCCTCATTTGGTATTTGCTGCAGTGAAGTCCCAGGTCCTGTCCCTTCCAGTAGCATTTCCAGACAACAGCATAATCCTCACTTTGAATTAATTAATTAATTTGAACTAAAACCTGGAATTAATCTGATTACACCTCACAATGAAACCTATTAGAGAGGTTAATGTGGGGAGAATGGTTTTGTTCTCAGTGACTTTCTCTGGCAAACTTTGGGCATGTCTTGAAATTCTGAGCTGAGTATTTCAGTGACGAAGGCCGGAGGTTTCACGAGAGGACATCAGGCTGTATGGGGGAGCTTGTATGGCTTTGTAGTCCTTGAAAAGAATGGAGAGGGTACAGCTAGAGTCTTCTGCTCCATGAAAGCAGCTTGCTGTGTTGGGAATTGCAGGCTTTTGAAACGTTATTACCAGAGCAAAGCAGGGATCTTGTTACAGGCAACATTTTACACAAAAAATGTTGGATTTCAATGGTGCCACATGGAGCCATTTTGGAGGGGTTGCCACCCAGATTTTCCTAATGGAATCTCCATAGATTTTTGTCCTAGTAATCCTTTTCTTTTTTTATTTGTTTTTTTAGCCCTCTGGTCAGAGTGCAGCTAATTCCACAGTGCAGGTGAAGAGCCTGGAGGAGATCATGTGGGAGAAGCGGCAGCTGAAGCAACGCCAGGAGAAGCTTCAGAAGGAAGCAGCTGCTGTGCCAACCCCAGTGGAGAAACCAGCCAAGGATAAAACTCCCCCATCAGGGAGCCCTGAATCCACCGTGGTTTCAGGACCAGCTTATCAGCTGGGGAGGAGGAAACTGGTGAAGCCTCAGGAGGACGGGGTGGGAAGCCCAGAGAAGGACCCCACAGTGTCCCCAGGGAAAAAGGCAGCCCAGCCTCCGGAACGGAAAGCTAAAAGTGAGTGTTGAGTGTCAGCTCGGGGTGTGTTGTGGAGAGCAGCCTGGGGAGAAGGGCCATGTGTGCTGGAACCAAACCAAATCCTGGGCCGCATCCAACTGAGTGTGGCCAGCAGGGCAAGGGAGGGGAGAACCCCCTCTTATCTGCTCTGGTGAGATCCCACCTGGAGTCCTGTTTCCAGTTCTGGTGCCCCCAACAGAAGAAGGATGTGGAACTGGTGGAGGAAGGCCAGGAGGGGTCTTGGAGTCAATAAAGGGACTGGAGCACCTGCCCTGTGGAGACAGGCTGGGAGAGCTGGGGGTGTGCAGAAGGTTGTGTGAACACCTCACAGCACCTTCCAGGACCTGAAGGGCTACAAGGCAGCTGGAGAGGGACTGTTCATCAGGAAACAGGGACAGGACGAGGGGAATGGCTTCACACTGAAAGAGGGGAAATTTAGGTTTGATACACAAAAGCAGTTCTTCCCTGTGAGGGTGGGCAGGCCCTGGCACAGGTTGCCCAGAGAAGCTGTGGCTGCCCCATCCCTGGAAGTGTCCAAGGCCAGGCTGGACAAGGCTTGGAGCAACCTGGGCTAGTGGAAGGTGTGGAACGGGACGATCTTTAAGGTCCCTTCCAACCCAAACTATTTTCCAAGTCTATGACTGTGGGACTATTAAGAACCTGTTGTTTTTTTGACCCAAGGCAGAGCAAGGCTGTGCCGTCTCTCTTCCTTCTGTTCCAGCCAAATCCAAGGTGTGCCTGAAGCCTTTGGACGGGAGAGCCACGTCCTCCCCGAGGCAGACCCTGAAACGCAAGGCCACCGAGAGCCACCCCACTGCCGTGGTGGCCGTGAAGCCCCTCAGTGCCACCGGTGGGGACACCAAGGAGCCCTCAGCCAAGAAAGCAGCTGCGGTAAGGACAGTGCTCGAGCCAGCTGGGGGGCCCCAGGAACGTTTATGGCCAAATCTTGCCCTCTTCTGGGAGAAGAGGTGGAAAACTGAAATACCTAGGGAAGATTTTTACTGTCTTCCTTCTCCCCAGGCCGTGGCTCCTGCTTTGCCAGAGGACAGCCTGGTCTCCATACCTCGGAGGGAAAAACCTCAAAGCAGGTAACAGTCACACCTTTGTCCCTTTTCTTGATCTCTGCCGCTTTCATGTGAAACAGGTGGGTTTGTTCACGTGTGGAAAATTTCGAGGTAATCAGTGCCAAAATCCCAACAAAGAAACAATTAATTTGAAGTAATTTCTGTAGCAGCAATGCTTATTTAGGTGGTTTTCTTAAAATGCTGCACTTGGGTACAGCATTTCAGTGACTCTTTGGATTTTCTGAGTGGCTGTAGAGGTTCACTTCTTCCCCTTTTTATGGTCAAATCAGTAAAGGTGGAAAAGTCTCTCTGGCTACAAATACTGACAGTTCTTTCCCAGACTCCAGGTGTTTCTTCATGGATAAATCCCCAAACTGACAACTGTACCTGCTGATCCTGGACTTTTAAAAGTAGTCCCAGGTTAACTGAGTGACAGTCGCTGTGTGAGGGTTGAGATGTAGGAGGGTTAAATTCCAGGTAAGGAATGTCACACACTGATGTTCCCTCTTGTTCTTCCCAGCCCTGAGCTCCACCTCGGGAGCCAGGCAGACTCCCTGGCACACTCAGAGGTCTCCAGCTCAACTTCAGCCTCCTCAGAAGTGCCGGTGAAGCTGCGCCGGCTGAGCTCCACGGGCTCTGCCAAAGCACCTCTGTCTGTGGAAGACGACTTTGAGAAGCTCATTTGGGAAATCTCAGGAGGCAAACTGGAAGCAGAGATTGACCTGGACCCAGGGAAGGACGAGGATGACCTCCTTCTGGAACTTTCGGAGATGATTGACAGCTGAACTGCACAGTCTTAAAAAAAAAAAATTAAAAAAAAAGACAAAAAAAAAACAACACCAAAAAAACCCCCATAAACTTCCCCCCTACACAACCCCCAAACCTGTATATTTTGTTGGCTACGTGGAGGTGATCCTTTCCTAGCTGAGGCTGAAGGCACAGTTGGATGGGTAGGATTAGGCAGGATCTGCACTCAGTTGTCCTGAATTTCCCCGGGACTGTCGGTGGCTCCTTCCACACGGAGTGTGGAAGCACTTGTGTTTTTTTTCTGGGGACACAGAGATCCCATCTCCGGACTGTGGTGGTTGTGAACTGATCTGCTCATTCTGTGACACTCCGAAGGCTTCAAACAAAAGCTTCCACCTTCCCCCCTCCCTGGCACGACCCAACGTTCAGCACATTTCAGCGCTTCGTGTTCGGATCCCGTGGACAGTTGGTACCCAAAGCCTGGAGTTACTATGTCAACTCTTGAGTTTTACTGCTGTACGCTGTCATTTTGACTTTAATTAGGGGAATTAATGACAATGCTGGGGGGGAGGGGGAGGGAGCAGATTAATTAGTATTTCGGACCAAACACGCTGCCAAGGGCGGTGGCTGGGGTGTGTCCATCCAGCCTTACTTTGAATTATCAGGGTGCTTTTTCCCGATGGGAACAGGATCCTGGGGTGGGCAGCCAGGATTCCTCTCGTCGTCTGCAGTGAATTGGGAAAGGAAGGATTGGTTTAAGTGCCTCTTGGTTCCAAGGATTGCTCCCCTGAGCTGCCAGTCCTTCATCCTGCTGAAGGAATTCCTCAGCCGTGACTCCGCCAGCATCCGTCTCACATGCCCATGGAATGACTCTGGGAGAGAGGAAGAGGGCATGGAAGGTTTCCTCCTCCTCTATCAGCCCGTGGAGGCGGGGTTTTGGTGTATACCATGGTTTCTGTAAATATTTTATTCTTCCATTTTATATTTGTATTCTATTTAAGGTATTAAACGTAGGCTGGTCACCTCCGCCCGCCCCGCTCGTGTCTGTACAGACCTGGTTCTGGTTTCTATGTGTATTTTATTTAAGGAATTGTATTAAACACCGTCTGGTCGCCTCCTCCTTCCCTGTAGCCGAGTGTTTATAAATAAATAAGCGCAGGAGCAGGGTCAGGGGTGTTTGGGGGCTCAGGGGAGTTGACCAGGGCAGGGATTGTCCCCCTGTGCTGAGGGACCTCAAATCTTGTGTCCAGTTCTGGTCACTCAGTTCAGGAGGGACATTGAGGGGCTGGAGCTTGTCCGGGGAAGGGAACGGAGCTGGGAAGGGGCTGGAGCAGCAGGAGAACTGAGGGAGCTGGGGGGGCTCAGCCTGGAGAAAAGGAGGCTCAGGGGGGACCTTCTGGCTCTGCAACCCCCTGACAGGAGGGGGGAGCCGGGGGGGGTCGGGCTCTGCTCCCAGGGAACGAGGGACAGGAGGAGAGGGAACGGGCTCCAGCTGAACATTCATTCCCGCTTTCCCGCCCTCCCGGAGCAGTAGAGCCGCGGTCCTCCGGGCCGCGCAGTCCGCCGCTATCCCAGAGTGCCCCGCGGCCCCGGCGCGCGGGCAGGCAGCGGCAGCCATGGCGTACCGCGGGCAGGGCCAGAAGGTGCAGAAGGTGATGGTGCAGCCCATCGTATCCTGCACGGCCCGCGGGGAACGCGGGGGGAACGCGGGGGGCTGCGGGGGGCGGGGGCTGCCGGCCGGGAGGGGGCCGCGGGTCGTGGGGCACCCCCGGCGGAGCGCGGGTGCCGGGCCGCGGGGCCCGGGTGGGATCCCTCGGGGGGTTGTACCGTGGGGGTCGCGGGTTTCAGTCCCGGGTGGTCACAGGTTTCAGCTCCCGAGGGTCGCGGGTTTCACCCCCCCGGATCGAGGGTTTCATTCCTGGGGGTCGCAAGTTTGATCCCTCGGGGTTCCTTCCCCCGAGGACCGCGGGTTTCGCCCCCCGGGCTGTGTCCCCGGGGGTCCCTGGCCGTGCCGGACCTTAACCCTCCCCTCCAGAACCTGATCTTCCGATACCTGCAGAACGTGAGTACCTGGGGGTGGCACCTCTTCCCAGTATCCAATTTAAATCTACTTTGTTTCAGTTTAAAACCGTTTGGGGAGTGTCTGGTGCTCCTTGAGCACGTGGCCTGTGCTGCCACACCAGGCTGGGGTTGTTATTAATTCGGGTTTTGACCCGGTTTCGGTGGAACTGAGGAACTCACAGTCATTCAGAGGGGTGAGAACAGCTCAACATTTCCTTCCCCCAGCCAGGAATTACCTGTGTAACAGGTGTTGATCCTGCGGTCCGGGGTGTGGGATGTTTTCACAGAACCCCAGCATGGTTTGGGTTGGGAGGGACCTTGAAGACCCTCTAGTTCCACCCCCTGCCTTGGGCAGGGACACCTTCCACTGTTTCCCTGTGACAATTAAAAACCTCTGCTGTCCTGTGTTTCATTATTAAATATTGTTAATTAGTATTTATTAACTGTTATTTATTATTACTTAATTAATTATTGACAAAACATCAAAAAACACCAGAGGACATAACAGAGAGACTCCTCTGAGAGCTGCAGTGGCTGTTGGCAGCGAGGAGCCCTGGATGCCCAGGAGGGAACAAACTGCTTGGGGTGTTCATGTTCCTGTTTTACTCTCCCTCTCCGTGATTTTTAGAGATCCAGGATCCAGGTGTGGCTCTATGAGCAGGTGAACATGAGGATAGAAGGCTGCATCATTGTGAGTATCACTGTTCCCTTGTCACTGCTCTGATCATTTTGGGGAGGGGGGGTCAGGTTCATAAATCCATTTCTTCCTTCTTTTCCCGTTGTTTTCCAAGAATGGGGGTGGAAATGCTTCATGTCTCTCCTGTAAAGAGCCTTAATTGCAGAGCTGAGGAGGGTTTGTGGGGTGGTTGCTGAATTTTACCTCCCTGACTGTGTTTGGTGCTGTTTGCAGGGCTTTGATGAGTACATGAACCTGGTGCTGGATGATGCAGAGGAGATTCACTCCAAAACAAAGTCCAGGAAGCAGCTGGGTAGGTCAGAGTGGCTGTGGCACCTGAGGGAGCCTGGGATCCAGGTTTGGGACCCGGGATCCAGGTGTGGGAGCCTGAAGCTCATGTGGAGCAGACACTGGGCCCAGTTCCTGCTGTTTCCCGAGCTGGTGGATTTGTTGAATGTGCAGGAAAACGTGTCTGGGCCTGAGAGCACGTTTGGGCTTTCAAACAGCTCTAACAAATCCAGGCTGGACAGGGCTTGGAGCAGCCTGGGCTGTGGAAGGTGTCCCTGGGCTGTGGAAGGTGTCCCTGGGCTGTGGAAGGTGTCCCTGGGCTGTGGAAGGTGTCCCTGGGCTGTGGAAGGTGTCCCTGGGCTATGGAAGGTGTCCCTGGGCTGTGGAAGGTGTCCCTGGGCTATGGAAGGTGTCCCTGGGCTATGGAAGGTGTCCCTGGGCTGTGGAAGGTGTCCCTGCCCATGGCAGGGGGTGGCACTGGATGGGCTTTAACCCAGCCCACACCATTCCATGGCTCTGTGGTCTCTCCAATCCCTGTTTCCCTTGTGTTGCAGGTCGGATCATGCTGAAAGGGGACAACATCACCCTGCTCCAAAGTGTTTCCAACTAGGATTTGTTCTTCACAACAGTGGCTGGAATGCTCTGGAGTGACTGAAGTGTCCGTGGGAGCAGGACTGGGCAGTGGGGAGGGAGTTGTGATAACTGGGGCTGTGCCAGGGCTGGGAACTGCCCCTTCCTCTGGGGGGGATTTTTTTTGTAGTTTGATGTATTTGGCAAATAAACATTTTTCATGTTACCTGTAAATGTAAACCTTGTTTTCAGTTCTCAGGGTGCAGAGAAGGGGCAGAAAGGTCTCCAGGTGGTTTTCTCTGTGGAGTCTCTGATAAACACCTGTGTGTTGTGGGGTGTTAGATCTGGTTTAGGAGGAGACTCTAAAAATTCAGACCACTCCAGGTAATTTTGAAGTAACTATTTTTGCAGTAATGTGGGACTTTTTTACTAATAGTGTGTGCTTAAAAATTTTTTGTTTAACGCAGAAAATTAAATAGAAAGAATTAGAAAAAATTAATTTAATTTGCCTGGGTGCTGAGCTCCAGTTTATCCACTGAAATAAAAGTGGGAGCCTCCAAGGGTTTGTCCTCCCTCTGAGCACGTGGCTGGCACGGAAAAGAGATGGACATGAGGAGAAATGGCTGGTCCTTATCAGCCCTGCTGCTGCCAGCTCCAAATGGAGCACTCTGAGAGTCCCTGATGCCTCCAGAGCTCCTCTGATATGATCAAATTAGCGCCGCTGGACGTCGATATTGGAGCAGGTCGAGGATGGGAGGAAGGAAGTCCAGGCTAATCAGGGCCGAGGCATCTCCGATAAGGTCCCGAAATAGTCCCTAATTATGTGCGTGGGGGAGCTGCAGGAGAAAAGAGGCTCCCGGCAGGAAGCCATGGAGCTGCAAAGGGCCTCCAGGAGAGCCCTGCATGTCCAGGAGGAAACACAGCCCCATTGTTCCAGCAGCTCCTGGCACTGCAGCCTTGCGGTCCAACAACAGCTCCTGGGCATGGCCAGCCCAGGGACAGGGCACAGAAACAATCCGGGCCCGAGAAACACTTGTCTGTCCTCCGAAAAACCGCAGGGCTGACTCATCCGAAGGCTCGCGGAGCGTTTTAACCCCGAATCCTTCCAGCTCCCGGCGCCTTCCCGGGCTGCAGGCAGGGAGAAGGTGACGGCTCCGGAGCTGCTCGGCCGGGGAGCCGAAATTCCTGCCGGAACGGGACAAAGTGGCTGCCAAGGAGTTCGCTGGACAGAAGAGGGAGCTGCGGGCTCGGCGGCTCCAGCCCCGCCAGCCGAGCGTGTCAAGCCTCGGCAGGAACTCCGAGTTCCTCAGCAGCGTTACCGGCTCCCAGACAAGCTGGAAGGCAGCGAACTGGGCTGACTGGTGCGGGGTTTGCTCTGCAGTGTTCCCACCTGGATCTCCCGGGCACCAGCGGCACCTTCCCCTGCGGCCGGAGGGGATGAGGAGTGGAAGGTTCTGGGCGTGCTGAGCGGGGAGGAGGAGCGGGCAGAGTGAGTGCTTCCCTTGGGGCTCGGTGTGCAGCAACCCCCCTTCCCTTTGGCTTTCTGCTCCCTTCAGGCCTGTCGTGTTTGCTTCTGCCAGCTGGACTTTTCCATAACGTGCAAATTCCACTCTTCCATAACGTGCAAATCCCTTTCCCTCCGGGGCAGGGGGGTGGGGGCTGGTGGGAGGGGGCTGTGGGTGGGTGTGAGGTCTCTTTTGGGAGGAGATGCCTTGAGGTGGATGATCAGGAGTGCCCAGAGTGCTGGGTATCGCAGTGGGACTTCGTGTTGTGGCACAGATCCCACCCTGGAGTGTTCACACTTCTCTAGGAATCAAAATTCCTATGGTGGGACTTGCCAGGGGGAGTTTCTTACCTCTCCCAGCACCTGGATACCTGTCACAACCCCAAATCCAGCTGAGGGTGCTTTTGGACACCACCTCACCCTACCCAAATGTCTGTTTTACAGAAACAGAGCTCCTTTCTCTTAAAAACTGAGAGACTGAGACCTGCTTCTGCACTCCTGATGCCCGGAGGGGGGGTAAGACAGAGCTCCTGGGCTGCTCCCTGGCTGTGCCAGGCAGGTGAGAGCCCACTCACACCCAGGTGGGGCTCTGCAGTGTTTGATTTTTTTCTCTCTTAGCCCTGGAAGGTGCTTTGAGTAAATATTTGCCCCTTTTCTCTGCCTGTGGCGCTGGGGTTCTGGGAAAAGGCTGCTTTTCTTCCCTCTTGCACTTGGGAATTGCTTGGCCTGGCCCAGCCCAGTCCTTTTGGGGGCCGAGCTCTCCGTGCTTGTGAAAGAGCCCCCGGGGAGGAGGCAGAGGGGTCCTGCCTTTCCAGACGGGATCACTTTGTGGTTCTTTGGTGGGATTCCGTGATTTATGGGATGGTTTTATGAGTTTGAACCCCAATGTCTGACCTGCCTGCAGTTGGTGCTCTCCCAAGGTGTCACTGGAGTCCTGCTCAGGCTGTGTGGGAAGCAGCAGGATCCATCCCGGGCAGGCCATGGATTTGTGTTGAGCTTGGGATGCCTTCAGCAATTCCCATCTTTTCAGGCCTGTAATGCTGAGTGTAAAACAAGTACACAGGGAGGTGGGATGTGGGGCTGTGTGGGGTTTGGGAAGGGAAAATCCCCTTTGCCACCACCTTTGATCCCACAGAATTCCCTTCTCCCACAGCCTCTCCCCTCCCCGTGCTTCACTGCACGTTATCTGGGAACGTATTTCCAGCGCTGGGATGTTTTAGGGATTGTGTGCCTAAAAATAATAGTATGGAGCAGACAACAGTGGAAGGTCAAGGACTCAAAGGGGCTTAGAAACTGTGCCCTGGGGGCACCATCTGAGTATGGAGAACATGTGTTGAGGGGGGAGCAGCCTGAAAGCCCTGCAGTGCTTTCCCAAATTCCCTGCCCGTTGTTGTTCCAGTCCCACATGGGGATGGAACTCTTCGGGATTGTTCTTTGCCGTTTTCCTCCGTGGGCAGTGAAGCTGCTCCTCTCTTTGCCCCGGGGTCTGTGCCCACCACGAGCACATCGGATGCCACGGCGAGAGAGGAGTTTGCTGAGCAGCCATTTTGCCCTTTCACCCCCCCCAAAAATCCTTGCAGAAATCCCACCCCTCCCCAGATCCCTGCGGAATGTCCTCGAAGCAAACACCCCGAACTGGCTGCAGCAGGCTTTGAGCTGTGCCCTGCGCTGGCAGCCCACACACAAGGTGCCCAGCATGGCAGCCCCCCCGCCGGGCCTCCTCACATTCAGACCCACCAGGGGCATCATTCCCATTGTTTGTAACATCTCTCGGAAAAATGAGTCATGGGCGTTGTGCCTGCCCTCAGCGGGGACACTCTGCCACATGAGCAGCAGCTCCGCCCGCCCCCCGCGCCGCCGCCTCCTCCCAGTGCCCGCGGCCCCTTCCCGCTCCCAGCGCCACTGGGGTCACTGGAGCTGCTCCATCTCCCGCTTCCCTCTCCAGTGGTAGCCTGGGCTGTGGGTCAGGGGTGTTCCCTGATCCCCCTGGATGGAGCTCAGCCCACGGTGTCCTCGCAAACTCCGTTGCCCAAAAGACGACCCCGACCCCGTTCCCGGAGGTTTTTATCCCTCCTGTGCCCAATTTTCCCAGCACTTGCCTTTGGGCCGTGTTCCCACCCAGCAGTGTCACGGTGGGGAATGCTTCCAGGGCTTCTCCCACGATCCCAGTGGGTTTGTGGAGGGGCAGGCTGACGTCCACTGCAGGATTTGGGGGGTAGATGTGGTAAAACGAACCCACGAGACAGATTCAGGCTTGGGCAGTTTATTTTACTCACCTGGGAGTATTTAATAAACCCAGGAGGCCCAGGCCCTAGTCCAGGTTTTGCCTGGAAGATGACAGGACAAGGGGGAATTGTTCAAACTGAAAGAGGGAAAGGTTAGATGGGATATTGGGAAGAAATTCCTCCCTGGGAGGGTGGGGAGGTCCTGGTACAGGGTGCCCAGAGAAGCTGTGGCTGCCCCTGGATCCCTGGAAGTGTCCAAGGCCAGGTTGGACAAGGCTTGGAGCCACCTGGGCTGGTGGAAGGTGTCCCTGCCCATGGAAGGGGTGGGACTGGGTGAGTTTAGCATCTCTTCCACGTGTTTGAGCTCAGGTACCAGGTTTGCAGGAGGGTTTCTTGCCACAAGGGCCGGAGCTCCAAAATCAGACAGAGCTTTCCTGGCCCAGCCCTGCTTCTGGCTGCTGCTTTTCCCCGATTTTGCCTTATCTGCTGTTCCCCAGCCTCTTGTCTGCAGAATAGGAGCAATGTCTAATAGGCCCCGGGGGGGTGATGGCTGATGGAGTGGTTTGATGTCCTCAGCTGAGTGGAACAGTCTCTGGCTCTCCTGCTGCCAGACAAGCTGCTCTCTGAACAAACCCGAGTTTTCCGGGGATGTTTCTCTCCTTCCCTGTGCTCCCTGTTGGGTGGGTTAAGAGTTAAGGAGATTATTCAGGTGGTTTTCACCTTGTAAACTGAGCTGGCAGTAGCCTGGCGAGGGATCTCACAGGGTTGCCCAACCTTGGTTGGATTTTGTACATTAAGACACTATAAAATAGAGGGGAATTTTGTCCCAGACACCAAAGTCCCCCCACCAGGGACACCCAGCCTGGTTTGTGGCACCTGCAGAGCTGCCCTTTGTTACCCAACAGAGCACAGACCCCCCCTGGGCTGCTCTGAGGGTGTTGGGGGGCCAGGAGGGCCAAGGGGAGCCTGTTTTGGGGGAGGTGGGCTGGGATCTGGGGCTGCAGGGACCAGCATCCGCCCTCAGAGGGGCTTTGATGTCAGCTGGGGCCCGGCAGAGCCTCTGCAGCGCTGCCTCCTCCCCAGAGAGGGTGTTTGGGGCCCGTCCTTTATCGCTCATCAGCAGCACAGCCAATATTCATATCGAGGAAGTGAGATAAAATCAGAGCCCAAGGTGGGCTCCTAGCCGGGGGCACGAGTCTGGGGGGAGAGGGAAAGGGGGGCTGTGGTGGGAGCTCTTTATCAGAGAGGAAATTGCACTATTTGAGGGGGGAGAGCCCATGTGAGAGTGTCTGTGTGTGTCTGTGCACCCACAGTTGTGTAAATAACGCTTTTTGGGAGCATGAAAGAGCTCCCAGCCAGGCTCCTGCCAGCCCTGCAGCACCTGGGGCAGGTTGGCATCTGTGTGTGCCCAGGCTGGGGTCGGGCCCATCACTGCCACCTCCCCAGGCTGGTGGCTTGAGAGGATGGAGTGAGTCCCCCAGAGGGACCTGCAGGAGCAGCCAAAGCTGTGGGAGCTCCCAGATCCAGGGGGGGCAGTGCCCAGGGGATGGTTGCTGTGTTATCTGCCGTGCCCCTGCTCCTTGTGGGACCCCAGGGGAGCAGAGGGACTGGGTTGGAGGCAGCAGTGCCAAAATCCAGCCTCTCTTCTCACACCTGACCTGTTTTCCCCAAATAGCTCCTATTGATCCCCAAACAAATCTTTGGGTGCTTTTTCCACGGATTAATCTTTGAGGGGCGTTTCAGAGGCAAAGTCCAACCTCATCTTCTGATTAGAAGCAGTGGGAATTCCCAGGATTAAAACATAAACAAACCAACCTGGGTTCAATTATACCTTAATTAGCTGCAGTTGCTTCCCTCTGAAAACCCCAAACTGTGATTTGCTCTTGAGCTCGATCTGGGGCTATCGAGGGCTTGGGCTGGGCTTGTCCCCCTCCGACAGGGGGTGGGCTGGGGGGGTCGGGTGGTGCCCAAGGGCCACGTGGGCAGTGGGGAAAGATCCTCTGCAGCAGCTGAGCCCAGACCTTGGGCAGCCTCTCAGCCCTGGGGCGGGAGGGCTTCGGTCCAGGGAGCGAGGGGGGTTGGGCCGTGTGCTCCAGCTCTTCCAGATGGTCTGGGACCTCTCCTTGGGTTCTCTGGAGGGTGGTCGGGCCCCTGGGGAGGGGGTCTGAGCCCAGCTCCCCGAGTGGTGGTGAGGAATCTGTGCCAGGCTGATTTTCTGCAGGGTCAGTGTCCCCTTCCCCCAGCTGAGCTTGCCAGCGTGGCTTTTCCAGGCCCCTCCCGGGGCTCATCCCGGGCTCCCTGGATGAGTTCCTCCCTTCCCAGCTGTTGTGAGCAGCCTCCTGCTGAAAGGGGGTCTCTGGGGAGAGCAGTATCTCTTCCCTGCTCCAGCAATCTCCCAGCCCACCTCAGGCTCTGGAGGGGCTGGAATGGGCTCCCAGCTCCTTCCTCGTCCCCCAGCCTTTGCATAGCACCCACATTCCATTTTCCATGGGAAGGAGCCAAGGAAATCAGTGCTGGGGAGCTGCAGCCAGGGCAGGGAGCACCCAGGGCTGTGCTGTCCCTTCCCAAGTCCTCCTGATGGTGCCAAGGGCCTTTTCCTCGGTGATGGAGAAGCCAAACACCCCCTTGCCTGGAGGATGTGGGTCTTTAGGGGATGCTGTGTGATGGAGGAGGCGGGAAAACACAGGGATAGTGCAAGGTGGGCACGGAGCTCCTGGAGGCAGATGGGACTTTGGCTCCCACGGAAAATGCTGGATGAGGTTTGTCCCCTCAGCCTGGCACAGGTTTGCTGGAGTGCAGAGGGATGGAGAGAGCGCCCTGAACCCCCCTGCTCTGACCCCATCCCCGCGGGCTGGGGGGTCTCCGTGTGCCCCCCGCTCGGGTGGGTGGTCCCGGCCGTGCCCTGGCTGAGCCGTGCCCTGCCTTTTTGGGAAGGGTGGTGGGGAGGCAAACACGCCTGCCTCGTTATTTACTGTCCCACACACGGAGCCTGCCCGGCCCTCGGGAAACCTCCATCCACAGCGCGGCTGGGATCTGCAGCGAAAGCAAACAATGGGATCCCCAGGGACAACAATGCCCCATTGTCCTTTGAAGCCATAACAATGAGACAATAGCCCACAGTCTGCTCCCTTTATTCCCAGGCACGCCCCCCCCCACCCCGCAGCCCCGTCCTGCGGCCCCGGACCCGCCGTGTCCGGGGGCTCCCCGCGGACCCTCCGCCTCTGCCCGGCCCGCCCGGCTCCGTCCCTTGCTCCCGGGGTGAGTCTCGGGGGTCCCGTGGCCTCCCCCGTCCGCGTGGGCTGAGCCCGGAGAGGAGAAGGAGGTGGATGCTTTTGATCCTCGGGGTTTCGCGGGAGGGAGGGAGGGAGGGAAAAGTCCCTCCAGGTCACGCGGTGCGGGCCCGGAGAACAGCGGGGCTTTGTTGTCTCCGGGGATGGCCACTTGTCAGCTCTCCATCACGGCACGCCCCGAAGGTTTCCTGGGGTTCCCTTCTCCTCGTGGGGTTAGGAACTACCCCACCCTGGTCGCTGCAGGCCCCCCAGAATGCTCGGCAGGGGCTGGGTCCGGGGAGGAGGCAGCAGGGGAAGGGGGGCAGAGGGTCCTCACCATCCTGCAGGACCCGGGGCACCTCGGGAGCCTTTGAGCTGTTTGCAGACACCTCTGCTCTCATCCCTCTGTCTCCAGGCCTCATCCAGCCACCCCCAAGGATCAGATGCTCAGCTGCTCTTTGCATCCCTGTGGTCCCCACGAGCTGCTGGGGGCTGTCTGAGAGCCGAGGGGTGAATCCCCTCCTGCTTTTCCAGCTGGGCAGCAGCAGCTCAGGCCACTGGGGGCTGGCAGTGGGGGGGTGGTGCCCACCCTGCAGCCCTGAGGGTCCCTGTCAGAGGGCACAGTCATGGTTCAGCACGGGGGAGATGCTGGGGGGCAGTGGGAATGCTGCTGCAAAGCAGACTTGGTGTTCCTTGCCATGGAATGCCCTCCTTGTCCCTTCCCTGGCTCCTGGAAAAGCAGGAATGGGGGAGAGCCAAAGTTGTGTTAACCAGGGACCATCAGTGTTGGGACTGCTTGGATCAGTGTTGGCTGGGCTTGGATCCGGGCTGCGTGAGGGATCCCCATCCTGGGATCCTGCTGGGATTCAGGGCAGGGGGAGCTGGGCCCGGGCACGTCTCCATGTGTGTGGCTGTCCCACGGCCACCCTCGTGTCCGTGCCAGCACCCTCGGCTGGGAGCAGAACTGGGCTCCCATTTGGCCTTTTCCTGGTGCTGGTTTGTCACAGAGGGAGTGGAGAACCCAGGGTGGGGGACACGGGGACTCTGGTGTCCCCAAAGGCCACCACCAGCCTCCAGGCTCCCCCTACTCCCACCCCCTGCACTCCTCCCATTACCTATGGGCAAACAAACCCACCTGAATAGGTAATGAATGGAGTGAGAAAAGAGCCCCGAGCACATTGTGCTTCCAGCGAGCCGGGAACAATTGCTAAATACAAATCACAGAGAGAAAAGGGAGAGAGAGAGAGACAAAAGCAAGAACCCCGGCACAAAGGAGAGGAATGAAATGGTAAGTAAAGTCAAACAAAAAGGAGCCGGGCTGAGACAAAAGGAGGGAACAATATCCCCGAGGCAATAGGCTCCTGAACAATGGGGACAGTGACAGCGGCACAAAGACACACTGTTTGCAAGTAGACGTTATCTCACACAGCCACTGGCAGGCCTGGCCCTGGCGCTTCTATTTTCAGGGATGCTTTTGTGCTGCGCTGAACAATATTCCTTGCATGGCTGCGGATAGAGAGATGAGGGGGGCTCGGGGCTTTTTTTTTTTAGCCTTCCCGGTGCCAGCTCTGTAATAGGAGCAGGTTCAGCCCTTCGGAGAGCGGGACAGAGCGAGGGGTGGGCGAGCAGAGCGGGCTGAGCCCAGCCGGTGATGCCAGGGGAGGGGGATGCCATCGGCTCATGGCTCCAGGCTGGGACCCTGCGCAGCGGGAGCCCACGGCGCTGTCCCGGTGTTTTAGGGGCTTATCGGCTCCGAGTTTGCATTTGAACAGCTGCACTTGGAGCCTGACTCCAGGACCGGGCAGACCAGTAGGATGGCTTTTCCCGGCTCCTTTTGTTTCAAGCACTTTAGTTTTTAACCTTTGAAGGTGCCGGCAGGGAGGGAGGTGCCCGCTGGGCTGAGAAGCCTCGGGTGCTGCTGGCAGGGCTCCCTGGCATCCCTTGGCACCCTCCGTGGCCATGGGTTAGGGTTAGGATTAGGGTTGGGATCAGGGTTAGTCACTCAGCCCCGAGACGAGGCACAGTTTGGCAGAGTTTGGAGGGGTTGATCTGCAGGTCCATCCATCCTGGCTGAGGATGTCCCTGACTGTCCCAGCCTTTTCCTGCTGGCCACCAAGCTCAAGTTTGTGCACACCTGGAGCCACGGGAAGGGTGGCCAGGCACCTTCCCTTGTCCCTTGTTGCTGGCAGGAGCTGGAGGGGGCTGAGGGAGGACAGGGGCCTCTCTGTGCCCTCCTTGTCTTGCCTCCTGCATGTGCAGGTTGCAGGTCCATTCCCTGGCATCCCTCATCCTCAGATGGGATGGGATGTGCCAGGGGCTGCTCCCACTGGACAGCTTTTCCCATCCACTGTGGAGAGCTCACTTGCTGTGCCTGTGCTGATTTCTGGGTTCATGGAGCTGGTTCAGGTGTCATCCAGTTCTTTCCTGGACAATCCTCCTCCAGGGCCTTCCCAGTTGTCTCCCACTGGCTGGTTCTTCCCAGGAGTGTTCTGGCTGTGTGGGGAGCCCGGGGTCACTGTTACACACTGCTTTGGTGGTGTTGTTTGCAGAGTGTGTTGCCTCAGCACCCCGCCTGCAGCACCCAGGCACTTTCTGATCAACCTGCATCCCTCTTTTTGGGCAGGGAAGGATGTTCCAAAGGCAGCCATCCCTTCCTGGAGCTCCCAGCGTGCTCCTGCCCTTTTCCCATCTGGTCCCACACTCAGAAATCCACCCCTCCTACACCCCCCACCACGAGCTGCCACAAACTGTGGGCACGTCACCGAGTTACCGAAAGTGAGGTGGGAGAGGAGAAATCGGGGTGTTGTGGAGCCGGAGCCGTATCGGGGCCCATCTGAGCTGCCCAGTTCGAGCAGATGGGCTCAGCTCTCACTTGAAAAGCTGCCTGTTCTGATATCGATCACCTTATCTGAGGGCACATCCTGTTGCTAAGTTTGGCTGTTTCCTCTGTTCAACAGCTGGGGAGCAGCAACAGCTGCTCTGAACCTGTGCGGTGGGATGTGACGGGCCGGGGGGGCCCGGGGGGGCCTAAAGCTGGAGCCTGGGTTTGGTTTGGCCGCGGGGAGCAGGAGTGACGAGATATTTCAGCAGTGCCACGGGGAGCAGGGGCACGTCCTGCCCTTCGCTGCCCAGCTGGGGTGTCGTGGTGTGAGCGGGCACCGAGGCCGTGGCGTTGGGGAGGGTGTTTGGGGCACTGAATCAAAGCAGAGCAGCAGCCTCGTGCAGTGAAGTTGTTCTCAGGAGAAGGGCTCCCGAATCCCGGCCGCCCCTATCTGATTTTGTGGTTGTGTCTGTGCACGTGCTCTGAGCTGTGTCTCGAGGTGCAAAGCGACTGCGGGAACGGTTTTTCCCCCCAGATTAAAGCCTTTGTACCCTCTGTGGCTCTGTGTCCTGCCCCCCGACCCCACAGGCCATCAAACCTTGGGCAAATCCCCATTTCCAAGGGGGGGGTTGGCCCCAGGGAGTTTAACCCTCTCTGTTCTCCCCAGGCATCAGCTCTGCCCCTGGCCTGGGGCTGGGTCACCGGTTCCATGGGCTCTGCCAATGCCAGGGAGTCGCCAGTGTCTGCCTTCAAAATTCCCAAGGGCTGGATGATGCTTTTTGGTCTTCTTGGGAGAGGTGAGCCCACTCCTCCTTGCTCCCAGCAGCTCTTTATGCCCATCACCCACCCCTCGGGGCTCATGTTGCCTCTGCTCATCCTCTCTGTCAGGAATTTCTCTCTTCTCCCAACCCTGGTGGGCGAAAACAAGTCTGGCTCTTTCTGATCGAATTTTGAGAAGTTGGAGCTCTTTGCTGCAATTAGCTGGTATTTAAACCCTCGCTAACCCTTAACATCCTAATGACAATAATAATGATGCTCTACACATCCCGCGGTGCCACGCAGCTAAAGATTACACTCGCTAATTAATTAAGCCCCGACCTCCCCCCCCTGCTTCCCTCACCCGGGAGAAGAAATCGCTGAGAGTCTCTTAAGAAAGGACATAAAGGCAGGGAAATCCAGGCACCAAAACAAGACAAATGGGGATTTGAAGACAATCCGGGCCGGGTCCATGTGACCCGAGGAGTGGACCAGGCAGGAGAAAGGATAAAAATGCCAAGCACAGAGCGGCCAGGGAAAACAACCGCCAGCTTAAAAACCCGGGGAAAGAAAAGCACCAAGATGAAGGGAGTGACAAAGCATCAAAGGGAAGAGAAACCAAAGGCGTCGGAACAAAGGACAAGCTGGAACAAAGGACCAAAGAGGGGAGAACAAAAGCACTAAATAGAAAACAAAGGCGGGGGACAAGAAAAGCCCCTCTGTGGGGCTGAGCTGGAGGGTCCCGGCCCGGTGGGAGGTGGGTGGCTCGGGGTGCTGCGGGTCCCCGCTGGAGCCGGGCTGGCGGAGGGTGACAGAGCCTGGGAGAGGAGGCCCCGCGAGCCCAGTTTTGCCTTTGGCTCCTCAGCGATGGGCTCAGCCCTCCGGACTGTCCCGTCCCCGCGGGCTCAGCCCCCAGAGCCGTCCCGTCTGTGAGGAGGTCGGGGACGCAGCTTCGCCCCCGCTGCCCTCCGGCCGCGGCCCCCCCGTCCCGCTGTGTGGTCCGGCCGTGCCCTCCCTCCCTCCCTCCCTCCTCCCCTCCCTCCCCACGCGTCTCTCCGGCACAGACTGCTCAGCATCACCCCCCCCCCGAGCCCCCTCCCTTCCCCGCGCTCCCCCTGCCCCGTCTGCCGCGCCAGCCCCGCGGCGTGGGGACGGCTGGGGCGCTCTGGGGACATCGCCAGGCTGGCTGTGCCCTCCCACCCTGTGGCTTCCCCGTGTGCGGCTGCTCCGGTCCAGCCCGGCGGGCTGTGCTCCGGGCAGGACGATCCCCAGCGCCCGCGCTAAAAACAACCGCGGCGCTCAGGTCGGGAAGAAAGTCACAGAGGGCCCGCTTTGTTCCCTCTCCCCGTCGAATCCCTGTTTGGAGCTGGAAGTCCCTGGCAGGGTTGTTGGCACGGGGCCGGCTGGGCTACACGTGGGAGGATGCCAAGGGTACCCTCAGGGTCCACGGCTGGTGTGGGGTGAGGAGAGTGGGGCTGAGAGCCTCACTGGAGCTGGAGTGCTGGCAGCTGGAATTGGGGTGCTGGCAGTCGGATCTGCAGTGCTGGGAGCTGGAATTGGGGTGCTGGCAGCTGGATCTTTGGAAGTAGGGAGTGATTCCAGTGTCCTTTGGAGGTGCCAGTCTGGCAGCTGGGAGAGCCCAGGGCTTTCTGAAAATCCCCCTTCCAGACCCAAAATACGCCCCCGGTCCTGGTTGTGTTCTCCATCACCTGCCCTGCCCACACACCTTCCTGTGGGCCGGGTGGTGGCATGTCCCGTGTCCTGCCTGCAGGACACAGCCCCCCTGTGCCCCCCGGAGGCTGGGCAGGGAAGGGGCCGGACAGTGGGATGCGCGATTTTACCACGACATCCAAAGCCTTGCAGCCGCAGCACCGCGTGCTGTGCCTGCCACAGGGAGCATTTCGGTCATTCCTAAGTGTCCCGCCCAGGTATTTCTGCCCAGGCACCACCCGGAGCTCACCTGCCCTTTCAGCCCTGCCCGTGCTTTCCTGCAGGATCATTATTTGCTCGGTTTTACTTGGAATTTCGGACGAGCCCTCCCCGAGCTGAGGACGGAGCTGCTCCGAGTGCGCTCCCCGCAGAGCAGTCCTGGAACATCTTGGCTTTATTACGCCCCGATTAGAGCCTGTTGCGCTGCGGGCGGACTCGCTCGCCCAGCCCCGGCTCCCTGCAGTAGCCGGGCACTGCCAGCGCCGGGGAGAAGGCAGCACGGAGCTCCCAGCCGCTGGAATTGCCTCTGAAGTGGCCAGGAAAAACTGTGGCATTTGGGTGGAAATAATTGGTAGGTTAATTCCCGGGGCTCTCCCACCACCCTGCAAGGAGGGCAGGTGGTGAGGGGGAGCAGGGGGAGAAGCTGCCGGCTCAGGGAAGGGTTTGGGATGTGCTCTCACAGCCCTGCCCTGTTCTTGCCCAGACCCCCCAAAACCAGAGCAGCTGTGCCGGGGAGGCAGAGGCAGGGAAAGGCAGTGCCAGGGGGGCACAGAGCGAGTACAAGACCACCGGGACTCGCTGCCCATCGCCTGGGGGTGTGGAGGGGTGGGTGAGACAGGTCACTGGTGAATCCCTGCTGGGTGCCATGTCCCCCACCCCTATGGACTGTGAGACCCAGGTGGAATGGGGTGAACTGAGGACAGTCCCAAGACTGCCACGGTTCCAGAGCTTCTCCGTGGTATCTGTTTGGGTTTAACGGGCTGCAGATGTCTGTCTGTTTTTCTGTCTGTCTGTCTGTCTGAGGCCACAGTGTGTGTGCCCAGAGTGGCTCCCATGAGCCAGGGCAGGGACAGGGACATGGTGCTGGGCACGTCCCGCCTTGGACACTCTTGGCCAGGGGTGTGTCTCTGGGTCTGGGTGACAAGGGACCTTTTTGGGTCCCTCTGCTTGCTCCAGCAATGTGGGCAATGCCACCACAGCAGGCTGGGCCGGCTGAGGGCACACGAGGGGCGGGTGGCAGTGACCTCGTGGGCAGTGGCAGCGCCTTCATCCTCATCCTCCCTAGATTTTCTCAGGTAGAACTGTGAGGCAGGATCATGGGGGCGGCTGGCAGGACCCCCACAGCTTTGCTCCCCATTCTCCATCCCCCTGCAGCTTTCCCAGGCTGGTGAGGAGCAGAGCACATGCCCATTCCCAAACAATGGGCCCGCTTCCGTGCAGGAAGCAAGGTCGGATTTGTTCTCCCTGCTTTGCCCCCTCCGGCCAGTTCTAAAGGGGCCAAGCCATTGTCTGAACCATTTCCATGACTCAGTCCCCAGTATCCTGCGATCCAGGGGACTCTCAGCCAGCACAAAGCTCCGGTGGCAGCGGCACCGCGGGCTCCGGGCAGGGCGGGGGGCTTGGGAAAAGGAAGGTGAGCGCTGGCTGTGCCTTTCCCCTCCGTGCCCCTGCTACTGGAGGCAGCGGGATCTTTGCCCCCACCAGCTTTCCTGGTCCCTCCACCCATTGTCCCGGCTTCCTTCTGCTGAGGGAAGCACAAAGGGTTGCAGTGGGAGCAGTCGTGGTTCCTCACCGAGGTACGGCCAGGTGGGGAGAGACAGAGCAGGAGCTGAGCAGGTCCCGTGTGACCCCCCCAGGGAAGGACAGGGACTGTCTCTGTGCCATCATCTCCATCCTGGCACCTTGTGCCCCTGGTCCTGGGGGTGTCCAGCAGGTCCTGAAGATGTCCAGCAGGGCCTGGGGATGCCCTGCACATCCTGGGGAATGCCTTACACATCCTGGGAATGCCCTGCACATCCTGGGGAATGCCTTACACATCCTGGGGGATGCTCTGCACATCCTGGGAATGCCCTGCACATCCCAGGGATGCCCTGCACATCCTGGGAATGCCCTGCACATCCTGGGGCCGCTCCCTGGGTCCTGGGCTTCCTCGCAGGGAGGTGGAGAGAAGGAGCTGTGGATGGAGTTGGGGTGGCTCGAAGGAGGACATGGAGAGGAGCAGAGCCAGGATAGGGACAGGACTCGTGGATCAGGGGTGGTGACACCTGGGGATGGACACTTGGGCTGCCACCTCCTGGCACTGGGAGGTGCTGCCAGACCCATAGTGCTGGTGGCACGTGGGGGGACCTGCCAGCCAGGGATGGCCACTGGGGACACTGGGGACACTGGGACAGGGAGGAAGGAAAGGAAAGTGAAAGTCCGTGGCTGCTGCTCCGGCCTGGCTGTTGCCATGACGACCCGAACAAAGCTCCCGTTCCCTCTTTTTTGGCTCACTTGGGCAGGTCCTCGGCCCCTTTGTTAATTGTTTCCCTGTCCAGTTTGGGGGTTGCTCCTCCTGCCTCCTCCTGCCCCTGGAGCAGCTCCGGGGCCTTGCCAGGGCAGCAGGAGCCTGGGGGGCACATGGAGGTCGCTTGGCCCCCAATAACCATCTCCTTCTGTGACCTCTTGAGGTGTTGTCCCAAGTCAGGGGTGACAGAGAGGGACTGGTGGCTCCAGGGGCACACGAGGCTGCCTGCACTGCCCATGCAAGGGGTGGCACTGGGAGAACCAGTCCCCCCAGCTGGGGAGGGGGCTCAGGGGGGTTGTGAAGGAGCTGCCTTTGTGTCCTGCCCTGCTGCATGTTTGGTACTTGCTGTATGACCCCAGGAATGCTGGGTCCTCTCTGGGCCTCGGTCTCTCCATCTGTGAAGTGGGAACGTGTATCACGGAGCTCCTTTAGCTTTTGGGGTCTGGGGGTGAGGCCCATTCAGCATCTTTCGTGTTTAATCCTCTGGGTGAAGATTCCAGCTGGGAAGCTCTCCCAGGTCACTTCTTGCCTGGCTCTGCCCAGCTCTGCTCCTGCCCCTGTGATGGGAATGGGGCGAGGGGAGGCTGTGTTGGGGTGGCTGTGGGGTGAGGGTGCCCAAACGCCCCCAGAACACCCGTGGCAGTGTGTGGTGTGGGGGAGCTGTGAGTCCCAGGAGCTCCATCTCTTCTCTTTCTCCTGGGTGAAAACAATGTTTGGAGAAAAGAAATTCCCAGGGAAGAAAATAACGGTGTGGGGGAGGAAACAGCTCCGAGTCAATGGGAACTTTCCCGGTTGGTGAAACATAAACAGTCCTTCCATGTTGACATAACATTTCAGAGACTTCATTGCAGAAAAAAGACTGTTTGTCAACATTCATCTGCCCAACCCACCCCCTCTCGCTCCAGCTGCACCGGTTGGATCAGACTGAGGCGTTTTTTCCCTTGGGAAGGTGGGTGATGGCATTCCCAGCGGAGCCGCCGGTGGGACGAGGAGCGTGGGGTGCTGGATGTGGGGCACAGGGTGAGCTCTTGAGCAGGCCAGGGCAGCAAAGGCCCTGACAGGGGGGGGAGCAAAGTGGTTTGGTGGCATTCAGTGCAACTTTAAGGATGATTTAGTGACGGATTTGAGGCGGTGACGTTCACACACCACCCTCAGTTCACACACACGCAGGCGGAACACGTGCACACCTATTTCTAGGTGTGGAAAGGCACCTCTCCAAAATTCCCTTCATCAAATCCCTGGCTTCCCAACAGGCAAAGGCTGCACCTTGAGGGGCCTGGGGATGTGTGGGGGGTACTGCCAGCACTGGTCCTTTGAGTGTCACAGACCTGAGGGTCCGGGAGCTCCGGGAGGCTCCGAGGTGCTGCTGCAGCTGCTGGGCACGGGTGAGCTCCGAGGGCCTCACCCTGCACTGCTGCTCCTGGGGTTGTGACATGATTGATTCGGGGCATCAGGAAGTTTCCATCCTGGCCATAACCCAAGCTGGTGACCACTGGGCTGGGAAGGATTCCCAAAGTGCAGCGACAATGGTACCGTTCCACTCGGGCTCCAGCTCACAATGGTGCTGCTCCGCTCGGGCCGCGATCCAGGGAGAGGCTTTGCCAAGGCCACGGAGGAAAGTGGCTCATCCTTTGTTTCCCACCTTGGCTGGGCAGGTGATGTTTCCGATTGTTCCCACCTTCACCACGAAAGGGCTCCAGGTGTGGTCGGGGAGTGTTTCATGGCCCAGCTGGGCAGTCAAGGGCGAGGGCTCGGTCGGGGCTCACCAGGAGCTCCCGAGATCCTGGAGCAGGGAAAGGGGCTGGGGGGATGAACCGAGCAAAAGCTTGGGGTGATGTGGGAAGGAGCTGCTGGAGGCCGGGCTTTGGGGTCTGTCTCTTGGCGTGTTGGGGTTTTGGGACCCCCCTGGGGCTGTGGACTGTTCTCTTTGCAAGCCAGGCACTGCTCCATCCCTGGCTGGGAGCTGGGGGGGGGAGGATCGTTCCCTGCTCGGACCGGGGCGCTGGGGGGTCTCACGGTGTCTCACAGGACTCCTCCGAGTCCTGTCTCAGTTTTGCAGGGGTCTCAGCCCCTCCACAGGACTCCAGGGCAGAGCATGGGAGCAGCGCGGGGCTCCAGGCGGTGTCACACGTGGGTTCCCCGGCGGGGCAGGGGGTCCCGAGGGGAGGGGACGGGGCAGAGGGGCCGCCCCGGAGCCGGCTGCTGGCTGGCTGGACCGCTGTCCCTCCTCCTCCTCCCCTTCCCCTCCTCCTCCTCCTTCTCCTCCTCCTCCTGCTCCTCGCTCCCTCTCTCCGCCCGGCGCCGGGGCAGCTCCCACCGGAGGCGCTGGGGACATGGGGCGGACCTGAACCGGGAGAGGCGGTGGCGGAGCCCCCACCGGCACCGGCGGCAGAACCGGCACCGGCGGCAGCACCGGCAGCACGGGCGGCGGCGGGACCGGGCACTGCGCGGCAGCGCCGGCGGAGCCGTGAGTATGGCCGGGGGCACGGCCGGGGGCACGGCCGGGGGGCACCGACAGGGCCCCGGGGTGACGAGCATCCTCCGGGGTCGCGGTCCTCGACCCCGGTTGGGCTGAGCGGGGCTGGGAGGGATAGCCTGGGAGAAGCCCCTTCCCCCCCCCCCAGAAAAAAAAAAAAAACAACAAACCCTTTGCTTGAACAGGAGAAGGAAAAAGGGGAAGCGGGGGCGCAGGGTCCGTCCCCCGCACAGCCCCGTCCCCGCTGCAAAGTTCGGGGGCTGCAAACTCTCCTCCGAGACCCCCGTGCGGGGCGAGGGGACCGCGGCAGGAAAGGGGTTAATCCACGGGCACCCCCCGGGACCCCCGTTCCACCCCTCAGGGAGGTTTCTCGCCCCATCCCACTGGTGACCGCGGCTCCGGGTGGGACCCGTCCCCTTCTGGGTGCTCTGGGCCGGGGGCAGCGGGGGGCAGGCGGGCAGCCCCCCAGACGCGGTTTTGGGGGGTCACAGCGCGGTGTGCACGGACAGACGGACGCGCGGCGCTGGCGCAGACACGGCGGGCGCGGGGCCGCGCACACGCGCGTGTCCGCGGGGCTGGGGGCTGTTTGCGCCGGCAGGCGGGGGGCATGGCCCGGGGTCGGGGTCTCTGCACCTCGTCCCCATCCTTGTCCCGTTCCTCATCCCCATCCCTGACGCCGGTCCCTCATCCCCATCCCTCTGTCCCCCCGCGGGACTGAGGACACCCTCGTGCCCCGCCGGGCATCTCCCACCGCCCCCCCAGGTGCGCCCGGCGGGGACGGAGGGGCCCTGTGGGGGTTCAGGATGGCTCCAGCCGGCCCTGCGGAGCCGGGATCCGGCCAGGAAAACTTGGTCTGTGCCGCTCACGGATGTTTTGCTGGTCGGAGAGCGACTGAGGTTGTTCTAACAAACCGCAGCCACACCGTCGCGACAGCGCACGGCCGGAGAGAGGGGCTGGGAGCGGGGATGAACCTTGTCACCGCTGTCGCCACTTCCCCATCAGCCATGGCGGGTCCTCCGAGCCGCGTGTCCCACCCGGCCGGGCCGGGTTGGGGTCTCGGGGGGGCGAAGCTGCTGCGCAGCGGAGCCCTCCCGGCAGCGGGACTTGGTGCCGAGGGGTCCTGGGGTGGCTGGCGGGGCTGTGGGTGCAGGTATGGAGGGGTTTGGGGGGTTTCAGTATAAACCTCGGCTCAGGGAGCAGCTGGGAGACCTCATCGGGGACCTCCGCAGTCAAACACCAAAGTTAGTGGCGGAAGAGAAAACCAGGAGCTGCGTCTCCCAGGGAGCCGTAAAGGAGAGGGTTTAGTGCGAAACGCGCAAATAAACACAAAGCTTTGCTTCTTTCCACCTCTGCCTAGTGATTTCCAGGGTTTTGGTGCCAGGGAGGGATGATGCTGCCCAGGAAAAATTACAGACCGTGGCCGTGTATTGTTCGAGTCTCAGTTACATCTTGTGAAGTACCTTCAGCACAGAAAACACTTGACTTCCAAAGCAAACCTGGAGTAATAGATTTTAGGAGTGAAAAAGGACCATTAGCTCAGCTAATGTGATTTTCTCCATAGCACAGAGCAGATAATGTCCCTCCGTTACTCTCCTATTGAGCCAATAACTCGTGTTTGTAATTCATCCAATTTCCTTTTAGTTCAATTTAATTTTGCACAGAATCCCTTCTGTTGACACTGATACAGTACTTTTTCTCTCTTCTTTTTGAAAGCCTGCGATTTCAGAGGCTTTGTGTTAAAAATAGCAGCTGTCCTTTGACAAACGTGGGCAGGCTAAAGACAGTTTTTCTAAATCATTTGCAAGTGACACATTTTCACCAGCATCTCCCTCCGTGCTGGTTATTTGTTTCCCTCCCGTGGCAGAGCAGCTGCCCTTGGCATCTGAGCTGTCACCTCACCAAATCCCTTCGGAGCAGACAAATAGGTAGGAGCAGAGACCCCAAATTTTTCGAAAATCCCTTTCCCTCTCCTGGTGCCTTCAGGCAGCTCAGCTCCTCCTGCGGTGCTTTTTTTTTACCCCGGCCAAGCCAGAGCGCCCAAACCGCCCCACCCCGCCGAAATCCCTCTTGCAGCGAAGTTTGTTCCAGGCGGGGTGTGACATGTCCTGGGGGGAATAGCTGGACTTTTTGTCTCCCTGCCGCGATGTCCATTTTCCGCGGGGGTGCCGGGGGAGCTGTGCCCTGGCACGTCGGGACGGGGGAGATGGAGCAGCTCGTAAACTTGTTATGTGCTGCAGGGGGTTTAATTTCGTTGATGGGCTGCAGAGGAAGGGTTTGTCTCTCCGTGCAGGGGAGCACAGTAAATCTACTCTTTCAGTGGGTTTATTTTTGTATTTGGTGCTTGGTGGGGTCTCCTGAGCCCGTCTGGAGCTGAGACTCGCTGGGGCTGAGGAGTCGTTGGGAACCTGTGAGCAGGTCGGGGTGAAGGGGGGCTCTGGGAGCTGCCAGAGGTGTGTTTTGCACCCCCCAGGTGAGTGTTCTGGGGAGACATGGTGGGGAGTCCATCCCTGCTGCTCTGGGGGTTGGTGAGTGCCACCAGCACTGGGGTGAGGGTCAGAGAAGTGTCCCTGAGCAGAGAGAGCACCCCTGGGCCCACAGGGGCTGCTGCTGCAGGAACTGGAAGTTTGCTGGTGAGCAGATGAGGTGGCAGAGTGAGTCCCTGTGGGATACAGTGGGACACTGGGCCAGCTGGGTCCCCACTGCTGTCCCAGCCCTCCATGTGCTCGGTGCAGCCAGGGATGCTCAGGAATCCTCAGGGATCCCCTCGGGCAAACAAACAAACGGCCCAAACAAACTTGGACGGGTGTTGCTGTGGTGCTGGTGTCACAGCAGCTCGGCTTTTTGGGGGTCTCTCACCACTGACCCAGTGGATCTGGGGGGTCGTGGACCCTCGGGGTGGGCAGAGCCCGTAAGCCCACGGCCCGCGGCCTCTTGCCACACGAGCGGGTGGGCCCCGCTTTGTCCGGCTCCGTGTTCCTGCTTGCTCCAGCTTTATCCCATTGTAAACACCTCGGGAGTGTTTTGTGCCGGGCTGGCTTTGTGTGTGCACGTGGAGCTGCAGAAATCCAAAAAGCTTTTCTCACCCAGGGACCACCTTTCAGCGCCGTGGGGACGCGCTGTGGCTGCCGGGGCCGCTCCGCTCGGCTTTTACACCCTGCGAGTTCCCAGCCGTGCCAGCAAAATGCACTCTGCCCGTTTTCCTAAATGAATACCTTTATTGGAACAAAATAATCCCCTCACAGGCAGGGCAGTCGCTACCTAGAGCCCGTGATGCCGTGGAGGAGCCGGCTGCCCTCTTTTGTTCTCTCCCGCGGCCGCGGAGCAGGACCAGGGATGAGAGATTTTCATTTCACGGAATCACAGAGTCACTTAGGCTGGAAAAGGCCTTGGAGATCATCACTAACCAGCACTGTCAAGGCCGCCACCCTCAGCTAGAAAAAAGTGAGGGGTCAAAGCAGCTTCTTTTTGTGAGTCTGAGGGCGGCTGGGTCTGGCAGCGGGGCTGGCGGAGGACATGGGGTTGATGGAGGGGCTGAGGGGGCTCAGAGGGAGCTGGGGGGATCAGAGCTGATGATGGAAGAGCTGAGTGGATAAGGGCTGAGGATGGAGGAGCTCGGGGATGATGGAGGAGCTGGACTGGGGGCTGATGGAAGAACTGGGGGGGCTCAGGAGGAGCTGAGGGGCTCCAGGCTGATGATGGAGGAGCTGGAGGGCCCAGGGCTGATGGAGGGGCTGGGGGGATCAGGGCTGGTGGAGGAGCTGAGCTCAGCAGGAGGGAGAGCCCAGAAAGAGCCCCGGGGTCGGGCGTTCCCCGGCTGGGGGTCCCCTGCAGCATCGTGGCCACCCCTGACCAGCCAGGGCTGGGCTCTCCTGGGCTCTGCTGCTTTATTTCTCACAAACTTTGTGGCGTTTTTGGTTTCATTGCACTGCAGGGAGGAAGATTTGGGCCACTGAGAAGTTTTGTATGATGCATCATTAATTTCCACCCCATTTTAACCCAGTAGAGAACACGCAGAAGGGAAATAAATTAGTGCAGCTTGTGACAGTCCTGCTGGAAAATGTGCCTGTGCCTTTGCCCCATCCTGTGCCTTTTGGGGAGCAACTTCAGGAGTGGAATGTGCTCCCTTGGGTAGAGCAGCCGTGCCCTGGGAGCTCCCCATGGCTGGGTGCTGCTGGTGCTGGGCTGAGAAGTGCGTGGGCTCCTCTGGCACGAGGAAACTTGGCAGCGTCCAAGGCATCAACTTTTGGAAAATTTTCTGCTGCTTGGAAGCCCTCCTGCCTTCCCTCTCTCCCTCCCACTCCGTGTCCACCTGCTCCAGGACCACATGTCCCGAGCTGGAACCGCTCCAGCCCTGAACAAGGGCTCTGCTGAAACAGCCTCAGCCCCTTCGCCCCCGAACACCCCACCAGCCCCCTGGACCCCAAATGTCTCTGCAGCTGCTTTGAGCTCAGATCTGTTGTTTTCCGAGGGAAAAGCTTCTCCTGTGAGCACTGCACTGGGGGGAAGCTCCTGTCCCTGCCTCCTGTCCCGCAGCCCTTCAGCCAAAGAATGCGAATCAGGAGATGGGTCTGAAATGTTTGAAATTCTGACTCTCCATAATTTAATGCTCCATTAGCAGCCAGGACTGCTCCAGGCATGTGACTGTTATAAAAGATGCAGGCGGGTGGCCGGGCAGCCTCCTGCCACCTACCCCGGGTGCCTTATGAGAGAGGGACAAGATAATTTGGCTCATCATTAAAGTCACCTGAAGACCCCTGAGAGCTCCCACCAGCCCTGGCCAAAACCTGCTGGCCCCAGTTATTGTTATTTTACTCCTGCCTGGTGAAGGCGCCTCGTGGCTGTTCGTCCCTGGGCAGAAAGAGAAAAAGGTATAAATTAAATATAGCAAAGAGAATCGAAAGAGCACGAGGCAGCAGCGAGCCCAGCGGGGCATTTGACCCTCTTTGCCTGTACAAAATGGGGTTATCAGGAGCTGGAGACTCACAGGGGAAGGAGGAGAAGGTGCAGAAGTTGGTGGGTAGAGATTCATGGTGGTGTTTCCACTGCGGTGCCGGGGCTGCGGCCGCCCCAACGCTGCCACCCAAAACTAGAGGTCTTTGGGCATAGAAGTCAACCTGTGCTGTTCAGTGGGGCTGGAAGGGCTGAGCATGGGCAGGTGATGTGATGGTAGGAGAGCAGGGACGGAGCAGGGGCATTTCCCAGCAGAGATGAGACGTTTCCTGGCACGCGTGGCACAACAGTCCCCTCGGCGCTGTCACCGCGTCACGGGTGTCTGGCTGGCTGTGGGTTTGCAGTGAGCAGCCTTCATCCCCTGCAGTCCTCCTCCCTTGTTCTGGCTGGGTGTTCTGGGTCCAGTTTGCAGCCTTGGTCGGAGAGGACGGGGCCGAGGTCTGTAGAGGGGCTGGCACTGGTCACCCCTGGTGTGCCCACAGTGGGGACGTGGGGCAGCAGGAACTGGGGACCACCCAGGGAGGTGAGGGGTGTGAGGAGTGTAGGAGGTGGGCAGGAAGGTCATTCCTCCCCCCAGCAGCCCCTCTGGGTCACCTGCTGAGAGCTGATGTGGGAAGGGTTTAGAAAACCCTCTGCCCTAGCCCAGGGTGGTAGCCCTGCTTGCTGCCTGCTGCCTGCTGCCTGCCCACGAGGGCAGGGCGTAGGGGAATGCCAGAGCCAGGGGAATGCCAGAGCCCAGGCTTATCTTTTGTCTGGAACAATGGAGGGCTTGGCCCTATTGTTCTCATTTCACGCCCAGCGGAAAGCGGGTCCCCTGGGGCAGAGGCTTGCACGGGAGCGTGCCTGGCTGCAGGAGGGGATTTATGGGCAGGGACAGGCAGGGGCAGGCAGGGCTGGCGAGGATGGGCGAGTACGGCAGGCTCTCCCCAGCCAAGCTGTGCTGAGTGGCCCTGCGTGGGGGCTGCTGCCCGTGGGAAGCTCTGCCAGTGAGTTCCCCACAGGGAGACCCTTTCCTGCTTGTTTTTCTTGTGACACGTGGATTTTAGGAACGGGTTATTTTGGGGCAGATCCCCAGCGCTGTGCAGTGCAGGCTGGAGGACCCATCTGTACCTGTGCAGGCTGGGCAGAGCAGAGCAGAATTTACTTTCCTTGGAGGCTCTTGGGCTCGGATTTGGGTTCCCAAGTGCTGCACTGGCCTCTGGGCTCCCGTGCCTGGTCCTTCCCGCTGCATTTCCTCAGGTCCTCAGGTCCATCCTGGGGGCTGGGTTGGGGAACACACATTTTCTGTGTGAGGTTTGTGTGTCTGTGTGTTTTCAAGCTGGTCCTGGGGGCTGGGCACCAGGGGAACAGGCACCAGGGGTCCTGGGAGTGCCTGGAGCCAACTGTGCCCATGGCACAGTCGGGATGCAAAGCACAGCCCCACAGCCCCTCACAGCCTCCTCCCTTCATTTAGGGGGGCAAAGCGGGGCTGACCCCCTTCCCTGTGGGCTCCCAGTGCCATCTGCACGGCTCCAGCAGCCACATGTGACCTCACCAGGGTGGCATGAAGTGCCTCCGGTGCCTTTTGTTGTCCCCGTGGTGCCGCAGCAGTGAGGGGCAGCACAGTGGGGTGTGGGAGCTGCCTGTTCCTGCCTGTTCCTGCCGGGAGCACAGCAGGACCTGGGGTCTGGAGCTGCCAAAGCCCCTCGCTGGAGGCTCAGGGACCTGGGGGAAATCGGGATAGAGCAAGGGGGGGATGGCACAGGTGCCACCAGGCACAAAGAGCCCCTTGTGTGCTGTGGGACACGGGGAGCCCCGGGCTGGCTGGGGGCAGTTGGACACCCCCTCCCAAACGGGGAGGGCTGGCAGCTTCCTGCTGGTGCTCCTTGTCTGTGCTGGGGTTTTGTTGTGCGACAGGAACTACCCCTATGGGTCAGTAAAGCCTTGTACCCAAATCTCTCTGCTCCCCCAGGGGAAAGGAGCTGGGTGGGAACTGCATTTCTTGGGATTTAGTTCCTCCAAATCCATAGGGCAGAGGAGAGATGAGGTGCAAACCCGGCCCGGCGGGGTGGTCTCGGTTTGGAGGTCGCTGCTGTTGGATCCCTTGGGTGCTGCAGCAGGATGGGTGATGGTCCCCTACCCCAGAGCCCGAGGTCTCTCCTGGTAGTGATAAAAATGATAAAAACAGCTCCTGCTCCTTCGTGCAGCTTCTCTTGTGAACGTGAGACGAGGCGATGCCGCTCTCAGCTGCTGCTGCCACCGGATGCTCTGGTTCAGCCGAGGGGGGATGAGCTGAATCCGCACCCCAAATCACCCTAAAACACCACCAAAACAACCATGGCTGAGGGGGGGAAGTCAAGCCAGAAGCCTTTTTCTCGGGGGTCTCCACCAGCCCCATCCAGCCCCGACTCCAGGGAGCCGAAGCCCAGCGGGGCAGAGCCAGGGCTGCCTTGGTGAGGGGGATGGTTTGGGGCAGGGGGGGTTTGGGGCAGGTGATGAACAGCCACTGGCCCCCAGCAGCCGTCCCTCAGGCTGCCTTCTCCTTCAGGGGTTGATGAAGGCCCTCGTGGGGCAGCTCCTGACACACCAGCAGAAAAATCTGCTGCTGGAATGTGAAGCAGCACCAGCAGCTGGAGCTCCCCATGCCCTGAATTTGGGCAGCAGCAGCTGAGGGGGCGAGTGGCTCCACGGAGCCTCTGTCCCTCCATGTCCCTCCATGTCCCAGCACGTGGCAGCTCAGGCACAAGGATCTGGTTATTGCAGCTCAGAATCCCAAACAAAGGTGCCCCCGAAGGTTTCCGGGGCACTGGTGTCTGTGGGATGTGGAGCAGAAGCACAGCCCCATGATTTTTGGGTGCCACTTGTGAGGGGCACCAGGGCTGGCTCTGAGCATCCTTTGGTGCTCACGTGTGCTCCCGGCTCTCCTGGGAAACACAAGATGGGATTGCCCCCCACAAATGGGAGCCTGGAAGAATAAGGACTTTAGTGGAAGGTGTCAAATGGCACGAGAAGCTCTGGGGTGGGGGGTTATGGACGGACCTGGGGCTGAAATAGCAGCAGGTCCTGCGTGTGCCCAACACCACCTATGGATGCCCTTGGGGTGGCGAATGGAAAAAGGGTTTGGAAAGCTCTTCCCTCCCAGCAGCCCCGACCGGGAGGCGCAGGGCAGGTCGTGGCGAGGTGGGTGAGCCCCGTGTTGGTCTTTTTTTCTGAGCAGGAGAGGAAAAGGGTCAGATGTCTTCGCTCTCCGTCATGCGATAGGAAAGTATTGTTTGCGGAGCAGCGAGTCAGCCGTGCCCCCCGCTCTGCCTGGAAACGCTGAGTGAGTGAAATTACACAAAAACGACACCGAGATCGGCCTCCCTGATAAGCCCGAGGGCCGCTCTGGGGTGAGGGGAGGGCAGGAACCGTGAAGGAAAGGAGGGAGACGCTCTGCCCACCACCCCTCACCACCACCACCCCTCACCGTGCCAGGGTCACCGCGCCAGGGTCACTGCACCAGGGTGAGTGAGCTGTCCCCATCCTTCTCCTCCTGGCTCTGCTGGCCTCCTGCACCCCAGGAAGATCTTCCTTTTATTTCTCTGGGTTTGCTGATTTTTGAAATTTCTCGCCCAGAATTGATCGACTGGTGCAAACTGGGGAGTGGGGAGATGGAAGGGGGCGGCGCGCTGGGGTGGTTGGAGGGGGTTTGGGAGCCGTCCCAAGGATCTCTGCTGGATTCCAGGGATCTGGCAGCTCCCCTGACCACCCACCACCCCTCTGTGGGCACTGGTGGAACTGTGGGGCTGATCCCACTGTGGGGCTGATCCCACTGTGGGGCTGATCCAGCCCCCCGGGTGCTGGGTGCAAAGGCTCGGGGTCCACCAGCCAGCCAGGTTTTGCTGCTGATCTTTGCATCCAAAACTTCTTTTAAAAATTGTTTCTGATGCGGAAAAAAAAAAAAAAAGGAAAGAAAGAGTAAACACCCATTTTCCAGGGTGCCAGGCTGCCCCTGCATCTTCCCTCCTTAATCTGCTCTGATGTTTCTGGGTTTCCTTGGCTTGTAATGCAGGGAAGGTGGGAAGGGCAGAGGAAAAGGGATGCACGAAGAAGGAGGGCTCTGGAAATGTGGAGATTGAGGGGGGTTGTGCTTTTCCCTGGAGGTTCAGACCTGCAGGGAACGGGATTTTCTGGGAGGGGGATTTTCTGGGAGGGGGGATTTTCTGGGAGGGGAGGATTTTCTGGGAAGGAGAGTTTGTGCTTTCAGCACTTCTCCCCCCTCACCCCTGCCCACGCTGCCGCTCAAATCCCAGCAGAACACTCCTTCTGCTGGACACCCCCTTTCCCTAAGGATCCTTTCAGCCACATGACCCTCCCTGGACACAAACCCATCCACCCACAGAGCTGGGGGGGCAGTGCAGGGAGTGTTTTCCCCATGGATACGCCTCGTGGAGTGGAAGGACAAACCCAAACCGCCCTGCAGACCGTCTGGTCCCCAGGCCAGGAAACGGGAATGACCGGCGCGGTCCCGGCCGGCACGGGGGCTGTCCTGGGATTGTTCCTGTGCCGCCTTCCCCGGGGCTTTGCACGCTCTTAAATAATCCCAGCGCCGAGGAGTTTCCTCCGCTTCCCCGATGAGATCATTCCCTGGCCAATAAATCCCGCGGCCGGGAAGTTCCACCTGAGGTTCAGTCGGATTTTTTTTTTCCCCCCTCCCTATTTAAAGCCTCCCTATCACTCATCCCAGCAAAAGGAAAAACGTGTTTGGGTCGTGGCTGTGAAGGCGGTGGCCCCGGGCCAGGGGAAAGGATCCAGATGCCTCTTTGTATTTGATTTTATTTGGATAGTTATGAACCCGCTGGCTGGGTTTTGTCCGTGTCCTGACGCAGCCAGGCTGCTGGGAGGCAGCATCCCTGGATTTTGGGTTGTGGAGGAAAGCCCTTGTGTTCAGGGGAATGTGTGCAGGGAGAGGCTGAGGAATCCTGGGGTCTCCTGGGGTCCACAGGTGATGGAGGACATGGAGCATCCCTGGTGCAGGACATGGAGCATCCCATTAAACAACCCAGATCCTCCTCCTCCCCCTGCCACAGCCTGAGAATTCCTCCCTTCCTCCCTGCCTTGCACCGAAGTGAATTTAGTGATTGATAGGGGGTTATTTTCCCCTCTCCCCTCAAGTTTTGAAAAGCAGGATTGATTGGATTCCCCCCCAAACCTCTGGAGTTTCCTCTGCTGGCTGCATCAGGGAGAAAGGCATCTCATCAGCAGTGCTGGGTATGGCCTGGAGGCCTTTGGAGGAGGCAGGTTGGGCTTTTGGGGATAGAATTAGTAAATGCTGGTTGTCGTTGCTTTAGGGTTAAATCTTGCAAGCGCTGTGTGGCAATAGGAGACCTGTGTGGCTGCTTTTCATCTTGGCAGATGGAAAATTGATGCTCCCCCGCACCCCCAAAATCCATAACGTGTCAGTGCTGAGGCTGAGGCACCTCTTCCGGGGGTGAAGGGGGAGAGATCCCCCCTATGGGGGTACCAGGATGGGGGTCCCACGGCCCTGGAGAGGGGATTGATGGGATGTTGGGGTGCTCAGGGCGGCACATGCAGAGGGGTGACCCCCCTGCTCCTTCCTGTACCGGCCGTTCCCGGGAGTTTCCACGATGCCAGTGCCCTCCCCGTGGTGTCACCGCTGTGCCCTGACCCCGTGGAGACGTTTCCGGAGGCCGTTATCCTTTGGGGGGAGAGAAATTCCTTCAGGGAACTGCTGGTGGATGGAGGTTGGACAAAGCCCCGTCTGTTTTGTGTGGGCAGAGGGAAACCCCAGCCCCTGCTCACGCCAGAGCTTTTCCCACAGGACCCCAGGTCTCGCCGGGGTGGAGAGGGACGCTTGGGGTCTCTCTGGGGTGGTGATTATCCATTGGATACTGCTGGGCAGGACACGCCAGGCAGTTCACATGGGCACTTCCCACTGCCCCTCTGCCCCTTGGGGCATCACCCTCCCCAAAATCCCCCCCTGCCCACCGAAGGTCTCCCTTCTCAGCGCAGGTTTTGCAGCTTTTCCGGCCCCCTGAGCTCTCGGCAGCCTCCGGGCAGAGGGAGGTTGTGGCTTTCCGTGGGAGCGCCGTGGGCAGGTGAGATGTTGTGAACATGTGGGGACGGGGAGAGCGCTGGCCCCCAAAATTCAGAGCGTTTCCGCCGCCGCCGCAGCAGCGCCCTGGTTTGTGGGGCAGCAGCAGGGTGGGGACACGGCCCTGCCAGGGAACACGTGTCCGTCCGGGACACGAGGAGATGTGGCTCTCACGTGGTGGTGGCATTGCTGGAGCTGAAAATGCTCAGCACCCTGATGCCTTTTGGGTTTAAAACCTGCGCTTTCAGAAGCAACCCCGGCGTCTGACACTGCGTGGTCCAAGTCCCCCGTGGATGGATGGTGGGATGCTCTGCATCCCTGGGGAGGGATGGCAGCCCCGTGAACTTCCCCCTGGCAGGGACAGTGGCCATCCCTGGCCATCCCTGCCCGGGGATGGGGGAGGAAACCATCCATTCTTTTATGTGCGAAGGGGACGCCGGGCGGAAACGCTTGGAAAGGGCCCCGAAAGGACATTCCAAGTCTGGCAGGAAAGCAGCCCCGTTCGTCTGGCAGGAGATGGGCCATTGTCTGTGCCGGTGGCCGGCCGGGATTCCTCGGGTCCTGCTTGGAAGAAGAAAACGTCCCGTGTGTGTCTTATTTTTTCCTCTGCCCCCTCTCCCGGGGGTCGGGGGTGCTGCACGTGGCCGATGTGTGAGCGCTGCCAGTGTTGATGTCTTTGCTCCTCTGGCGTTTCCTCCTCAGGCTTTTGGCCTGTGTTTGCCCCTGGCTGGGTTGGTTACCTGGGCCAGGGGCTGCTGGGATGGGTGGGGTTTTGGGTTTTTTTTGGGATGATGTTGGGAACCACGCTGGGCTCCTGAAGGGAAGAGCCGCCGTAACCCACGAACTGAGAACTTCGTGCTGTAACTGGGAGGGAGGAAAGCAAAAGCCCCAAGAGCCTGGTCAACCTGATGGGCAGGTGAGGGCAAAAATCCCCAAAATCTGGGCAGCCCAGCTCCCCCAGCCAGTTATCCCAGTCCTGCCGTGCGTGGGCAGGGTGGGGGTTTGCTGGCACCTCGTTCCCCCCGGCCTTTGGAGCTGTTCTGCTCCACACAAACGGGGCCGATAGGATCAGGGCTGGCTGGCAGGCAGGAAGGGTGGCTCGGCCACCCGGAGAATTGCAGGACGTGCTGTTCAGGGGTGCGAATGGGGAGAGAAAGGCTGTTGCCCTCCCGAAAATCTTGGATTTGCTGGGCTGGAATTTGGAGGCAAGGTGGGCAGTGCAGCCCTCCAAGGCACTGTGTGGGGAGGAAGCAGCCCAGTGGGTCCATCCCTGAGGGCTCTTGGCTCCTGAGTGGGGCTCTTTGGGTCCTCCAGGCTGGTCCTTCACATCCCAATTCCATTCCCTCCCTTCCCCTCCACCCCACATTAAATGGGGAACATTAAAGGTGAAGATATTCTGTTTTTAGTCCCGGTGCCAAGGCGATTGTTCCCTCCCTTTTGTGTGCCCCAGGCAGCCCCGGAGCCCACACCTGAGCCCTGGGCACAGGCACCAGCCTGGAACGAGATAACGGGGCATTTTCTCCTTTTTCCCTTTTTTTTTTCTGTTCGACAGACCGTATAATAAATCCTCAATGAGGCCTCTTTCAAACAGGGCCCTATTAAAGCACTGGCCCCATTTTAAGAGTAAACTTCCAGTGGCACCGGGAGGTTAAACACAGTGGGAATGTGACCTGCTGGAGGGTGGGACGGGGCTCTGTGCCTGTCCCAAACCGAAGGCGTCACTCGGTGCCGTGACACTGATGCTGCTGCCCCTTTGCTCAGGCAGCATCCCAGCCCTGAGGAGGGAGAGAAGGGGTAGAGTGAGCAGGGATTTTTGCCTTTAAAACCCCCAACAAGCCTGGAGGGAGGGAGCGGCCGCGCTCTCACACCTGAGGGTCCGAGGCAGGAAAGCCCCCAGGGCGAGATGCTGCAGCCACGCCTGGTTTTCCCCACCTGTAGCACATCCAGAGCAGCCTCCTGAGACAAATCCCACCCTGGGCACAGCTCCCTGTTGGCCGCCTGCCACCACCTCGTGCCGTGCCCGGTCCCTGCCGGGGCGGGCGCTGGGTTTTGGGGGCCCGAGGTGGGCCGGGGGCAGGAAGGGGAGGCGAAGGCGGTGCCGCAGGATGCGGCAGCCCCCGGGCCATGCCGGGCTGGAGGAAGCCCCCGGGGCCGGCAGAGGTTTGTTCAGCGGAGGGCAAGGGAACTGAGATTAAAAAAAGCCCCGCTAAGATCAGAAAGGCTGGCGCGCACAGTGCCCTATTGTGGAGCTGTCACACTTCCCTTTACTTTATTGCTTTTGTCCAACACCCCATTGTTCCACTTCCTTTTGTCCCCTATTCACAGCCCTGGCTTTTCATTACCCAGCCGGCCTTGTTGTTTTCATTTCTTTTGTTTGAAGTTCCTGAGAGGAAGGTTTTATTTTCAGCGGTTTGATTAATTCGCAGCTTGAGCTGGGCTTTGTTTGTTATGTAATTGCTGCCCTGAGCCCGGCTCAGCCCCCCTCCATCCCAGTTTGCACCCCCAAACTGGGTTCAGGGTCTCCTGATCATCCAGGGGGCTGTGGGAGGGCGAGAGGGTCCTGGTTTTAGGGTGCCAGCCCCCAGGCAGGATGCCATCCCCATCCCACCTCGGCAGCCCCTGTGGTCCCACAGCCCAGCTCCTGGCAGTGGCCGATGTAAATCCCTTCCTTAACAGCCTCCTTTTCCCATTATTCCTGCCTGAAAGGAGAGCTTTGGGAGGGTAGTGCTTGTTCCCATTCTTGCTGTGTGGTGTGAGGGTTGGTGGCCCCGAGAAGGCGAATTCACGTGGGCACTGCCCCGTGCACAGGGCTGGTCCCGGCGTGCCTGGCACTCACTCGGATACCACCCCGACAGCCTCGGAGGGTCCAGAGAGCTGGGGCTTTGCAAGGAACTGTGGCATGTTTTTGGGCCAGACCCCACTGAATACCAGCTCTGGCTGTGCTTGGGGTCCCCTGGGGTGTCACATCACCCCCATAACACCCCTCCATCACCTCGGCAGTGCCCATCGGGCAGCACTGGGAGTTGGATTGGCACCCACGGCCGTGCTGGGGAGGTCAGGGGGAGCAGTCCCAGGCCCAGCCCCTTGCCCTGGCCGGGGCTCAGCCGGTCCCAGCTCTGTGCTGTGCCGGGGACTCCCGGAGGAGCAGCTCTGGTGGCCGTCCCAGCCATTGTTCAGCAGGACCAGGATTTCCATTTCCCGTCGGAGCGGGAAACCTGCCCGCTGTCCCACTGGCTTTCTAGGCACGGCTCCTGGTTCAGGGAGGGGGAACCCGGGCACCCTGGGGTGCTGGAGCGGGTCTGGCACAGGTCTCTGTCATGGTGAGCCTTGGGTTGCCCCGTGCCAGCTGCTGGGGGAAGCACGAAGGCACGTGCTCCTGTTATCCCTCAGTCCCGGACCTCCGGGTTCTCCTCTTCAGGGATTTGTTGCTCCACTCCCTTCACAGCCCAAAGTGTGAAGGCTTTGGTTTTATCCCTGGGTTTTGGGCCCCAAATCTGCAAAAACCTGAGCTTGGGAAGCTTCAGGAACAAGAGCTCAGCTGTGGGTGGCAGAAAGCAGGAGCGCTGTGGGTGGAGAAGCAGCACTGTGGGGCACCCCAGCGTGGGGCCAGGCTGGGAAAGGGGTGTCCATGTCCAGGGGTGCCCCTGGCTCTGCTGATGGCTCTGTCACCCCGCAGGATGTCCATGAGGAGCCCTGTTTCCCCCCACCTGGAGCTGGATGGAGCGGGCAGCATGGTGAACTGCACCATCAAGACGGAGGAGAAGAAGGAGGGCGGTTACGAGTCCCCTCCAGGGGCTGCCCCCAGCGCCGAGCCCCGTCCCAACGACCCCCCAGGGCCACCACCGAGGGACAGCACTGACCCCCAGGCCCTGCCACAGGTGGGTCCCATGGCTGTGACAAACAGGGTCCTGGCTGAGATTCCGCAGAGCCCCGTGGGCATCTCTGCTCTGGAGCTGGGCTCCATCCCCTGGCAGAGGGGGGGCTGTTTCCCTGGGCAGTTATTCCTCATCTTGAGGAATCCAAGCTGAAACCTGAAGCTCCCCCAAAGCTTTTCTGGCTGCTATTGATGCTCGTGGGTCAGCACTGGGGTTTGAGCATTTCACCTTTGACGTGGAGCCCCCCACACCCACCTCCAGATGTGCTTCAACCCTTCAGCCTCCCTTTTGCATTGCTCTTGGGTTTTCCCTGCCCCTGACCAGCAGCCTGAGCTCTCCCACTCCCTGTGGTGTCTTCTGAGGGGAAAAGAGCTCAGAGGAGCTGGACAGGATGAACAAATTGTAGAAAACTCCAGCAAACAAGTCGTTAGGGTGTGAAGAGCAGCGCTGCTCTCAACCCGGGCAGGGGGAATGTGCCTGGTAGAGTGTGTTCGAGCCGGGCTGGCTCTGAGCATCCCACCGGCCCAGAACCTCCTGCCTGGACAGCTGGGGATGCCCCTGTCCGTGGGAGCAGTGCCCAGCGAGCTGTGTGTGCCGCAGGAGTCCCGCTCTCCGGCCGGGGATGTGCCCGAGCCCCGGCGCTCCGCCTTCGAGCCCGCCGGCAGCGGCCAGGACAAGCTGGACTTCAACAGGAACCTGAAGGAGGGTAAGAAAGGTTCATGAGTGGCCTCTTGGGGTCCCCTCCCGGCTCCCTTCAGGCTTCCTGGTATTTTTCCAAAAGTGCGGGGTGAGAGGAACCACCCCCTGTCGTTCGGAGCCGTGGGCTGTGCTCACCTGGTTGTCCTTCTCCTCTCCCTCTCCCTGCTCCCCCAACCCTGCTCCCCCAACACGGACAGTGATGCCAACCATCGAGAAGTTGCTGTCCAGTGACTGGAAGGAGCGGCTGCTGGGCCGAAACTCCGCCGAGTCCAAGGAAGTGAAAGGTGAGGTCTGTCCCCAGCCACCCACCTGCACCACCTCCCTCCTGCGCCCCGTGCCTGGACTGCAGACACAGCATTTCCCACCTTAGCAGGAGGGGAAATGTCTGTATTTTGTGTGGGTTTGGTCGGGTTTAATTTGATATTGTTGGGGTGAGCATTTCTGGTGGTAACTCGCCTCTGAGTGCACAGAGGGGGTGGTTCAGCACATGATCTCTCTGCCTCTCACTCATTAGACATTCCCTGGCCACGTCTCCTACCGTGGTGGAATCAGGGGCAGTGGGACTTCTCTGCCTGCCCAGAAACCCCCCTATTTTCTGTGCCCACCCCAAAGAGTCCCCATCTTGCTCCTTGGTGCTGGCAGGACGAGGGTTGAAAGGAGATGGGAATTGCACCCCTTAAACAATCAAACCACACGGGGCCCTTCTCACCCAACGGTGCTGCCAACACCCTTCGCCCTCTGCAATCCCCAAATCTCAGCCACTTGTTCTTTCCCAGGAACCCAGGAGAGCCTGGCAGAGAAGGAGCTCCAGCTCCTTGTCATGATCAACCAGCTGTCCACGCTGCGGGACCAGCTGCTGACGGCCCACTCGGAGCAGAAGAACATGGCCACGATGCTCTTCGAGAAGCAGCAGCAGCAGATGGAGCTGGCACGGCAGCAGCAAGAGCAGGTGGGCTCGGGGGACCACCCATCCCTTTGGGGATCCCTTTGGGATCCGCTGGATGTGGGTGCAGGACCAGGACAAGGACCATTAGACCCCCCTGGGAATGCTGGGGAGTGGTTTTGGCCTTGGGGGCAGTGGGATTTCTGCCTGCCCAGAAACCCTCCTATTTTCTGTGCCCATCCCAAAGGACAAGGGTCGAAGGAGATGGGAATTGTGCTCCTTAAAATAATTAAACCACACTGGCTCCTTCCTGACTGTGCCCACTGTGCTCCTTGGACACCTTTTTTTCTTCTCCCATGGCCTGTGCAGTGCTGAGGGCAGGGGAACAGCCCTGTCACACCTCAGGGTGGGGGGACACATCCCTCCCAGCCCACTTCTCTCCCTGTGCCCCTCGAGGTGGCCCAGGGGCAGCTCAGCCCCTCCTCCTGCCCTCCCCACAGCCCTTGGACCCTCCACAGACCCCTTGTCTCCCTTTTGGTGGTGATGGGTGTCTCGTCCTGGGCTGGAGCCCAGCTCAGCAGTGTCATTGCTGTCACTGACCCCCACTGTCCCCTCCACCAGATCGCCAAGCAGCAGCAGCAGCTCATCCAGCAGCAGCACAAAATCAACCTGTTGCAGCAGCAGATCCAGGTAAAGGCAGGGGACACCTCCCCACGTCCCCTTCCCCGTGTCCCCCTTCCCGTGCCGGAGGATTGCAACCTCCTCACATCCTTGTGTCCCCTCCTGGGTCCCAGCGAGGGGACGTCACCCTCCTGCAGTGTCCCACAGCGGTTCTCTGGTCTCTCTGCTCCTCTCCCCTCCAGCAGGTCAACATGCCCTACGTGATGATTCCTGCCTTCACCCCCAGCCACCAGCCCCTCCCCGTCACCCCCGACTCCCAGCTGGCACTGCCCATCCAGCCCATCCCCTGCAAACCAGGTGAGAGGGGTCCCCTGGGGCTGCCCCAGCCCTGCGGGGTGGCCTTGGCCCCCAGCCCACCTCCCTCACCCCCCAACCCTGTCCCTCTGCTCCCCACAGTGGATTACCCGGTGCAGCTGCTGCACAGCCCCCCTCCTCCCACGCTGAAGAGACCCGCCGGCCCGGGCCACCTCCAGATGCAGGTACAGCCCCAAAGCACCTCCACGCCCCGGGCTGGGGGGTTTGGGGGCTGTGCTTCACCCCCCACCCCCTCCTCTGCCACAGGAGACCTCGCAGCCGCTGAACCTGACGGCCAAACCCAAAGGTTCCGACCTCCCCAGTGCCTCCAGTTCGCCCAGTTTGAAGATGGGCGGCTGCCAGTCCCTCACGCCGAGCCATGGGGCCACCAGGGACCTGCAGACCAGCCCGTCCAACCTGCCTCTGGGTGGGTTCACCGATGGGTGCTCCCGTGCCCTCCCCTGGTCACTTTTGGGGACAAGTGACCCCCCTGCTCCCAGGGGCACCTCCTCCCCGGGGTGACCTGGGTGGCTGCTCTGTGCCACCCCTCGGGGCACGGCGGTGTCAGCCGGGGTGGGATGGGTGCTCTGGGGGCAGTTTGGAGGAGCGGGTGCTGGTGCTGATGGGTGCCCGTGCCGGTGTCCTGCCAGGGTTCCTGGGCGAAGGCGATGCCATCACCAAAGCCATCCACGACGCGCGGCAGCTGCTGCACGGCCACGGCGCAGCCATGGAGGGGTCGCTGGGCAACCCCTACCGCAAGGTGAGGGTCACCCGAGGGGTGGCCACTGTCCCCTCTCCAGCCCCGCTGTCACTGGGGTCCATCCGTGGGCAGGTTCCCTGGCTGGGAGCTGCTCCCTGACCGCGCTGTCCCGCAGGAGCACGTCGGGATCGATTCCTCCCCGGTGAAGGAGCGGATGGAGGAGCCCCCCGCCCACCGGCTGGACGAGGCGCTGCTGACCTGTGAGATGGACGGTAAGGACGGCCCAGAGCACTGCAGGGACCCCGCACAGGCTCCTTCCTCTGAGCCCCGACCTCATCCGGGGTCTCCCTCGCAGGCTCCCGGCACTTCCCCGAGTCCAGGAACAACAACCACATCAAGCGGCCCATGAACGCCTTCATGGTGTGGGCCAAGGACGAGAGGAGGAAGATCCTGCAGGCCTTCCCGGACATGCACAACTCCAGCATCAGCAAGATCCTGGGTGAGTGCTGGGGGGCTGGGGCAGGACCTCCGCTGCACCCCCACGGGGGGATGGACACAAGAGTTAGATGACTGGGAGTTGTTCCCTGGACATCTCCAGCCCAACAGGACTCCTAAGTCCCATCAGGATGCTCAAGGCTGTGCCCTGTTGACACTTGAGCATCTCGAAGGATGTTGTGGCTCTCGCAGCTCCTCCAGCTCCCTCCCAAGCTGGTCCAGCTCCAGCCTCCCAGGTGCTGAGCCGAGGGGATCAATCCCTGGGGAAGGTCAGGGTTGTTGAACACTGTTCCAGTGTTCCTGGAGGGCTGACTGTGGCCTGAGGCTCCCACCGGCTGTAAATCCAGGTGCTGTTTGCACACAGGGAGTGGTACCAATGACTGGCATTAATTAATTGGTGCTGTGGCGGGTCCATCCCAGCCGGGAGCCAGGGTCCCGTCCCTCGGGCAGGGCGTTAAGGACATTCCCACTTCCCTCCACGCAGGTTCCCGCTGGAAATCCATGTCCAACCAGGAGAAGCAGCCGTACTACGAGGAGCAGGCGCGGCTGAGCCGGCAGCACCTGGAGAAATACCCCGACTACAAGTACAAGCCCCGACCCAAACGGACCTGCATCGTGGAGGGGAAGCGGCTGCGCGTGGGCGAGTACAAGGCGCTGATGAGGAACCGGCGGCAGGACGCCAGGCAGGGCTACGTGATGGGGTAGGGACCCTCAACAGGGAGGGAGATTTATGGGGTAAAGACCCCTCACCAGGCAGGGCTACGTGATGGGGTAGGGACCCTCAACAGGGAGGGAGATTTATGGGGTAAAGACCCCTCACCAGGCAGGGCTACGTGATGGGGTAGGGACCCTCAACAGGGAGGGAGATTTATGGGGTAAAGACCCCTCACCAGGCAGGGCTACGTGATGGGGTAGGGACCCCTCAG
>NW_016690379.1:1149301-1151355 GCF_001604755.1 Lepidothrix coronata | reverse complement strand
CACTTCCCTCCACGCAGGTTCCCGCTGGAAATCCATGTCCAACCAGGAGAAGCAGCCGTACTACGAGGAGCAGGCGCGGCTGAGCCGGCAGCACCTGGAGAAATACCCCGACTACAAGTACAAGCCCCGGCCCAAACGGACCTGCATCGTGGAGGGGAAGCGGCTGCGCGTGGGCGAGTACAAGGCGCTGATGAGGAACCGGCGGCAGGACGCCAGGCAGGGCTACGTGATGGGGTAGGGACCCTCAGCAGGGAGGGGGGTTTGTGGGGTAAGGACCCCTCACCAGGCAGGGCTGTGTGATGGGGTAGGGACCCCTCAGCAGGGAGGGAGACTTATAGGGAAATATACCCCTTACCAGGCAGGGATATTGGATAGAGTAAGAACCCCTTAACAGGGAGGGGTACTTACAGGGTAACGACCCCTTACCAGGCAGGGATGCTGGATAGGGTAACACACCCCTTAGACCCCCCCGGGGGCTCATTGGGGTGTCCATGGGGTGGGTGCCCCCCTGGCACTGATGGGGTGGGTGTTCTCCTGATGCTCAGGGGGTAAGCACCCACCTGGCACTCCTGGGGTGGGTACCCCGGGAGGCAGAGGGAAGGGCTGGGACCCCTCCACGCCCCGGTCAGTGATTTGCACCCCCCTGTCCCACAGGCCCCAGGGCAGCCAGGTGCCCCCCGGCTCCTCGGACGTGCTGTACCCGCGGCCCGTGGGGGTCCAGCTGCCGCCCCCCCTGATGGAGCACTACCTGCCCCGCAGCGTGGACCCCAACATGCCCGTCATCGTCAACACCCGCAGCCTCAAGGACGAGGACGGCGGGGACGACGGGCACTCGGTGGCCGACGGGGACATGTTCCGCTACAGCGAGGAGGAGGACTCGGAGGGCGACGACAAGAGCGACGGGGAGCTGGTGGTGCTGACGGACTGAGGGGGGCACGGGGGGCGCTGCGAGGGGGGTGGCAGGGCTGGCTGGCACCACCGAGGAGGTCCCAGCGTCTCCTGCTGGGATGGGGCTCGGCCGAAGGGAGCGTCGCTGCCCGCCCGCAAGCGGGTCCCGTGAAGGCGGACACTCAAATTTGGGTGGTGGTGAGAGGTGGGGCTGTGGTTGGGATGTGCTGGTCGCACTGGCAAGGTGGTGAGGGCTGGCTGGGCCTTGCCCCAGTGGCATGGGGAGCTGAGGCCACCCCGCTTGCCGATGTGGGTGCCACGGCTGCCACGTTGTCACCCCCGGAGGGGACTTGAGGGTGTTGGGCTGCAGGAGAAACTCCAGAGCATCTGCCAGCCCTCCAGAGCCTGTGGTCTCACAGGGAGCCTCACCTGCAGCAGGTGCCAGCCCACTGCTGGGACAGGGGATGTGGACACGGGATGGGGACACGCTTGTCCCTCGCTCAGCCCGGCCTGACCTCCCCGCCGCGGTTCCCACTTGGTCTTTTGAGCCTGCCAGCAAATTCCCACAGAGCCATTTTTAGCCCTCGCCTGGCCGGAGCTCCAGCCAGGGCTCCTGGGAGCCCTTTGTGCTCCTGACAGCTCTGGCCCACTTTGTAAATAAAGCAGGGGCTGTTCCTGCTGTGCCAGCCCCCGGCCCCTGCCCTGGCTGGGGGGGCCCTGCCCGTCCATCCCTGGGCACCTCCCAGAGGCTGCACCTGAGACCTGCACGGTGAGACTGCAGAGGGAGGGGGAACAACGGCCAAGAGAAAAAAAAAAGAAAAAGTAATAATCACAAAAAAAATTACCTTGTCCCAGTCAGAGCCCGTTCCGGGGGTGTTTGGGGTGAGGGGTCGCTGTGCAGGGGAGGGGCCCAGGGGTGAGTTCAAGGGGTCCAGGTGTGTGTGCAGTGTCTGGGTGTGCACATGTGGTGTTTGGGTGTGTGTCTAGGCATGCACATACAGCATCTGTGTGTGTGTGTGTGCACAGTCTCTGTGTGTGCAGTGTCTGTCTCTGCACATGCCGAGTGTGTGTGCAGGGTCTGGCTGTGTGTGCAGTGTCTGGCTGTGTGTGCAGGGTCTGACTGTGTGTGCAGTGTCTGGCTGTGTGTGCAGGGTCTGGTTGTGTGT
>NW_016690379.1:1120343-1148203 GCF_001604755.1 Lepidothrix coronata | reverse complement strand
ACCTGTTTACAATCGTCCCCCAGTCCCCTGGCACAGTAAAGATCACTTTTTGGAGCAGAGATCTGGGCCTGGACTTTACCAGTTTGGGGTCGAGGGCTGAACGGGGAGTCCCCCAGCAAGGGGCACCTCCAGCTGAAGAAGGGTCAGGAGCACCCCCAAGCCCCAGGGATGCACAAGCCCCCACCCAGATCCACCATCCCCAATTTTCAGCTACCAGCAGCTTTTATTTTGCACCGAAACAAACACAGATGCAACAACAGTCCTGGTTCTTGCTGGGGGAGGTTCCTGTGCCCATAGGGAGGGGACAGCCACCAGCCAAGGCGGGTGCAGAGGGATTCCATTCCACCCCCAGGTGATGCACAGCCACTGTGATGAGCTGGACAGTGCTCAGCAGGCCAGGACAGCCCTCACACAGCCTGTGGTGGGGGAGCAGCTGAGTGCTGAGGGGGGGAAGCTGTGCCTGGCTCCAGGAGCAGGTCAGCTCTGCCCAACCTCCTGCCAGGGGGTCCCACTCAGGGACACAGCCCAGAGAGGAGCACAGGGAGGGTGGAGGGGCAGGACCAACACCCCCAGCCCTGGGGGAGTCGGGGAAGGCAGAGCTTCGAGCCCCCTGCTCTGGAAGCACAGGATGCTATGGGGAAGTCATGAACCCAATGGAGGTGTGGGACACCATGGCCGTGGGGACAGGCAGGGCCAGCCCTGGACTGAGCACAGTGCAGGGGGTGCAGACACCCAGGGCCCACCCACAGCAGCCCCCTGGCCCCAAACCCACGTGGCTCACGGCTGGCTCTGCCCCTTCCTCCTTCGCACCACCCAAGCTGGAGCACAGCAGCTCCCACCCCTCATGGAAAAGGGTCCCATGCCTGGGATCAATACGGACCCAGGGAAGGTGCTGGTTTGGGGGTGGGAGCCCCAGTGGCACCCAGGGCACGAGAGGATGGACGGCACAGCAAAGGCGCCGGGCACACCGTGAGCGCCGGGCAGCAAAGTGACTGGGCAGCTCTGGGGTCTCCTGAGCGGACAGGAGGGACCCGTTTTGCCCCTCAGGGACAGCACAGAGGGAGCAAACCGGGTGCCAGGCCAAGCAGCAGCAGTGCCAGCAGGGCACGGACCCGCCGGGCACGGGGCCGAGCGGGGCTCGGCGTTAAGGCGATGGTGGGGCTGCCTCGTGCGGGCAGCGGCCTCTCCGGGGCCGTGGGGCCTCTCCAGCATCTCATGGTCCAGTCTCGGGCATGTCCAGGGTCCCCTTTGGTCAGTGGCCGGGTCAGAGCTCCTCTCCTCCCCCTGCCCACCGTCAGGACCTGCCCTCACCCCTGGTGGGGTGGGGAAGGGCGAGGGGGATGCGGGGGCCGTGGACGCAGCGAGGACGGAAGAGCTCGGGGGCTCGGAGCCAGTGGGGCTATTTGGAGACCTGCAGGGCTGTGACCACCGGCTTCATCTTGAAGTACTGTTTAAACCTTAACTTTGCATATCTGCCAAGAGACGAGAGAGGGACACACCTGAAGGGCTTTGTCCCCCCCAGCCCTGTGTCCCCCGGCTGTGGCACGGAGGGACCACCGGGATCCTCTGGCTCCGGAGATTTAACACCGAGCTGTGCTGGGAGCAAACGGGGTGCACTCACCTTAAGAAATTAAAGTCTATGGTAGAGTATTTAGCCTGGATCAGGCCCCAGCACGCCCAGAGGAAATGGGATGCCTGCAGCAGACAAAGCAAGGATTAGGAGCAGGAGCATCTCTGCCCACGGGATGAGTTTCTTGTGCCTCTCCTGGCCCAGCCCCAGAATTCCCACTGCTGTGATGACAGGAGGGGTGGCAGCCAGCAGGGGCTGGCCCACACCTGTATTTTTGTACCCTCCAGAGGCTGGTCCCAGCTGGAGGGAGGGATGGTAGCAGGAAGGATGCTGAACACAGTGTGCTCAGGGTACCAGCCCCTGCGCTTGTAGGAATGTCCCTCCCACCAGGAAACCAGATGACATTTTGCCCTAAGCTTCCAGAAAATTGGCTCGGACTGCCCATGGCAATTATCAAAGAGGATTTCCTCATGTCTGGCCTCTCTGAAGGAATGTCCAAGGCCATGGCTATCAGAGGCACGTTGTCCCTTGGCACACGTCGGTGGGGCTGCAGGCAGCCAATGCTGTCTGTGACCTTTCCCAGGGGCTCAGTGCCTCTGAGGTGCTGCCAGGCTCTTTGGGGCAGTGTGCCCTCAAACCCCCAGGCTGGTACCTGCACCCCCATCCTCCCCAGGTGAGCTGCAAGCCCAAGAGCAGAGAAAACCCCATCCCCTGGGCTGCATTTCCACCCCTCGTTCCTGGGTTCCTTCCCACCTCCACCACTCACCAAGGAAAACTTGTTCACTTGCACATAGAGAGTCTCCAGCTCCTCCTCGGACACCCCAGAGCCGCCTGGGTCCCCCTGGGTGAGCTGTTTGTAGGCCTCCAGGTAGGAGTGCAGCCACTGGAGCTGGGTCTCCTTGCTGGGGTAGAGGCCATAATCCACCTCCTTCACACCTGAGAGGGGAGGGGGGTCAGTGGGGGCACGGGGGTGACAGGGAGGGACTCTCCACGGCCAAGTGATGTGGCCACGGGGCTCTTGTCATGCACAACCAGGTGAGCAAACCCCAGGTGTGCACAGACCAAGGACGGACTGCTGGTTCAAGGCACCACCCAGACTTTTGGTCAAGAGCCAGGCTCATGGAGGAATTGCATTCCAGATGTATCCAGATGCCCAGCACCAGCAGAGACACCCACCCACCCTCACACATCACTCTGACCATGGGCATCCCCATTTCCCACCACGGGACTGGGGGTACAACTCCCCCCTCCACCCCCAGAGATGGGGAGATCTCATTTCCCACCACGGAACGGGGGATACAACTCCCTCCTCCATCCCCATGGATGGGGAGACCCCAGGACAGCCACTGCCAGTGCTGGGAGAACCTTTGGTGCAGGGAGAGGAGCTCAGCTCACCTGCAAACTCGTTGAAGTGGTTCCCGATATCAAAAGCCTGGTAGTTGTACCCGGTGTACTCGTAGTCTATGAAGCGAACGTGCTCTGTGGGGGCACAGACAGGGGCTGTGAGGGGGGGGACGGAGGTGACAGCCCCCCGGGGGGGGTGGGCGAGGGACAGACCCCTCGCTGGGCACACGGAGCTGCCGCCACGGACCTCGTGTCCTGTCATAGATGATGTTCTTGCAGAGCAGGTCGTTGTGGCAGAGCACCACGGGGGAGCCCAGCTGGGACAGCGTCTCCTTCATCCAGGCCAGCTCCTGTTCCAGCGTCTCCAGGCTGGGCACGTCCTGCTGGAGGCTGGGGAAGGGGAGGGGTGCAGTCACTGCTGCTCTCGGGGAGCCTCGCTGGGGGCTGGGGGCAGAGGGGCGGCGTTGCCCGGGCTTCCCTTGGTGCTAAACGAGCCCATCAGTGGCACAAAGGAGGGCTAACGAGGCTGCGTTTGGCTGGGAGGGGGCAGTTTTGGCTGCGTGGTACCGGGGGAGCCTGGCAGACACCATGGCCCGGCCTCAGCCCTTCCTTTCTCCCTAAACCACCACATCCATTCCCCAAATTCACCCGACCTGCCACTGAACCGCCCCAGCGCTCACTCCTCGAACACCGACTAACCCCGAGGCAACGGGAATGTTTTGGACTCTGCCAGGGCACGTAGCCTCCCAGTAACCTCAGGAGTCTCAGTTCCAAGAAGAGAGCTCGTTAATGATTGCCTAATTGGCTGCACGGAAGGCACGGGCTTGGGTAAAGTCTGCCTGCGGCAGGGGGAGTGCTGAGAAAAGCCCTGCTGCCTCCTGCCACGGGTTAATGATTGGCTTGCTTTGGGGTTCATTCACCTGCTCCGCCTCTTGGGGCTGCCCGAATCCTTCCCAGACACCCCAACACTCACCTGGGGTCAACCCAACCTCCCAGAAATGGGATGAACTGGTTTGAAGTGGGAACTGGCTGCTTTAATCTATGCTGGGTTTCAAGTATTCATCATCACCAGCTCACCCCTGCTGCTCAGATCCCCACCTTAAGCACGGCCTGAGCTCCAGCTTATTCTGGGCTTAAATTCCAAGGAGGAGGAGGAGGAGGATTAGTACAGGAGGTGGGAGGCCATGGCTCTGGCTGGATCCTGCCTGGATGCTGCCCAGACACATCCCTGAGCTGCCTCTGCTCTAACATGGCAAAAATCACCTGCAGACTGGCAGGAGGAAGGTGCTGGAGGTGTCTCCATCCCACCTGCTTTTGGGGTTCAGGGAGGGATCATGATCCAGAAGTGGCCATGTGACCAGATCCAGCCCCAAAAAACCATCCCCAGATTCCCCCAGAGGCTTTACCTGCACAGACTTAGAGCTGGGTGGGCAGCGGGTGCCCAAGCCAGAGCCTGGCTCTTTGGGATCCCTCTGCCTTTACCTGGGGTTGGATACCTTTGGGCTGAGCTCTGTCTTCACGAGGGTGAGGTATTTGTGCAGCTTCTGCCAGAGGATGGGCTTGGGGAGGCTCCCGTTGGCGTGGATGGCGTGGACTCGGGCCATCTCCTGAGCCACCAGCCTGGGGGGAGCACAGGTGAGGGGTGAGAGGTGTTCTGAGCAGCTCCCAAGAGGAGAGCACTCCTCAAAATCCCCCTCAGGACATCCCCAAAAGACCCTTGGGATGTGTCGAGGGGGATTCCCCAAAAAGAGTGTTTAAAAACCCGGGGTTAAGCACAGCTGAAACCCCCTTCCACGTCAGCAATCAGCCTCTGGAGCATTTCAGACAGCGTTCACCTTTCCAGGGCAAGCTCAGCCCCAAGCCGTGGCTCCCAGGAAATCTCCACTCGCCAAAAGCTGACGCTTTAAAGGTCTGGTGACAAACCCAGCTGCCCATTTATCCCCCAGCACCACCCAGGACTGCACACACAGCGACGCCCCAGCACTGCTCCAGAGCCACAGCAGCGAGGGGAGAGCTGGAAACAGGGAGCAGCACCGGAGGAGCACTGATCCCACCATCCTGGGGCTCCCCGGAGGAGGACACGGGGGTCCCACCCACCCACCTGAAGATGTGGGGGTCCCGCACGTGGTCGGGCCCCAGCGCGATGCCCGGCAGGAACTGGTAGCAGAGCCCGTTCTGGAAGGCGCAGTACAGGTCGGGGGCACAGCCGTGGGCACGCAGCACCTGGAAGTTCCTCAGCTCCGTCTCCCGGTCCACCAACAGCTCCGTCTTCCTGCCGTAGACACGGACCAGCACCGCGTCCGCCATCCCCTCGTCCGTGTAACAGGCCACCAGCTTGTTGGTGATGCCATCCGTGAAGAGCTGCAGGGGGAGAAGGGTGGCCTGCACACCCCTGCCGTGCCAGCTGGGAACAGGGAAACCCCTTCCCACCAGCAGATCCCAGGGAGGAAGTGGCACAGCAGCGGCAGGAGCGGGCAAAGGAAGGCGTGAGGCAGCACAGCTCCCATGGGAGGTGACATGAGTTTGCAAGGCCTGGAGGCTTGGGGGTGAACAGGGGCTCTGCGGGGGGCCACAGGCACGAGGCTCCAGCAGCACCAAGCTGGTGGCTTGGGTGGAAATCCTGCTCTTTTTTTTCCACCTGGCAGCTCAGGAACAGCTCAGGAATGGCCGAGGCCAGATGTGCCGCCAGCACTCTTGGCACAGGAGCAGCCCCGGGAATCGCTCCCAAAAAACCGGCGTAAATCTTTTGGCACGAAACGAGGGGGGGTGTGAAAAAGCCCAGCAAGGCAGAAAACAACCCGGAGCAAACACCACCACCACCCCATCCCCTCCTCCGACCCTCCCCGCGGGGCCGGGGCGCTGATAGGCGGGGATGTCTCTGCTGGGGACGTCCCGTGTCACCGGCTCTGACGGCTCCTCGCAGATGGAAAGGGAGTTTTGTTCTCCCGTCGCTCCGGCCTGGCCGCCTGCCCGTGCACATGCCGGGGCTGCTGCCGGGCTCCGCTCCCCATCCTGCCGGGATTTCGGTCACCTCCAGTGCCCCTGAGGGGTTTTTGGGTCTCGGTCACCTCACGGGGAAACCCCTGCCCCAATCGACCCCCGCGCCGAGGAATGCCCAGCCCCACGCGGTCCCACTGCCTGCTGCTGCTCCACATGGGAATGATTCCTTCCTCCCTCTGGGATGGGGGAGCCGGAGCAGGTGTGATGCTGGCGGAGCAGGAGGGGGGTGAGGGCTCGTGCTCCGGCAGCCGCGGAGCCCGGGGGTGGGATGGATAATTTTAGACATCCCACTCAGCAACCCACGCTCCCATATAGGGTGCCTATATATAGGGCTCCCCGTGCAGCCTCCCGAGGGGGAACTCAAAGCACTGGAATGAGACCCCCGAAGTCAGACGGCGCTCACGGCCCCTGCTCCACAGCTGGAGGTGGATTTGGGGGGAGCACAGCACGCGGCGAGGCAGCCACCTCATCCTGGGGGGCTGCTGGGACAGGCTGAACCCTCTCAAGCTGCTTTTCCCAGGGCAGATAATCTGTGTTTCTACCATGGTGCCGCGCTCAGCCCTCCTCTCCTTGTCCTGCCAGGCCCCAGAGGCTGGAAATTCAGGGAGCAGAGGTGCCGTGGCCCATCCACGCAGAAAACTGTCCCCTCTCAGCCGCAGGTGAGCGGCTCCACCTCGAGATGCTCAGCAAAGTCCTTGTGCTGCTTTGGTTTTGCTGCCCGACGGCCCGATCAGCCCTTTCCAGCAGGTTTAACGGGATTACTGAGCCTTATCCCCCCCTGAATTCCAGGCCACTAACTTTGGAGACGCACACGTGGTTCCTCAGCAACCTGCACGCAGGGGCTCGCCTGCTTTGGAGGCGGCAGCTCCTCCAGCTCCCAAGGAATGAGCGCAGCTGCTTGGGAGATGCCTGGTGCTATTCCTTGTGGATCCAGACTGCAGCCACCCTGCTACCAGCCCAAATCCTTCCCTGCTGCAGCTGTGTGACAGCAGGGATGGAGGAAAAGGCGCCTGACAGCGTGAGACTCCACACCAGGAGCTCTGCAGCAATTAAATGCGAAGTGAGAGCCGAGCCCTGTGCGAAAGTGCTGAAGGGAAGCAGCAAAATCCAACACCTGGTGCTGCACCTGCTGGAGACCCCTCAGCATTCCCAAAGCACCACCGTGCTGGCTGGCCCAGCACCCCCAGCCTGTGCCAGGCTGCAGCAGGGCAACTTGTTGCCAAAATCAGGCTGAAAAAGTCCAGCCATGCCGGAGTCCTTGCAGGGGTTTGGCTCCGGCCGCTGCTGCTGCTCTTATCTCGGGATGAGGGATGGAGGAGTGCATGCTTCCCTGAGAGCACAGCGGGCTGACTCACTGGCACAGAGGTGCTTAAGGGATGAGGAGCAGGAGCCCTGGGAAGTGGGCAAACCTGGAGCCCCCAGCAAGGAGAAGGCAGGCAGGGGAGGCCGAGCACCCAGATCCTTCTCCCAGTGTTCCACCCCCTGCCCTGAGCTCCGGGAGATTTTCCCGTGCCACTGGCACAGCCTGGTACAGCCCCTGTAGGCAACTGTGCACCAACACCGGGCAACGAGGTGGTGTGAAGCGGGCACAGCTCCAGGGCACCGGGAAAGGGACCGGGAATGCTAATGGGAACCAGCTGAGGACCCTGCACTGCTCCAGTCCCCTCCCGAACGGCTCCTGCAATAGCAGCTGAGAGAAACGCAACGGGAGGGTTTTCCCTCAACCCCTATGATTTTTTTTTCCCCTTTATTTTTAAATTAAAAACACACACACAAGCTGTTGTTGAACACTGACCCCTCCAACGCCTGCAGAGCCTGGATACTGGGGTCCTTCCACAACCACCGAGGTCTGTGCTGGGCGCTGCACAGAGCGAGACATTTCCTGCCCCTACAACTCCAGCTCCCAGCTTCCTGCCTATTGCCATCTGCCCTTTCAGATGGATTTTCCTGCAGCTTCTTGTATTTAATTACACTTGGCTATTAATACATTTTTAATGGCACTCCAGGCACACGGGAAGCATGTGCCTGCGGAGGACACACACACACACACACACACACACACAGACGTGTGAGTGCACCCAGTTCCAGCACCTCCAGACTCCAGTGCCCGTCGCCAGGAGGCTGCTGAGGGCACAGACACCACCAGCCTGTCTCACAGGGACCTGGTACCTCTGGGCAGAGGTGAGGAGGGAGAAAGGGATTGCCGTGCCAGGCAGGTGCCAGCCCTGCTCTGCCAGCAAAGCCCTGCCAGCTCCACATGGCCAAGCCCTGTCCCGTGCAAGGGATTCAGAGCTGGACTCCAACTCCCACCTGAACTGCAGCTCAGCCCACACAACCCAGGAAAGGTGAGAGCCAACAAGTCACCCAAGCGAGAGCAGCTCCCAGGAGTGGCTGCTCCTGTGGGCACCCTCCAGCCTTCCTCCCACACCTTGGCAGCCCGCAGGGACCCTGGGGACACACTTGCTCTCACAGTCACCTCTCAGTGGCCATCTGAGAGATCCCTGAACCTTGTGGGGATGTGTGTGATGGAGGTGTCACCCCTTTGCACATCTGATGGGTCCCAGTTATGCTCAGAGAGAGGAGGGGAGAAAGAACCAGAAGTGGGGGGACAGTGCATCACACCCTCCTTGGCAGGTCCTAGAGCCCCCCATGGTGGGTTCTACAGTCACCTCCTGCGGATCTTACAGCCCCCCCGAGTGAGGTCTATTGCTGTCCCAGAGCTGGCCCTATAGCCCCCCACGGGGAGCCCCACAGACCCCCTTGGGTGAACCCTACAGACCCCCTTGGGTGAACCCTGCAGCCTCCCTTGCACGATCCCTACAGCGCCCCTCGGGTAGACTCTGTAGCCCCTCAGGGTTGAACCCCACAGACCCCCCAGGGCAGACCCTGTAGCCCCCCAGGGTGAGCACCAGAGCCGCCCCCAGGCGAACCCCTATAATCTCGGGGGACCCTATAACCCCGTACCCACCGCCCTGGCCGGGCTCTGCAGCCCCCCTGGGCGACCCCCGCGGGGGGTGCGGCGGCCGGTTCTCAGGGTGGGGGGGGGTCTCTGCGCAGGGTGTCCCCCCCGCCCCCGTACCTTGGTCTTCACCCTGGCCGGCTCCCAGCCGGGTCTCATCTCCCGCACGATCCGCAGCGCCCCGGGCAGCACGTCACGCTCGTCCACCGCAATGCCGAGGAGGGGCACGGCGGGGGTCCCGCCACCGCCCCCCCGCTCCGGCCCCGGCCCCGGCCCCGGGCAGTCGGGGCAGCGGGCGGGCGGTGCGGCCATGGCCAGCTCCGCGCTGCCGGAGCCGCGGCCCATGTGCCGGGGGCTGCGCGGGGAGGAGCCGCCCGCCGTTGGGAAGCCATGAGTCACCGGCCCGCCTCCCGCCCGCCTCCCCGCCAGCGGCAGCGCCCGCCCGCACCGGGACCCGCCGGCGGACCCGCATCCCACCCGCACCGAGACCCTGGCAGCGGATCCGCACCCCACCCGCACCGAGACCCTGGCAGCGGATCCGCACCCCACCCGCACCGAGACCCTGGCAGCGGATCCGCACCCCACCCGCACCAGGACCCCGGCAGTGGATCCGCATCCCACCTGCACCGGGACCTGCCGGCGGACCCGCATCCCACCTGCACCGGGACCTGCCGGCGGATCCGCACCTCACCCGCACCGGGACCCGCCGGCGGATCCGCATCCCACCCGCTCCACAGCGGGACCCGGCCGCGGACCCGCATCCCGCCCGCACCGGGATCCCGGGCAGCGCATCCACCCCCAGTCCATACCTGGCCGGGATCGGGACCGCCGCACCTGCTGCCGGTGCCCTCCACAACCATCCCCGGAGCCCCTCAGCCATCCCAGGGGGCCCTCAGCGGCATCCCGGGTCTCTGCTGCCCTCATCCCGGATGTCTCCCCTATCCATTCCCGGAACCCCTCAGTCATCCCAGGGGACCGGGATGCAGCCGGTGCTCTCCACCTCAGTGCCTCCCCGTCCATCCCCTGAGCCCCTCAGCCATCCCGGGGGCTCCGCACAGCCCCCGCTCCATCCCTTTGGGAATAAAAAGGAAGAGGATGCCACGCACGAGAGGAGCTGGCAGCACCCAGGGCTCCAGGCGGGATGTATCCCATCGGGATAACCTCTCCAGCCCTGCTGCCATCGTGCCCACCAAGTGCTGACCTCCCACAGGGATTTACGGCTGGGCTGGGGAGGGGTTTGGTGGGTAAAGAGAAAGCAGAACTCGCCCAGTGGCAGAGCCCCCGCAGCCCCTGGACACGGCTCCAGCCCGGCTTCATTATCAGAGGAAATGACAACAGCACAGGGCTGGGAGCAGAGAATGTCCCCTCCAAAGTTTACAGCTGGCTGCGGCTGAAATCAGCTAAATGGACCATGGAGACCTGGGGAAAATCATTTAAGGAAGGGGGGGAAAAAATCCACCAGCCGGGTCCCGTGTTTCTAAATATAGAGCGAGCTCTGTCAGTGTTAATAGGATGGGCATAATTGCTCCCGCGCTTTGCTGGGTTGAGCGCGGCCTAATTGCTCTCCCGGAACGATCTAATCCGGGCCGTGGCGGGTTAGTGGTGCCTCGCAGCCAGGGCTGCCGCTTCCACCGGGAAATTGCCCCTGGAGCAGGCGATTAGAGCTGTTAATGGCCTGGCTTCAGGGGCCGCGGAGCAGCACCACAAGTGGCCCCGGCGTTTTTCCTCCCGCTGCTTGAAACAACCGTGCTGAATAGGAATAGAACTGGATCCGCAAAAACATCCTATTTCAGGCCAGCCTGAGCGTTTTCCAGCTGAGGGCTCTGGCAGGAGCCAGCGTGGGGGCTGAAGTCACCCGGCGCATTTACAAGCTCACATCCACTGCAGACTTCTCCACACCAGAGCCTTTGTGGTGTAGAGGAGGGCAGAGGAGGCTTAGTTATTTCCAAGTGGAGCTTCCCTGTGGTAGGAAGGAGAGGGAGGCTCTTTCCACCATCTCTGTACATCCAGGAGGTTGTGGAGAGGCCGGGCTGTGGCTCCAGCGCTGACCTGAGCAGATCCCCCCTTGCCGAGGGTCTCCAGGCAGCTCTGCCCTCCCTCCCACCCCTCCCTGCCTGGGCTGCCACCGCTCCCACCTCCTGGGGTTTCCTGTGCTGATGAGCAGCTGCCTGGAGCTCAGGAAATGCTGGATGAAAGGGAGATACTGTGGCTGCTGGGGCCCCTTCCCTGCGCTCCCAGGCCCCCAAGAGAAGCTGCCACCTCTCCCCTCGCCCCCGTGATGGAGCTGTGCTGCAAAGGTGATGGGGAGAAACACATCACACATTTGGGTACACTGAATTTCCCATCTCTGGAGACCCAAGGTCGTGCATCCCAACATTAAGAGGTTTAAATGCTATGTGGCTGCAGAGGCTCCCCCAGGAGGGACAAACATCCGCTCAGCCACATCCTCTCCACTCCAAGACTGCCGTGGGGCAGGGCAGGGAATGAGGATCCATGGAGGGAGGGATGGGAACGGAGCAGAGGCTGCAGCATACCTGGCTGGAAAGGTCACACAGCAGCCACTGCTTCGGTGCCATCCCTCTCCCAAACATCCCTGCAGCTGAGAGGCAGCCCTGGGGATTCATCAGCACTGGGAACTCATCAGCAATCACTGCTGGCTGCAGAAAGGAGGGTGAGAAGCTTCTGTGAGGGGCTGCACTCCCATGGGGAGACACTGACTCGCTCCAGGCCCTGCTCAGGAGCCCAAACTCCCCTTTCCAGGCACCTTTCCCAGCACTTGGCTGTGGACACAGCCCTCACAGCACCTGAACTGGTCAAACTGGGGGGGTGGGAGAGCACTGCACAGCCCTTGGCTTTGGGCAGCACTTGGATTTGCAGCTGCTGGGCTGGAGCTGGAAGTGCCGCAGCTCTCCCGCAGAACTGGAAATGTCAGCCCCCAGCTGGGAGCACTGGTCTGTCCCTCCTTCCAGGCCAGCTGGCACTGGGCTGGCAGCTCCAGGGGGATCTCTGCACACAGCCAGGGCAGAGACAAGCCTCTGGTTGTTGGCTGGAGCCAGCATGGCCATGAAAACAGGCTCAGGGGCAGCAGAACCACCTTCCTGCTGGGACAGACCAAGGAGCCATGTCCAGCCCTGTCTCTGTCCCCAGGGGTGCAACCAGTGGTCCTGACCCCCCTTGGGAAGGCAGGTTGAGGCTTGAGCAGCCCACACAGCATCTCATCTCCTGCAGAAAGAGCTTGTTTGCTGTTGGCAAAGCCCCTGATTTGCCTACAGGTGGCTGCTGTGGCAGTGGCTGGGAGGGTGTTGCACTCCTATGAAGTGGAGGGACATAAATGCAGCGGTGGGTCCTGGCAGGGGAACATTTGCTGTGCAGTTCCCTTCACGAAGGTGTCTGACCTCTCCCCTCTGCAAGAACAAGCCTCCACTCAGTGTCCTGTTGCTCTAAGTTGTTTAATATCAAAGTCACGGGGAGGAGTAGGGTTAACACCAACTAAAACTATCATTAAACACAGGTTATTTTCCTTCCAATTAAAGAATCACAGGGACTGGTAACAGATGATCCCTGCTCAGCCTGCGGGCCCCTCCACACCAGCAGCGATCCCCTGCGTGCTGGTTGTACCATTGCACATCATCCTAAAAGTCCCTGGAGGAGCAGCTCCAGACACAGGATCCCGCTTGGATTCCCAGACTGAGCACTCACCAGGATGATGTGCTTCGGGCTCAGCCCTCCCTTTGCAGCAGAGGCTCCCGGGAAGCGGCGCGGGGGTTTGGGAGTGGGAGAAGGCAAGGTTTGCAGTTGCTTCAGTGAAGAGAGAGGAGGTGGCTGAGCGGGAAGGGAACTGCTGTTCTCTTTTGCACTCCAAATCGCTGCTTCCTGGTGGTTCTCCTGCCTCCAGGCTGGTTCCCCCCATCCTCTCCCAGCCCCCTGGGCTCAGCGGGCCGTGGCGAAGCCGATGCGGTTGTTGCGCCGGTCAAATTTGGTGTAGTAGTGCCTGATGAAGCTGGCACCCAGGATCCAGAGGGGACCAGCTGGGGGTGGGATGTCCAGCCCTGAGAAAGCCACCACGCAGATGTCCTCCCCGTACTGGGATTGCTGCAAAAGGGAGACCCCAGTGGTGACGGCAGTGCCAGGAGGGAGATCCCGAGGGAGGGACGGACCCCCAGCTCCACACCCTCTGCTTGGCCAGGGTGTTCCTTCCTCATGGAATCACAGAATATCCTGAGCTGGGAGGGATATTCCAGCTGGGAGGGATATTCCAGCTCAGGATACTCCGGATCATCTAGTCCAGCTCCCGGCCCTCCACAGGACAACCCCAAAAATCACAGAATCACAGAACATGCTGAATTGGAAGAGACCCACAAGGATCATCGAGTCCAGCTCTTAGCCCTGCATGGGACCATCCCCAAGTGTCACACCATGGGCCTGGGAACACTGTCCAAACACTCCACGAACCCTTGGTGCCGTGACCACTGCCCTGGGGAGCCCATTCCAGTGCCTGACCACCCACTGGGGGAAGAACCTCTTCCTAAAACCCAACCTCCAGGGAGGAGGATCCCTGTCTGTCTCTGCTCTTTGCTGCTCACCCCAAATCTCCCCAGAACCACCCAAGGGAGCAGCCACAGGTTGCTCTGGCTCATATGGACACCTCTGCCCAACAAGAGGGTTTGGGGAAAACAAGGAGCATCATTCTGGGGCTCATTTTGGCTGCTTTAGGGGAGCCAGGAGGGCGCAGCTTACCCGGAGGATGTAGGCTGAGCCGCTGAGCGCGTAGACCTTCCCCCCCAGGTGGAAGGAGATGTTGGGCAGCTGAGGCACCTGGTCACAGTCCACCACGTACTGTGGGAGGAGGAGGTGGCCCTGAGCCCACTCCCTGGGGCAGGGGTGGACTGGGGTACAGGTGTGGGGGGGGACTCACCTCTCCCTCGGCCATCTCGGCCGCCCCGATGGCTTTCATGAGCACGGACACGGGCCCGGCGGGGCCAGTGATGTAGGAGGCCCCTGTGTCCACAGCCACCAAGCAGCCTTCCTTGCAGAACAGGATTTCAGCCCCTACAGACACCCTGGAGCGGGAGGGAAGCCCCTGAATATCCCACGGTGATGCCACGAGTGCTCACAGGAGCGTGACATCTTTCTCCAGGGAGCTGTGGCCAGGCAGAGCATGTGCTGCTCCCACGGGCTCTCCAGCAGCCCCGGGAACCCTCCCTTGCAGCTTTCCTAGTTGGAAAGCTAAGCCTTGTCATGTGCAGGGTTTGTTTATTTTCGTTCAAACAAAGCAGAGTTGTTTCAGCGCCTCACGCTCCTCCTGCAGGGCTAAAGGGGGTTAAACTCTTCCTCTGCAGCTTCCAAGTAGGATCAGCCCACGGTGCCACCCCCTCTGCATTCCCAGCTCTCCTGGCTCCTTGCTGAGTGTGGAGAAGCTGGAGGAGCCAACCCCGCTCCTCCCCAGCGGGGAGAAAGCATCCCCCCAGCAGTGCCAAAGGAAAGCTCGGCTCCATGGACCACCTTCCCGGGCTGCCAGCCTGACATCCCCCCCTCCCACAGCCACGGGGGGCCCTGGGATGCACCCTGGGCAGTGCTGGGCTAAATGGACCCAAGGATCCTAGAGGTCTTTCCAGCCTAAGTGATTCCATGATTCCGTGGCTCCCGGTGCCCTGCAGGGGCTGTCCCTGCCCTCACCCCTTCATGCTGATCTGCCAGTAGCCGCTCTTGCTGACGTTCAGGTAGTGGAAGTCCCCGGTGTAATAGGCTGGGTCGCTGCCTCCCAGGATTATCTCCCCCCCGGGTTTCAGAGGAGCATTCCTAGGGCACAAACCACAGTGGAGCGATTCCCCCTTGGCTGCTGCCCCCGAAAAACCAGCCAGGAGGGACCAGCCACAGCCACGAGGCTCTGCTGGCCCGGTGAGAAGTGGTGGAGAGCAAGCTGGAGCAGAGAAACCCCGAGTCAGCTCAGGGGGGTGGGAGGGGGTGCCGCATGCAGGGGTGTCCCAGCAGGTCTGTGCTGGCTCCCGAGGGGAGCAGGAACGTGGACAGAACCCAGCCAGGGCATCTGCAGTGTGTGAGCTGGAGCAGGGCTGGCCTGGGGCTGGCAGGGGCAGCGGGGGCTGTGCCCACCCTGGGGCACACAGGAGCTGTTAGTGGGTGCCATCAAGGGTGCTCGTGCTCTGTGTCTTCTTACTTGGAGGCTCTGCAAAGAGAGGGATGCTCTGTGAGGCTGTGGACTGAGGGCACCCATGTGCCCAGGGCACCCAAGTGGCACCCAGATGCCAGTGGCAACCTCAGCCCCTTCGTTAGGCTTTGTTATTAATGCAATCTTTGGCTGAGGTCAGGAGGTACCGTGTCTGATTTGGGGGTGTGTTTGAGAGTCTGTCACTGCACAGTGCCAGGCTGTTGTGTCTGGGGCCTGGGGCAGCATTCCTGCCCTGCCAGGGTGTGTCCTCCCACTGCTCCAGTGGGTTTTGGGGATGCTGGGAGGAGGGGTGCTGGAGCACAACCCTTTGGGGCAAGAAATGAAAGGAGGTTTGGCTGCCGGTGCAGGTTTTTCTTCAATAGATTCTTTTGGTTTGTTTTGTTCTTTTTTTTTTAAATTTTGCCAAAAATTAACCAAAATCACCAAATTAACTAAATCCCCTCCTGGCTGGGATTGCTCCAGCCCCACTCACAGAGCTGGTGACTCTGTTCAATGCGACAGTGACAGAGGAGCTGCTCCCCCTCAGCACTCCCTGCCCAGCAGCTCCAGACAAACCTCCACCCGGCTCTGCCTCCTGTGCTGCCTCATTCCCCCCCAGCTCCTCCAGGCGTCCTCCATGGACTCATCCCTCCCACCCCACATCCCACAGCCCCAGCCCCAGCTCTTTCCCAATCCCAAGATGCCAACGTGGTTCTGATGCCCATGCCCCAAAAACCAACCCCCCCCCAGCTCCCCACGGGACCCACCGGCTGTAGTAGACGGAAAACACGTCCTCCTTGAGGATCTGCTGGGACAGGATCCTGTCGAAGACGGGGGTGATGCCGTCGATGGCCTGGCTGGGGAAGCCCATCCCCAGCACCCCGTCAAACCTGGCGAAGATGAAGGGGAAGGCGGGAAGCGCCGTGGCCTCGGCGAACACCTGGATGATGGGAATGTCTGACACCTGGGGAAGGGCACAAGGGTCTCTGCAGGGAGCTGGGAGGGGTGAAATCCCCCCCAGAGAGCCCCCAGCGTGTGAGCAGCTCCTTGTGAGTGCCAGCCCCCCTCACCACGACGATGTCCTGGCTCAGGAAGCCCTTGACGCTGCCGCTGCCGTAGCGGATGGCGAAGCCGGTGCCGTTGGAGATGTAGGTCCGGGACTTGGAGGAGTCGTAGCGGCTGTGGGAGACTGGGCAGAGGGAGAACGTGCATCCAAGGAGGTGAGAGAGAGAGGGCTGAGCGTCTGTGCTCCCCCGGAATGTCCCCTGTGTGATGATGAACCCACCGTGCCCCGGTGCCAGGGGACTGGGCAGCAACAGGCAGAACCCCCCGTGCAAAGGGCTGTCGAAAAACCAGACCCCCACACCGGCCCACCCCGAGCAGCCCCCGAGGTGGAGGGACTTGGCCCCCTTCACTGAGCCCAGCCTGGGGGTGTGGGGTCAGTCCTGGCCCTGGCTATGCCCCTCTACTCACCACAGGCGCTGTAGAGGGGGGAGCACTTGTAGGACGGCACCCACAGGTTGGCCGAGCCCGTGTCAAAGACCACCTTGAAGGTCTGCGCGGGGGTCCCGATGCTGATCTCGCCGAAATACTGGGTCTGGAAGAGGCACAGCACGGGGGGGCATCACTGGGGGCACAGCTCGGGCAGACCCGAGCCAGGGGGGAGCCGTAAGGTGACACCAGGGTGACAAACCCCCAGGAAGGGAGAGACTCACGTCCAGGTAGTTGGTGAGGAGGGTGGGAGCCGTCCCGTTCCTGGGACCGGCCCCGCCGCCGCGCCTGCCCTGGCGCAGCTCCGGGAACACGTCCCACACCTTCACCCCCATCTCCTGCAGCGTCTGGCGGATGGAGGGCATCCTCCGCAGCGCGATCCTGCGGGGGCCAGGACGGGGCTGGGGGGGCTCAAGGAGAACATCCCCCCCCCTCTACAACTCCCTGCCACCCGCACCCCGGCATTCCCGCCTCGGGAACTCCAGCCGGGTGGCTCTAGATGGCAGCAGCTCCCCGCAGCACCCCGGCGGGTCCCGCTCCCACCGCACCCGCACGGCGGGGATGCGCCCCAGCCCACCCAGGGCAGGGACCCCACGGCGGGTGGGGCTGCGGGAGGAACCCACCGGCCCCCGGCAGCCACCCGCGGGCTGAGCCCAGCCCCACGCTGGGGCAAAATGCTCCATCTCGGCATCCTTGCTTATTTGGGATTCGGGGTGCTCCCGAGCCGTAGAATTACTTAGGTTGGAAAATACCTCCGGGGTCATCGGGTCCAACCATTAACCACGCGGTGCTGGAGGGGAGAGAGGAAGAGGAGCGAGGAAGAGCAGGTGCAGAGCAGCAGAGGAGGAGGAGGAGGAGGAGGAAGGGGTTTCCCAGCGTGGCTGAAGCAGGAGAGCCCCACACCCTCAGCCCCAGACCCCAGAAAAGAGGGGAGACAGCAGGACCCGACACCATGTGGGCCACACAGTCCTGCTACCTCTGCAAAGCCTGGGCTGGCAAGGGGGCAAAGCTGGCACCCCAGGTCAGGGCCAAGAGCAGCAGGTACTGCTGCACCCTCCTGCTGTGTCCCGCTGGCATCGTGTCCTCCAGGGCAGCCTCCTGCTGTGCCAGCAGCTCCTTCCCATCCCAGAGGGGACGATGCTTTTATAGCCCGGGATTCTCCTCCCCTGGCTGGGGGAGGGCTGGGAATCCCACGGGCAGGTGGCTGTGACCCTCCCTGCCGAGGGTGGCACATCCAGGAGCACCCCCGTGCCCGGTGGGAAGAGCTGGCAAGGGGGGCTGTGCAGAGCTGGGAGCGCTGAACCCACATTCCTTGGGGTTATTCGCTCCCTGTCAGCAGTACCAGGGCGTGTGCAGGGCACAGAGACCTGCTGGTGCCAGCTGGCAGAGCTGCTGGGGGGTGCTGGTGGTGACACAGGTCTGGCCAGGGAGATGTCCCACTCTGCAGAGGAATAATGGGGTTTTTCCCAAAGGCCTGGGGGTGGGAATGGCAAAGGACATTCAGCCACAGCCCCTTTGGCTGTGGAGACACCAACTGCAGGCCCACAGCCCCCTGTGCTCTTCCAGGGGCTGCTCTGAGCACAACCAGGGGAACCCTCCCAGCTCCCTTAAACCAGTGAGGGAGCAGAGCCCAGGGCGGAGAACAGCAGAACTCATTGCACTTGTTACATATGATACTAAACCAAGGGGCAAACCCAGCCCTGCCCTGTGGTTTGGAAGGGAGATGCTGCTCTAAAACCCTCAGTGTGGGGACTCCTTCATACCAGGTGCTTCCCTGGCCCCCAGGCCGATGTGTCTCCCCCCTGGCAGTGCCCAGTCCAGGGCAGTGGGGGCTGGATCAGCCCCGTGGCTCCCAGCCCAGGGCTTGACCTCGGGGAATCTCGGTGGGAAATGACCTCCAAGGCAATAAAAAACATTCTTGGAAGAACCCTAACCACACACCACACGCCCCTGCCCCGAGACCCCCAGCTACACAATCCCCCTCCTGTGGAGGATGGGATTTGTTTGGGGCACCACTGTCACCCTTGTCCAGGTGCTGGAGGGGGCGGTGAGGAGAACAAACAGCTTCCCCCCAAAACCGGGGCTTGAACACCTCCCTGCCCTGTGGGATTGTGGCTGCCAGGGGAATGCTGACCCTGGCAGGCCCCGAGGGCTCAGCCCCGCGGGTCCCACCCCGCTCCCCCAGCCCTGACGTCTGTTCCCACGCCGGCCCCCAGCCCTGCGTCAGCGGGGCAGCCTCGTGCCCCGGCACAGGTTGCAGGGGGGTGCAGAGGTCAGGAGGCAACAGCCCAGCCCGGGAGCCACAGCGACGTGAGAGAGCCTGGCAGGGAGCCAGCAGACATAAATCCCCTTCCCGGGCATCCCACGGGCTCTGCCAAGCCCCGTTCCCCGAAGGAGAGGCCGGGGATGCAGCGGGACTTCAAAGGGAAGGGGCCACGTCAGCAGGGAAGGTGGGCCCAGGATGTGGGGCCGTGGGGCTCTGGTGTTTCCAGCCCCTCTCTGACCCAGGGCCACATTTTTGGGAGCCCTGAGGGGTGTTGGATGCTCTGGGCATGGCTTTGGCCCAGGAGGGACAGATGGACTCCTGTCCTGTGGGACATCCAGAGCAGGGTACAGCTGGGAAGGGAAGAGACCCCTGGGCAGGGGGAATGGCACCACCACCCCCTTGGAAGGGAAACCAAGAGAAAACAGGCAGAACCAACTTACCCAAAGCCATCAGAGGGCTGAGGGCTGTTGCCTTGCACGGCCAGTGCCAGCCCTGGGGTTGGCTGTCCTTGCTCCCAGGGCTCGGGGATGTTCCCAGCACAGGACACATTCCCCGTGCAAGGAGAACCCCACAAGGCATTTTCCAGTCACCTCTGCCAGCACTGAGCAAGGATGAGCAGCTGGTGCACGGGAGCAGCGATGGAAAGACCTGATGAGAGGCTTTAAATAACCTACAAAGGTGCTTTTGTGCCCAGGGTTAGAGGAACAGGGGCATGGGAAGGACAGACAGGGATGGATACAGGACATCAGCCAGCTCTGGGACCATGCTGGTTTTATTCCCAGCCCCTCAGGTGACCCAGAGCTGCAGGGAAGATGCTCAGCTCTTCCCACACAGCCTCAAAACATCACTTAACCTGAATTTGCAGTGACAGAAAGTGCCAGGGCATCAGGGAAGGCTGCAATCACCCCACCTGATCCATGTGCTGCTGTGGGAAACCTGCTGCAGTTTGCTCCAAAAGCCTGGGATTTTATCTAATTGCAGATCCAATAAAGAGCAGCTCATCTGGAAATAGCAGGGGAATGCTCTTCAGTCATTTCCCTGTCTGCTTTCAAGGAGTCAAGTGATTGAGAGAATTGAAGGAAAATGCTTTCCAGAGAGAAACAATCGCTTTCCTGCTGGATAAATTTGTTCCTCTCTCATGTTGGGCTGAGCAATTGCTTTTCTTAAAATAAAAACCTGAGATATTAAGTACTTCCCTCTCTAAATGGAATCATTAGGAAGTTTTAGTGAACAGCTTTTATTTCTTGAGGGATCCTTTAAAGCAGCACAAAAAGGGAGGCACATTTCTGGCCTTCCCACACATTTCACTCACTTTCCTCGTCCCCGAATTTGTCGGTAGTAAAAACACACAGGGCTTGTGAGGATCCTTATTCCGGGTGACCAAAAAGCTCCAGCATAAAAGCAACTCTAGGGAAGGGCTTAGAGGAGGCTCTGGATGGCACCAGCACTGGGGGAATTCAGTGCTGACGTCAGCCAGAGCCAGGGCAAACCCAAAGCCTTTGCCGGAGACCAAAAGTGCTCTGGCACAGCAAAGCAGGGATTTACTGGGCCGGAGGGAAAACATTCCCTGCAATGAACTCCAGGAGAGCAGCTCCAGCTTCAGGCTGAGGGAGCTCACAGCCATTCCCTGGGGCTCCTCAGAGCCTGGAAAAGCTGTGGCTGCCCCATCCCTGGAAGTGTCCAAGGCCAGGCTGGACAGGGCTTGGAGCAGCCTGGGCTAGTGGGAGGTGTCCCTGCCCATGGCAGGGGGTGGGACTGGATGTTCTTTAAGGTCCCTTCCAAACCATTCTGGGATTCCATGATCCCTCAGTGCCACCCAGGGAAGATGCTCCATCCTGGCTTGATTTTCCCAGCAGGGTGAAGTGATGGCACTTCACAGCACCCGGGCACATGCCACCTGGATGGGGGCATTGAACAGTGGGAACCACCTTCCCCTGCACATGATGCATCAGGGACCGTTCCTCTTTCCTCTGCTGAAGGCCTGAAGAGGAAGCTTGACCAGGAAAAAAGTTGCTGTGGAGCCCAGGTGGGAATTCTCAGCTGGGGCAGAGCCAAGACAGGAATAGGATAAAGGCACTGGGGAGGCTGCAGCCCTCACTTACCTGCACCATGTTCCTGCCATGAAGCTCATTTTCCCCTTTTCAAGAGCCTTGTGCTGCTATCAAAGATCCGCTTCCCAAAAGCAGGGATCCACTTCCCAAAACCAGGCATCCACTTCCCTCCGCAGCCCTCCCAGGGACATAAAGCCGCCCTGGGTGCTTGAGGAGCTCTGCTCCTGTTAATCCCTTCTGGGAGCTCATCCCCTGCAGCCCAGGGCTCAGCCCAGCTCTGGGGTGGCATTTGGGTGCCCAGATGAGTTACCCCACATCACCTGAGCCATCAGAGCCCTTCCCAGCTCTGCTTTCACCTGGTGCCAACCCCCTGCACTCCCGGGCAGCAAAGCTGTGCCTACCAAGGGACAGCAGGCACAGCCACCAGCTCCGGGAGGGAACAGGTTTAACTGCAGCTCAGTAATTAATTCCTGCTAGTGAAGGAGGGTTTCTGTGCAGGGACCGGCTTTGATGTGATTGCTTTGGTTTAATTAAACTCCTGCTTGCACCCAGAGCCCCGAGTGCTCACGGGAACCTGGCTGGGCTCCACTCAGGAGTTACCCGACCAGTTCTCCTGGGCACAGGAGTTCCTGCAGCCTGGACAAAAGAACTCCTTTAAAGTCATCCGAGGGGAAGCTGGGAGAGCTCAGCGCTGCCCTCAGCATCCCACCTGCCGTGGAGATGTCCCTGGTGTCATTGGGACACCTCTGGATGGGCAGCTGGCACCTCACACCACGGGATGCCCATCCCACGGAGCATCCAGCAGTGTGGGTCCTCCTCAAGCAGAGATGAAAGCACCTGATACCTGGGCCTGGGTGGGCATCAGATGGGCTGGAAGGTGTTCCCCTGGCCCAAACCCTGGCAGAGCTGCCCCAGTGCCCAGCAGTGCTGTAAATCCCACCAGCTCCATCCTGTAGGTCCCGCTCATCCCACAGGGAACAGTCCAATGGGAAACGTGAGTCCTGGCTCTGGAACACTGAGGGTTTGCTCCAGGCCCCCTCCCAGCCCAGCATCCCTCATTAATTAACGACCCCGGATGTCATTTGCTGTTTCATGGTGGCTGAGTCCGACTGGGGTCATTTACTCTGCTCCGATCCGGTCAGGGAATGTTAATGTGGTTTAATGGGTGTTTTCCTAACCCCCCCCTGCCCTCTCCCGTGGCTCCCGGGCAGCTCCATCCCCATGGGATGCGTGGGAAGGCAGTGCCACGGCCCCTGCCTGCGTGCCAGGCCTGCCCCAGCTGCCTGGGGCTGGTGGCCAGGGCGGGGGGGCCACGGCCACCAGAGGGTCCCTGTGCCACCCCCAGTCGTGGCCATGGGAATGGCCATGCGCCACCTCCAGCCATGAGAAGATCCCTGTGCCACCTCCATGCGTGGGAAAGGCCCTGTGCCATCCCCAGCCACATCCATGGGAAGACCCCTGTGGCACCTTCAGGCACATCCATGGGAAGGTCCCCGTGCCACCCCCAGCCATGGCCGTGATGCCTCTTTGGTGACACCAAGAGATGCCAGAGCTGGAGCCTCAGGAAAGGAGCCCAGCCTGAGCTCGGTCTCAGACACATTTTTTATTAAATCTTTCACTAGGGGAAGACAAAAAGAATTAAATAAGTGCAATAGTTCCAGACTCCTGCCTGGCACAGCCCTGGGTCCCTGGAGCTGCTCCCGGGAGCTCCACGGGACAGGGGGGCCCCGTCCCCATTGTGGGGTCACTCCTGACAGCATTGAGGGTCCCTGGGCCAAGAGAGACAACCCCAGGGCCAGCAGGACCCAGGGCTCACTGCCACCATCCCACCTCAGCCACTCGGCCCGTCCCAGGTCAGGTCACACCATGGAGCCGCTGTCTCCCACCTTCTGCAAGAGCTGCAACAGGGACAGACCCGGATCAGCAGGAAAATCCAGCCCTGCAGCCTCAGGGGGCTGTGGGGTGACTGCGGTGACCTTCCCTGTCTGATCCCAACTGCAGCTGATCCCAGCCAAGGGCTGCAGAGCCCGGGGGCACGTCAGCCCTGCTCACCTGGCTCAGCAGGGGGATGTTTGCCAGCGAGCCCAGGAACCCGAAAGCCACCGGGAAAAAGCTCCTGTGTCAACACAAAAGTCTGGGTTGGGCTCCGAGGAGGATCCCCCGGCTCTACTCTCCCCCCAGGGGGGGTCTGGGTGCCCTGGGACCCACCTGAAGAGGGTGATGAAGCCGTAGGCCTCCAGCAGCATCCCCAGGATCGGCCACCGCATGAGGACGACGATCAGCCCCCCGAAAAAGAAGCTGGTGCCCTTCAGCTTGGGCCGCTGGAAGAAGAAGGTGAAGGTCCTCCTGAAGCCGATGATGAAGACCAAGCCAGAGAGGAAGAGGATCTGGGAGGAAGGAGGGAGGGGAGCGGGTCAGAGGAGCTCTTTGCTCCGTCCTGGGCATCGGTGCCGGCTGTGCCCCGGCCCCACAGTACTCACGTTCCCAAAGGCCAGGAGCACGGAGTCAAAGTACAGGAGCATCCCAAAAAGGAGGAAGAAGAGGCCGAAGCCAACCAGCCCCACTCCAATCCCTGTGGAAGACGGGAGGGCTGAGACAAGGGCTCAGTTCCACACCTCAGGTCCCGTGTCAGGTTGTGGTCCCTCCTTTCAGTGCCTCCCTGTCCCATTCCCTCCCAGAAAGACACTTTGGGTTTGTCTCCAAAGCTTAGAAACAGCCTTTGCACCTGCCCAGGCCTTAGGGCTGTTGTTGCCCTAGAAACCCCTGAGGGCTTGTGAGAAAAGAATAGAAAAAATAAATGGGAAGAACCATCTCCAGCCTTTTCCTCAGCAGTGCCAGCGGAGGATGGAGCTGATCTCCAGATGATCCAGGCACCTCCCCAGTGCTGGTCCCCACATCCCCCTTGCCATTACACCCCTCCCTGCCCCAGCCACCCCAGCCAGCAGCTTCCAGCCCTGACATCGAGCTGCCCCGGTCCCACAGGGATGGGCATCACCCACGGGTCACCCCGTGCCCACTTACGCTGGAAGTCAGTCAGAGACACCATCTTGCTGGTGGCGGGGCTGGGTGAGGCCGGGCGAGGGTGGCCCTGCCTCCACGGTGACCCTTGGAAAAGCCCTTTAGTCCCTGTGGTCCCCACGTCATCCTGCAAATCATTAACAGCCCTGGCAGCGCCCGCCCCGCTGGCACGGCACCTCCCCCGGGGGGCACGTGGTGGCCCGTGGCCACTGGACCCTGCTGGTCCTGCCCTCCCTGGGATGGGATGGACCCTGCTTGGAGAAATCCCTGAAAAAGGAATAAAATAGGGAGCATGGGGCTCCTTCGGGGTGTCCGAGTGGCACCCGGGGGACAGCGAGGTCCCTGTGGCACCCTCCTGATTCCCGGCTCACATCCAGGCTGCTCCACGGGAAAGGAGAGCCCTGGGACTGTTCCATACCCTGCTGTGGGAATAATGCTCGACCAGACCAGCTGGCTGTGGCCAACAGAGGGTCCCTTCGTGGCACATGTCACCCCTGAGCCACCCCCAGGGCCCTCTGTGCCCGTGACCCTCGGAGCAGCTCCAGCTCTTCCCAAACCAGCCCCTTTTTACGCCTTGGCTTCACACAAAAAGGGGTTTTATTCCTGCCCAAGAACCAGCCACAGCCCCAAATAAACCCCACTGGGGAAAATGAACCCCGAAAACAGGGAGAGGGAGAAGAAGGTTCCTCAGGGAGAGGGAGGAGAAGGTGCCTCTGGAGAGATCCATGGGCCAGGTGAGCCCCTTCCCCACTGCCATTCATCCACTGTTTCTTCGGTCTAATGTTAAAACCGAGGTCATCTCTAGACAAAAGACACACAAACGTTGTCATTTCATAGATACTTTTATTTCTCTACCACTAGCAAAATATCCCAGAAAACAATCACCTCCCATCCCACCCTCCCCAATGCATAAATAGATTTCCTCCCGATGCAAATCCTTTCTCGGTTACAAGTCACTGGTATATGAAGTGTTATGAAAAATAATAACCAAAATAAAATTAATTAAGGTTGTTTTTTCCTTTTTTTTTTTTTTTTAAAACAAAACAAAACAAAAACAAAACAAAAAAACCCAAAACCACAGCCGGGCTCCAAGGGCAGCCATGGGGTGCCTTGGGGACACACCTTGGGGACAGCTCAGACACGGTCACTTGTGCCTGATGGCTCTGGGAACACCAGGACAGGAGCACTGGGATGCTCCTCATCCTCCCTGCTCCCTGGAGATGGGAAAAATTGCTGCCTGTGGGTCTGTGTTGGCCACAGCCACCCCAGTGTGTCCCCATGGTGTCCCCACAGCCGGTGTAAGGGGGGTCTGCCCCAGTTACACCAGCTGGGAGCCCACCCTGGTCACCCCCCTGCTGCGCTCAGGGAGGGGGAAATAAACGTCATCTCTTAAAACTTACAGTCTCTGTATATTTTATTTTAAATAAATTTGCTTTTAATAAAAGCAGAAAAAATATATATATTTTAAATAGGTCTTTTTTTCTTTTTTTTTTTTTTTTTTTTTTTTTTTTCCCCTCTGATAAATTGGCAAAGAATCTGCTTTTTGTAACTCATGGGCAGGGCTGGTGCCAACACAACCCCGCGGAGAGAGAGCTCGGCACAAACAGTTCCTCCCAGGAAAGAAGAGAAAAAAACAAATATAGATATATATTATAAATGTATAATTTTCATAAAACATATATTAAGGCATGTAATAGCAAAATAAAGGGCCAGCTTTATGAGCTAAGAGGGCTGAGGGAGGCTCAGGAGGGGGCTTTAGGGCTCTGGGGGGTTCCTACAGTATTGCTAAGATGGGGTGTACGGGGGATAATGGGGTGCAGGGGTCCTGGGGGGGTCAGGATCAGCCAGTAGGGAAGTAGCTGTGGGATGGACGGTGTCCAGTATCCAGCTCCTCGCTCCATCCTCCCTGCCCACCCCAGCCCCCCGGGGGCGGCCCTGCCAACCACACCTCCTGCCAGGGATTCTGCTTTTCCGGGCAGAACCCGCTTTTTTTCCCACCCTCCAGAACGTTAAAGCAAAGGGTAAATTTGCTACAGGAAATCCAAACAGCTGGAAGGGGCTGGAGTGCAACGGGAAGGGTCTGGGGGAGACACAGGGCCAGGCTTTGGGAGGGCTCGGAGGCGACGGTGGGACGGGGGCAGCTGAGGTGACCCCACTGCTCCCACCTGGCCCCTTCCCCTTCCCCTTCTCACCACCATCCTCACCCACTGGGGGGGGTCCCTGTTGACCCCACGGCTTCCCCACCCCACCTGGTACCCCGCTCCCTGCCCTGCTCCCATCCGACGTCCCCATCCCTGCCCACACCTCCTGCTCCGTGCCAGCGGCGCTCCGGTGCCACAGGCAGCCCTGGTGCCACCCTGACCCCGCACAGGGCACTGCCCCGGGCACCTCCATGTCCCCACAGTCCCACCCCCACCCCCCCTGCTCCTGACACAGCTCCTTCTGCCTCCAGCTGAGCCCCAGCACCAGGAGGGACGGGACAGCCCAGGCCAGGCGGGTGCGAAAAGCAGGGTCAGGGCTCAGGGAGGGGAAGAGGCACCCGAGGAGCTCAGATGGACCATCCAAGCCTGGTGGAAGGTGGAAGCACCATCCGTGGTGGGGACTGGCTGGTCTCCACCCAGAGAGCCCCTTCACAGACCTTTGGGAGGCGTCCCAGGAGTCCGAACGCTCCCCAGGGATGCCCTGGCAGGGAGGTGCCCGCTGTGCCCGCTGTGCCAGTGGGTGCTGTCACGGATGTCCCTGCCCGGCTGCCCGCGCGGGCCTGGCACCCAGGACACGGCCGATCTGTCCCTGTGTCCACTGCCAGCCCCGGGGCTCCTCGGGGACCACCTCCAGCACCCCCACGTCTCCTCAGGCCAGGGCAGAGCAGCCGGTGCCGTCGGCGCCGCATCCCCCACGCGGCCGTGCCGGGTGGTCTCGCCGTCGGAGGGAGGGAAGGGGGTCCAGGAGAACCAAAAACGATGGCGAGAGGTTCGGTGTCGTGTCAGGGGGGGCTAAAACGTGGCCCCGTGGAACTTGATGGCGCCGGCAGCAGCCAGGGCTTGAGCTGGAGGAGCGGGAGAGCGGGGCTGAGTGGGGCAGTGGGCGGTGGTGAGGCAGCCCCCGTGCCCACCCCGCAGCCCCCTCCCTGCCCTGCGCGGGAAAACCTGGCACAGATTTGGCTCTATGCCCCCGGCTCCCCTGGGGGAACATCCACCCGAGCAGGGGACACTGTGTCCCCCCCAATTTGCAGCCACCACTTTCACGCCAGGCAGGTGAATCCCAGAGACCCCCCCCTTCCCTCCCTGCACGGCCCCCCTGCCCACGGCAGCCTGCTGAGCCCCCCGTGCCCACGCTGGGCTGACCCCCAGCGCCGGGGGGGACACTCGTGTTGGTCCATGGAGGAGACGGGGCTGACGTGGCTCAGGGAATGTTGGTTAGCTGGAGCAAGCAGCGACGGCCGGGCAGGGCACGGGGCACAGAAGGGGCACCCCGGGCTGGAGAGGGGCTGGGCTGGGCTGCGGTAGGAGAGAAGAGGTGCTTACGGTCACGGCTCACACACGCATTAAGTGGCTGCTGTCGGCGCCCCGGGGTTCGGCCGAGAGGGGGTTGGTCGGAGGAGCCGGGGAGGCTGGGGAGGTGGGAGGGCTGGGGGTAGCGCACTGAGCTGGAAACAGAAACGGGAGAAGGGCGTGAGGAACACGGGCTGCGGCAGCGGGGGGGGCACCCAGCCGGGGGTTAGCGGGGAGGAAAGGGACGGGGGAAAGGAAGGGAGAAGGAAGGAAGGCAGGCAGGTAGGGGGGAAGCAAGCGCGGGCAGGACAAACAGCCACAGCGGCGCCTGCTCCCGGCGCGCACACGTGAGCTCCCTGCAGGGCTCCTCATGGACACGGCGCAGCGTGACACCACCATCACCCAGGGACAGCACCGTGCTGACCTGGGCATGGCGTGACACCACCATCACCCCGGGACAGTACCGTGCTGACCTGGGCATGGCGTGACACCACCATCACCCCG
>NW_016690379.1:1065884-1119722 GCF_001604755.1 Lepidothrix coronata | reverse complement strand
GGGCATGGGGTGCCACCACAATCCCCCGGGCATGGGGTGCCACCACAATCCCCCGGGCATGGGGTGCCACCACAATCCCCTGGGCATGGGGTGCCACCACGCTCGCTCAGCCAAGGTGTGTCACCTCATGCCCACCCAGCCAGGCACTCCCACCCCTGCAGACGCTCCCAGCAAGGTGCTGGAAGCTGTGCCCTGCTGGAATAGCTGCTCCATCCCAGGATCTCAGGGGAAGGCAGCCCCAGGCATGGCGGGCAGGGCCTGGGAGCTGTTGGCTCTCCCACTGCCCAGGGATGCCCTGCCCAGGATCGACACAGTACTGACCCCTCTCCTGCCCATCCTGATTCCTTGCTCTCGCTGCCAAACCAACACCCGACGTGCCCAACCCGCCCTGCCCTCACCCCTCCTGCCCCTCACCCGAGAGCATGCGGCCGCGGCGCGAGGCCTCGGCGGCCAGAGCGCACGAGATCTCGATCCTCTTCTCCTGCTCCTGCAGCTGCGTCTCGGGGTCCTGGGGGGTGTCCACCTCCCCCTCGCCCAGGGGGATCACGTTCTGCAGGCTGTGTGGAGCACCCGGCGTCAGCGCCCGTGCCAGGCCCCTCGGGATGGCCGGGGAAGGGTTCACCCCCCCGGGATGGCTGGCACGGGCACCGCAGCCCCACCTGGATTTGGCAATGAGGGTCTTGATCCTTTCCACCTTCTTCTGCTTCTCCTTCATCTCCTCGGGGCTGAGGGGCGATTCGGGCTCCAGCTCGACGTACCGCTCAGGGATGAGGACTTTGTCAGGCGTGGAGAGCTGGGGGCAGTGGAAAGGGGTGAGCCCTGTGCTGGGCATGGGGTACCCGTCCCCCTCCAGCACCGCCTGCCCCACTCACCCCAACACCCGCCTGGGCGATGGCAGCCCCTGGTTAGTGGCTCCAGGACGGATGAACCCCCCAGGGATGCCCCACGTCCCCGGGACACCCCGTGCTCACCTCCTTGTGGATGTCCACGTCGTAGTGCTGCGGCTCCAGCTCCATCTTGCGCAGCCGGGCGATCTCCTCCTGGGGGGTCTCATACACCTTCCCGGGGTCGTCCGAGCGCAGCGCGGCCTCCAGGTCGGAGATATCCACCTCATGGATGCTGCGGTGCCGGCGCACCTGCGAGGGACCCCGGCCCGGCTGAGACCCCCAGGATGGCACCGTGTCCCCTTCCCCGGCCCCCAGTGTCCCCTCTGCTCCAGGAGGGACCTGCCAGGCGCAGGGACTCACCACCTTGTAGGAGGTGGGGGTCTTGGTGCCGGGGGGCTCGGGCTGCTGGCTGCTGGGGAGCTGCAAACTGCGCCGCTTCTCCTTCATGGAGCCGCTCTGGTGGCGCTTCATGCGGTCGATCTGCTCCTCCACACTCATCTTCACCTTCGTCTCAGTGGCGAACACGGCGCTCTTCGGTCTCTCCTGGGGGCAGCCCAGCCCTGAGTCACCCACCCCTGCCCCATCCTCCTGGTGCTAGAACCCTCTGCCGTGGGCTGCTGGGCTCAGCCCTTTCCTGGGATGCCCGTTCCGGGAATCGCCCGGGAGGGATCTCAAGGAGTGGATGGTGAGACACGGAGCCACTCAGCAGCAGGCTCCTCTCTGCAGGCTGCTCCACAGCTCCCCCCCAGCTCACCCAGCCCCCCAGCCCGACCCCCAGCCCCTCAAGCCGAGCCCTACCCGGGAGCTGAGCCCGTTGGCCATGCCAGCAGCACTCCTCCTCGCCACCACCTCCTCCTCCGCCGGAGACTTGGTCCTGGGGGGGACGATTCCCACTGCGGAGCAAAGCAGAACGCCAGGCTGAGCCCCCCCGGGGACCAAGGGCAGGGTCCCAGCAGGGTCCTCTGGGGTCCTGCTGTCCCCAGTCGAGCCATACCCTTGTTGAGAGCCGCCTGCTTCTCTGCATCCTGCTCCTGCCGGCCCTGCAGGAGCCCCTCGCCCGGGGGACCAGGGGGGCTGGGTCGCTGCACCTCCTTCTTGCTCTGCTCGAAGCCTGGTTTGGGCTGTGGGAGGGAAGCAGGGCCCTGGTGAGCCCCCCTGTCCTGTCTGGGGGCCACGCTCTGCCTGGGGACACCCCCTGCTCTCCACAGCCACGGACACGCTCCTGGCAGTGGATGGACACACAGACACCAGCCACAGGCCAGGCTTCTCCACGGGAAAAGCTCCCTGAAAGGCTGATGGTCCCACCACGGCACCCAGGAGCTCTGGGACAGGGACACCCTGGTTCTGTGCTGGGCTCCAGCCAGACCCTGTGCCTGTGGGAAGGGGGGTGGTCCCACAGGGGCAGGAGTTGGGACAGGCATGAGAGTGAGCCAAGGGCCATTTCTGGGGTCCTTTCCCGCCTCGTGTCCCATGGGAACAGCCTGCCTGGAGCCCAGGAATTGCTGGTGTGAGGGAGGGCTGTGGCAATGGGCCAAGCAGCCCAGGGTGCCCCCTCAATGGACACAGTGAACCCAGACACCCCTTACACCCCATGGATCCACGTGCAACCGCCCCTGTGCCACCCACAGCTGCTGGAAGTGCCACCTGTGCTGGCAGTGTGACCCTTCCCAGCTCTGCCTTGCCGTGCCAGCCCCCTCGGACACACATCCCAGCCCCCAGCTGCAGGGACACCAGTGGCTCCTGGTGCCCACACCTGGCCCCTTCCCCCGGCACGAGCACGGCCGAGGCAGCAGCAGCAATTCCCACATCCAGGTTTGCCCTGGTGGGCAGGAGCTGGGGGTTCACCCCTGTGGGCAGAGCCCGCCAGCACCACACAGGGAGCGGTGCCACGGAAGGACAGCGAGAGAGGTGAGGGCAGAGGAAAGCAGAGAGGGCGATGCCAAGGGCTGTGGCAGCCTTGGGGGCTGCCCAGGAGGGGACAGTCCGTGTCCTGAGTGAGCACAGTGGGCGCTGGGGACCTGGTGGGGACACGAGGGCCATGGGGGGGCTGCTGAGGGGATGGCAGGTAGAGCCACGTGCTGCTGTCCCCACGCCAAGTGCCACCTCCACGCTGTCCCTGCGGGCTCGGGGTGGGCAGCTCCGTGCCCTGCCTCATGCCAGCCCCTGCCACGTCTCGGGGAGGAGGAGCACGGGGTGGCAGCTGCCCTGGGTTCGGTACCTGTCCCCGCTTGGCCTCTGCCCCGCCGTGCTGCCAGGAAGGGGACGTGGGGTACGGCCAGAGGCGGCTCTCGCTGGGCAGCGGAGGGACGGCCGGAGGAGACTCCAGGGGGACGTAGGACTTGGGGAGGGGAGGTCGAGGCGGGCCTGGTTCCTGGGGCAGAGCGTGAGGGGGGAGAGCAGAGAAGGAAGAGAGAGTTAGAGAGAGGCCAAGAGACAACACACAGTGGAAGTGCCGAGACAAGGAGGGCAGGAGGGAGAGCGGCGGCTCCAGAGTGTCTTTGTGTCCCTGGGCAGAGGGGGACAGGGCATCCCACCCCACTGCTGAGGGGGACACTGCATCCCACCATCCGTGTGGCCCAAACGGTGCCCCCAGGCAGAGCCACGAGGAGAGGCATCTGTGCTCTGTGCCTGGCGCCCAGCATCCCCCAATCCCACCCCAAACCCCCCCACTCGCTCACCTCGCCAGGTCCGGGCTTGGTGGGCGAGCCCTGGGAGCCAGAGATGAGGGAGAAGGGGCTGAGGGGGCTGGTGAGGCTGGCAGAGCTCAGGGGGCTGGCAGGGCTGTTGGAGCTGTACGTCCCCGAGGGGCCCAGGGCCACTGTGGAGAGGAGCAGGAATAAGATAATAATAAGATGATTATAATAAGGTAGTAATATGATAATAATAAGGGCCACCATGTCCCCGAGCAGGAGCTGCTGTCTGCCCAGAGTCACCAGAGACATGCCATGACATGGCACACTGGGGTCTTGGCTGGGCAGGGACAGAGCCCACTCACCTCTGTGCTTGGCAGTGTCGGTGCCACGGGACGGGTTGTTCTTCCTCAGCCCCTCCATCACGTCCTGGATCCGCCAGATCTCCTTCTGGATCTGCCGGTTGAGCATTTCGTTCTGGACGGGGAGGAAAGGCAGTGGTCAGAGCAGGACACGAGGGCTGAAGGAACTGGGGGGGCTTCCACCCCCCTGGGGGGACCGCAGGGATGTCAGGGGGACCCACTCACCTGGATGTCCAGGTTCAGCTGCTCCCACAGGTCGTCGTGCAGGGTGGACACCTCGCTCTCCAGGCTCTCGTACTCGGCGGTGCTGTTTGCCAAGGCCTGGGGGGAAGGTGGGTCAGGGGGGTCCTTGGCAGGTTCCTCCCCTGGTTGGAAGCAGCTCTGGACCAACCAGGAAAGCAGGAGGAGGCTGCACCCAACACAGCCCCCCGAGATGGGGAGGGGGTGGCAGAAGAGGGGACAAGCTCTGAGGTGCCCGTGGGAGCACCCGGTGCCAACAGGCAGGGACAGGGACAGGGACAGTGGCTGGATGGCACCTCAAGGGCTAATTTGCTTTGTGCCTCGTGAGGGATTTTGGCTCCTCTGGCCCCCAGCCAGTTCAGGGGAATTCCCTTTTTGTCTTCTTTTCGGGAAGGGAGAGAAGCGACACAGTGGGAGCTGTGAAGGTCCCCAGGAGGAGGGAGGGGTCTGTTACCGTGCTGGCCTGAGACAGCTCCACACGGATGTTGATGAGCTGGTTCTGGAGCGACTCCTTCTTGTGCAGCAGCTTCTCTGGGTAGGCAGGTTGGCTCCCAAACATCTCCAGCTCCTGGTGCGTCCCCATCAGGGCACTCTCCAGGCTCTCCTGGATGGAACAGAAAGGAGACAGAGCTGTGAGAGCCTGGCTGGTGCAGGAGCTCTGATCCCCCTCCTGAACAGGGCACAAACACCCGGGGAATCCTGGGGGTGTGCACGGCCAGAGCACCTCCCTCACCTCAGAAACATCCCCACTGAGCTGCCCCCAAGGGAGCAGGACATTTGCCCAGAGAAGCTGTGGCTGCCCCATCCCTGGAAGTGTCCCAGGCCAGGTTGGACGGGGCTTGGAGCAGCCTGGGCCAGTGGAAGGTGTCCCTGCCCATGGCAGGGGGCTTGGAACGACATGATCCTTAAGGTCCCTTCCAACCCAAAGCATTCTGTGACAGGGCCATCCCCTGTCCCCAGAGGGCCACTCGAGCTGCCACCACGTACCTTCTCAGCTCGGAGCTGCTGCACCAGCCTCTCCTGCTCCCGCAGCACCTTGTTCTGCTCACAGAGCTTCCCCAGCAGCTTCTGTGCCGGGAGGGAGAGAGAGAGGGGGGAAAGGATGAGGAGGGTGAGGGTCCAGCACGGTCTCCCAGCTGGGAGAGGCAGGATGCAGGCAGGACATGCCCCACGGGGTTGGGTTGGTGGGATGTGTGGCCTTGGGGGGGGTTTCCAGCCTCCTGCTCTCATTGCAGGGGTTTCACCCCCAGCCAGGGTGGCACGGGACAAACTGGGAGATGAAGGATTTGTTCATTGAGGAGCACAGAGCAAACTGGGGACAGCTCCCAGCTGTGGGAGCACGGGGCACAGCTCTCTCCACGGGGACATCAGGGCTGCTGGGGGGGAGGCAGAGGGGCCACACAGGACAGACATTTGCTCTTACATCGGTGTCTTGCTCGCTTATCTTGTAGGGATGCAGAGTGTCCCTGTAGGCCTCCGGGAAGGGCGTCACCTGCAAGCAGAGCATGGGGTGAGCCCAGCCCTGGGATCCCCAGGGAAGGGGAGGCAGCTCCCAGCCCCTCTCTCCCATCCCTGTGAGCAGGGAAAGAGAGGGAAGAGGCGAGTCCTGGAGGTGGTGAGTGCTCCCCATCGATCGGGAGGCACTGGGATGTCAGTGCTGGACATGGATGAAGTCACAACCTCCCTGCCCATCAGCCATCAGCTAGTGAGCCACTGGAATTATCCAGACACAGCCTCTCCACAGGAGCCAAGGACTGAGCTAAAGAGATGCCTCGTGAATCATTAACTGCCACCATTCCAGAGGCAGGGAAACAAAGGCAGCGAGATTGAGCTGTAATTCCACTTAGCAGAGTGGAAACACCTATAAATCAGCAGCTGCAGCAGGGCCTGTTTACCACCACCCGGCTCCTCCGTGAGTCACTTTCCTTTCCTGGAAATCTAAATTACTAATGGGACCTCGGCAATTAAATGCCTCCAAGATCTGGAGATGAAAGGCAGAAGATAGGAAAGAAGGGGATCATTATTGCTAGAAAGCAAGATGCTACTTTAGAGCCATTTAAACTACGGGATAATGCAAAGGGACCTGAATCTGGGAAGTGCCAGCGGGGCTGGAGGCAGAGCCTGGTGGATTGGGATGCTGCTGCCTCCGGGCAGGGAGCCCAGCCAGCGAGAGCATCCCAGGGGCTCCGGTTTCACCCTCCAGCACATCCCTGCTCACAGCAGATGGAAACAGGCGCCTTTTTTGTTGGAAAATCCCAGCGATCTCTGGGCTGCTGGCACAGCCAGAAGGTGCCCTGGACAGCACGGTGGGGCCCCGAGACCCCCTGCCCGGGGTGGGTGGCAGAGTGGGCACAAGTGATGGGACCTGCCTGTGCTGGGAGCTGCAACCCAACACCAGCAGGAACATCCCGGTGCTGGGAACAGAAGGAGCCAGAGCCTCCGGGGCTAAAAGGCTGTTTCCTCTCCCTGTTGCAGGAGTTATTGCGTTGGTTTAAGAGCCTCGGGCTGGATTCCTGTCTGAAATCATCCCACACCTCCTCCTTGCCTCATCAGATGGCAGAACAAGGATGAGCCAAGCCCCGAGCGCAGCCCGAACGAGGATGAGAGTCCAGCACCGCCGCGGCCCCGCCTCGCGCTCTCGCCCGGCGCGAGGATTTGCCAGGTTTTAATGGCTCATGGATGGATTAGCAAAGCCTGGGATGGACTAGCAGGCCCCCGAGGGGGGTGATGCGCCGCGTGGATGCCGGGTCTGCATGAGTGGCGATGGTGGGAGGTGACCCCGGATGGCGCGGGGGGCACGGCCGGACCCGCAGCTGGGCACGAGCCACGCGGGGCCCGGCGGCCCGAGCCTTACTTGCATGTAGAGCTGGGCCCTAGGGGAGGAGGTCTCCACCATCCTGTTGACCATACTGATCAGGGTCTCGCTCTCGCTCATCTGCGGCACACAGGGAAGGAAAGGGCACAGGTCAGCGGAGACGCGCCCGCGCACCGCCCGAGCCGCCGGCATCGCTCCGGGGGCCCTCGGGACGTGAAGTGCCACCTCCTGAGGTGTCCCAGGGGCTGGAGACACGTGGGGACGGCCCCCCCCGGGGCTGCTGCCGCTCCGTTGGGTGCGCCCAGGGCTGGCTGAGCGCCCTGAACGCTCTGGTGAGGGGAAAGCACAGACAAACCGGAGCCGGCTCGGAGCTGCAAACGGCACAGACAGACACGGGCTCGGACAGAGACGCCACGGCGGCAGCACAGCGGGTCCCAGCACACAGACGGACACACAGACCCTGCTCTCACGCAGGCTGGTGGCTCCGTGCCCAGCCAGGGCTGTGATGGCATCGGGGAGGTGACTGACAGCCGGGCGTGGGGACAGCAGCGTCCCCTTGTCCAGCCCAGCAGAGCCTCCAGCAGGGTGGAAACTGGGAGGTGGCACATTGAGGCCGTGCTGCCAGGCACGGATGTGATGGGTTTGGCATCCCTGTGTCCCCCAGAGCTGCAGCCGAGCCCTCCAGGGGGGCAGGACAGACCCCAGCCAGGGGTTCCTGGGGTGCACAGCCGGCGGTGACCACGGCTCCCTCGGAACCGGGTGATGGGGCCACTCAGGTCACCAGCACCAGAGTTCTACCAGGGCCTCTGCCCACAGAAGTGCTGCAGGAACCCAAAGCCCTGAGCAGACAATGCCAGGGGAGCCCCTCATGCCCGGGAACCCCAAGATCCAAGGGGTGACGACACTTTGAGCACAAACCAGGGGCTGAACCCTGACTGGGGGCAGCCGAGGGAGCCGCGCCCGTGGCTGGACGAGCAAGGAGAGAGAAAATAAAGCAGCAAGATGTTTGAAAAGAGACACTTGACAGCGTCACTCCCAATTAGTCTCTCCACAGGTCGGCGGGAGAGGAGGAGGAGGAGACGCAGAGCCTTTTCAGGGAGTGGTTTAAAGAGCCGGGGAGAGGCAGCGATGCTGCCGGTGGCTGCGAAACAGCCCAGAGAGCTTTTATTGCAGCGAGTGCTCCTGCCTGGCCCTGGCCCTGCTCCAAGGCAGACACAGATCGTGGCGATTGCTGCACCGGTGGAGATTTGCAGACTAATGAGATTGTCTCTGGAGCAGCTCCCTCAGTGCCAGCCTGGGCTGCAGCACTGCCCGGCAGCTCCTGTCCCCAGCTCTGGCTGCAGCCCCTGCCTGGACACATTCCTGGGGGTGTCTCCTGGCTGTATTCCCTCCCCATGCTCCTGGGATGAAGTCAGTTCACCGTTTTGCTGCAAAAACCGGAGCGCTTTGGTGTCAGACCCGGTGGGCCCCTCACGCCCACCTGCATCAAACTTTTCACCTCCGAGGAGGAACGGGGCCAGCACGTCACCAAAACCACAGTCCCCAGGGGTCACCTGGCCACCCCCTGCACGGGGGACACCAGCCCTGGGACCCCACACCCTCCAGCACAGCCACGCTGGCACCGTGCACGTGTCCAGCACTGACTGGGGGGTTTCAGAGCCGCTGCACCCCCTGGACCCCAGGGCAGCTCCCCGAGACCCTGGGAATTTAGGAAGCTGCCCCGGCCCCCCCACGCCCCCCCATCTCCAGCACACCACACAGAGGCACTGTCAGGGGGGACTTTCTGCCAAGCAATGAGCGACCCTACGGATGGGAAGGATGGAAGAAGCAAACCAAAGACCAACTCGTGCTGCTGGAATGCCAAGAAGGGTGAGGATGGATGGATGGATGGACGAGATGCTGCGCCAGGAGGGAAGGGGAAAGCTGCTGGGGCGGGGGGGGGCACGAGGGGACTAAAGCAGCAGGTGAGGTGGGGCTGGCAGCCAGCTCTGCCTACCTGCTGGTCCAAATACTCTAGGTTTCTTTGCAACTGAAGGTCTAAAAGTTCATCCTACCAGGAGCCAGCAGGCACGCGGCAAGAAACGAAGGGCAAAACATATAAAAGAAGAAGCAAAAGCAGTTAGGTGAGGGCTATGGAAAGGCCTCCTGGCTGGGAAACGAGGCACCTCCGGGGCACAGAGCCGGGAACGCCGCCCTGGCCGTGCCCTGCGGACCCCGGTCGCCCTGCGGCTACGAGGATGGATGGCAGCATGGGTGGCTTATGGTAGCTCAGGCTTCTCCCTCCTCCGATGGTCCTGCCCCGTGGTTTTGGGGTCGTGCTCTGCGGGGGGACCTCTCGGTGCCACCCCACCAGCTCCGGCCCCTCCGAGAGGAAACAACGCAGGAAAACGCAGCAGCCGTCGCCAGAAGGGAGGAAGCAGAGGGGGAGAGGCAGGGGGTGCACCGGCCTCAGGCAGGGACCACCCTGGGGAAGACGGGGGTCCAAGGGCGTCCCGCTGCTGCAGAGCGGGGGCCAGGGGCCCTTCCACATGGATTTCCTTTGGGAATGGCCGGGAGGGACCAGTAAAAGGACCTGCAGTCCCGACCTGGCCCAGAGCAGCCCAGCTGTGACCCACAAAGCTGCCCCTGGAGTGCAGTGGTTCCTCCTTGGCCATCTGAGTGGGGACCCCCCAAACTGACCCCCCCTCCCTGGGCCGGCAGCACACGTACCATTTTGTCGTGGATGGTGGGGGATGCCGGGAAGTGGTACGGATACACTCCGGGGGGGACGGGCCGCCTGTCACCCAGGTAGTCGTACTGTGGAGAGAAGAGACCCCACCCCAAAATCAGAGACACGTGAGAGGCGTGTGAGAGCCAGAAAGCACAGGACAGGACAGACCCCGGCCCCCAGCAGGGTCAGGCCTGGCTTTGGGACAGGGTCACCAGCACTCCCTGCTTGGGAGCACATCACCCATGGTGGCCCTGAGCACCCCACCCCACTCATCCATCCATTCCTCTGGAACAACCACAGCCAGGGCAGCTCTGCAGGATCACCAGGGGGGCCCCCAAAGCCACCAGCTGCTGCAAGGTGGCCCTTTGAGGCCAGGCTGTGCACGCAGAGGGGACACACGGTGCCGCAGCCCCCCTGCCCTGCCCTGCCCTGCCCTCCCCAGCGAGGGTCCCCCTCCGTCCCTGCGGGCGCTCACCTTGGGCGAGCTGATGGACCGCCTCATCATGAAGGGGGTGGGGTCGGCGTAGATCTCGTCTCCGCGGGGCGGGAGCCGCTCGAAGCGGGCGCTGGGCGAGCGCACGGGCGAGTACACCCGCGGCCGGCTGTAGGAGCCCTGGCTGGGCGAGCGCGGCACCGAGCGGGACCGCGGCTGCAGCGACATCCTCCGCAGGGAGCCCGAGGCCGCGTCCACCTCGTCCAGGTAGGGCGGCTGCCTCCCGGGGGCCGGCAGCCACAGCGGCACGTCCTGCCGGCCGAACCCGGCCGGGTCCTTCCAGTCCCGCAGCTGGAAGGTGCCCCCGTTGCGGAAGGAGTGACGCTTGTCCTCCAGCGCCCAGGGCGGGCTCACGCGGTCGAAGGCGGGCATGGAGCAGATGCTGTCGGGGCGCACCCCCGCGGGGTAGTACTGGTACTCCTCGGGGTACTGCGGCGAGTAGGGGGAATAGTAGTCGGGCACTCGGCGAGGCACGGGGTAAAACCTGGTGGGGCTGGAGCGGGGAAGAGGGTTGTGAGAGCCAGGCTGGAGGGCAGGCAGTGCCCGGGGTTCAGGGGGCACGGACAGACTCAGAGCAGGCAGCTCCAACACTAGTGTCTGAAAAGCTGGCTGGTTGGAAGCCCTCCTCCCAGGCACTGCAAGGTGCCCATCCCTCCTGGCATCCCTCTTCCAGGGATCCCATGGTGGCCTCCCCTCCTGCCATTCCTCTTCCCAGAGATCCTGTGGTGGCCTCCTCTCCTTGTATCCCTCCTTCCAGGGAGACCGTGGTGGCCTCTGCTCCTGGCATCCCTCCTCCCAGGGACCTCCAAAAATCCACCTCCCCAAAATCCACCCTGCATCTGACTCCTCAGGGCATCCCCTAAGCAGCTCAGAGCCGGCACACGGAGAGAAAGGAGAGCCAGAAGGGAGATCTCCTGACCCCAGGAGGGCAGGAAGCGGGCGGGAAGGGGAAGAACATTCCCAGAGCACCATCCAAGGGACAAGCCTGGTGGAAGGGAGCGGGGTCTCACCTGCGCAGCTCCTCGGGGGGCACGTTCCCGCGGCGGGAGTTCACCCACTGCTGCAGCTGCGTCATGGAGCTCTTGCGCTGGGCCACCTTGTCGGGGTTGGGGCGGGGGGCGGCGGCCCGGCGGGGGTCCCTGCTCTCTCCGTCGGGCGGGGGGAAGGCGGTGCTGCCGGGCCGGCTGGGGGACGGGTACGGCCACCCGTTGGGCTGCGGCGGCCGCTCGGCGCTGCCCGGCCCCCGCGGCGCCTCGGGGTAGGGGCTGCCCGGCTCCGAGGGCCCCTCCTGCCCGCCCACGCCGTTGGCCTTGGCCAGCGGCTCCTTCTTGCCCTCCGCCCGCTCCGGCTTCCTCTCCATCTTCTCGGAGCCGCGGCCGTCGCCCTCCCCGCGGGTCTTGGCGTCGGGGTCGGCTTTGGGGTGCTCGCGGTGGGCGCTGTTGCAGTGCAGGTGGTGGTGGTGTTTGCTGGGCGGGATGTTCTCCGAGTCCGGCTTCTCGTGCCTGGGGGGTGCCGAGACGGGAGAGAGGGGTCACCTTCCCTCTGTGACGCCCCTGGGGTGGCCGGGAACGTCCTGACCCTCCCTCGGCCTCGGGGGGCCGGCACCACCCCAGCTCCCTTCTCCAGAGGGTCCCTCACGATCCCAAAAGTCCCCAGCCGTGACGCACCCCCCCATCCCTGGGAGAGCGGGGCAGAGGGGTGGCACAGGGAGCTGGTGGGCGCTGACCTCTGGGTCGGGGGGATCTGCACCCGGGCGGCCTCGCCCATGGCTTGGATCCAGGATTCCTGCTCCTCCGTGTTCTCGGCGCTGAAGAAGTAGGTGCGGATGCCGGCGTGCTCGGCCTGGGGAGACACGGACTGCCCGTTACTCGCCGGCATCTCCTCCACCCAGCACACCGTCACCTGCAGGGGGGCACACAAGTGGGAGAGAGAGAGAGACAGGAGGGTGAGAGCTCCACTTCCACCCCGGCACGAGGTCCTGCCAGCGCGGGAGAAGCCAGGAGTGGTCCTTCCCCGCTGCAGGAGCCTCCCAGCCGCATGCACCCTCCCGCCGAGCAGGAGGAAGGCTCTGCAGGCCCCTCACAGGGGCTTCCCTGGGGTCACGATCCCCCCGGGGTCACTCCCAGGACCAGCCCTGCCCAGAGCCCCCCAGCAGAGGAGCAGCACCCCAGTACAGAGGTTGCTGCACCCCAAGTGGGTCCCCGTGGGGCACAGGGGGGCTGGGGAAGGGTTTATGTCCCAGCGAGAGCAGCAGCAGTGTTGGAGCATCATCCATGCAGGCTGAGGGGGAAGGTGGTTTCTTGGCCCGGAAAATATTTTTTGGGGGGGGCAAAAGGTTTGCTTTTGCTGCAAGATGTTGGTGCCATTCTCCACCCAGAACGTGCTGGAAGGCACGTGGTTATTTAGGGCCTTTTTGAGGCTTCCACCTTCCCCCTCTCTGGAAAGGGATGGGAAGATGCAAGGAGGAAGAAAAGGAGGGAAGATGCAAGGAGGAAGAAAAGGAGGGAAGCAGGAGGGTTTTTCCCCTGAAAGACTTTGAGGGCTCAATCTCTTAAAATAAAAAAATTTAAAAAAAATATTGGGTTTTTTTTTATTGATTGATTAAAACCCTCCCTTGGGTTTCCATCCTCCCCAGAACATGGGCACTGTGCCCAGCTGGGGGTCACCTCCTGAGCCCCCCATGCACTCCTGCCTCTGCAAGCTCTGCAGCCAGAGGAAAAGATGCAATCAAAGGGATTCACCCCCTGGATTAGTGGGAGTGGGGGGGGCGGAGCATGCGGGCGAGCCTGGGGGTCCCTCACCCTCTGCATGCACCAGAAACACAAGAAGGTACTACCTAGGTGGTGGCTGGGTGCTGGTGTGGTGGGTGGCACGAAGAGACCCCTCCTGTCCGGGGATCCTCACCCGCAGAGAGAGGAGGAGGAAACACAGACACGGGGTCAGCGGGGCAGGAACAAACCTCCCCCGGCCCTCGGGACCCTCTCTACCCTTCTCTGGACAAAACCATCCTCCCAAAGCCTGGGGAACACCAGCACAGAGCTCAGCAGAGCTCAGCTCGTGGGCAGCAGCTTTGCAAGGCTTTTCCCCACCGGTGTCACAGAGACATTTCATAGAATCACGGGATGTTTGAGGTTGGGAAAGACCTCCAGGACCATCGAGTCCAACCTGTGCCCAGTCCCCACCTTGTCCCCCAGCCCAGAGCACTGAGTGCCATGTCCGGTCGTTCCTTGGACACCTCCAGGGTGGGGACTCCACCACCTCCCTGGGCAGCCCCTTCCAATGCTTAACAACCCTTTCCAGGAGGAAATCTTTCCCTAATATCCAACCTGACCCTCCCCTGGCACAGCCTGAGGCCGTTCCCTCTCCTCCTGTCCCTTGTTCCCTGGGAGAAGCGCCCGACCCCTCGCCAGCTCCCCCCTCCTGGCAGGGAGCTGCAGAGCCAGAAGGTCCCCCCTGAGCCTCCTTTTCTCCAGGCTGAGCCCCCCCAGCTGCAGGTTTAAGGGTGGAAGCTACAAAAATCCATCCCCTAGGCTGGAACCACTCCTTGGCAGTGCCCTGCAGGGACCCAGCACTGGCTCTGGACACGGGAAGGTGCAGGTTGGGTTTTTGCACAAGGGCATTGGCCCATCAACAAATGGGTGCCAACATGACCCACAACTACGGGCAGCACGAGCAGCTGTGCTGGTGAAAGTGCCTCGTGATGCCAAAGGTGCCCAGTGATGCCCACAAGTGCCAGGGAAGCTCAGACCCTGCTCTGATGCCTGGGATGGACGTGGGGGAGCAGCAGCCGCCCTCACCTCTCCCTGCTCTGCTCTCCACTCCAGCCCCACGGCAGTGACTCATCACGGGCTCCTCCCTTCCAGTTACACTTCCCAGGCAAACAGCTCAAGCAGAGCCGGAGTTGGGGACACCTCCGTGCCTGGCTCTGGGAATGCTGCCAGGAAGCGCCGCGGCAGCCGGTGGGACAGGCTGGCGGGAGCAGCGATGGAGAGGGGAAACTGGGACGGGGAGAGGGGTAGGAGCATCCACCAAGGCCCTGCACCCAGCTCTGCCCTGGGCTGGGGGGCAGCAGCAGGGGTTGGTGACCTTGGGGATGCTGCTCAGCCCACGTGTGCCTCAGTTTCCCCGGCACAAGGCAGATCCACGTGGCGTATCCACAGGGGATCCCGGGATACGCAGTCAGCCCTCACCCCAGCTTGCTCCAAGCCCCGTCACCAAGAAAGCCAGAAGAGCAGCAGGGACCCTGCCAGCATCACCACCGCCCCAGTGCCGCCCCAGTGCCACCCCAGTGCCCTGTCCCCTCCCAGCCCCTGACCTTGAAGGTGTGCTTCCTGCTGATGTTGTCCGAGGGCTGCACGGCCGCCACGCGGAAGCTGAGGAGGGGGATGCTGCCCAGGATGTTCTCCTCCTTCTCATCTGGGGGGGGAACGCTGGGGTTACACACACACAGAGGGGTTGGGAGCTCTGGCTGCCCCCCCAGCAGAGACCCCCCCCCATCCCACTGCTCCTTCCCAGGGGGACACCCAGGGAGCCCACCTGTGGGAATGCACTGCCCGCCTGTTGCTCCCGCAGCTCTGCCTGGCTCACAAACAGCCTCCTCAATTATTGATGCCCGCCCAGGGCTGAGCCCCAGAGCTGCCAGGGAGGCGGGGAAGGCTCTGCATTAACCCCTCAGGTCCCCAGCACAGCGAACACCCCCACAGTGGGGTGCTGGGACCCCAAGACCCCTCCACCTACCCCGGCACACCCTCCTTTGAGCACGGAAGGAGCCTGGGATTGCACAGAGGTGCCCGGGTGGTGGGCACTGGGTCACGCTGGGGGGGTGGCATGAGCTTTTTGGGGGGGCATTGGGACTGGTGCTCAGGGTTGTACCTTTGTAGTAGAAGAGGCACCGATCCACCAGCACAAACCAGCGCTTGTTCCACTGCTTCACCCCCGAGCTGGCCTGCGAGAGAGGGGCCGTGAGGGCAGCGCCCACGGGCACGGCTGCTCGTGGAGGGGAGGCACCCAGCAGGGCTGGCAAGGGGGGTGACACCCCTGGGGAGGGGGGAAGCACCCAGCACGTGGGTTGTACCTGCTTGTAGAGCCACCCGCTCTTGGTGACGGCGGCGTTGGGGTTCCTCTTCATGGAGTTGGAGCGCTTCCCGAAGGCGATGCCCTTGCGGGAGGAGCGCGGGGCCTGCAGGGGGGCAGAGGAGCCGCTCAGGGGGGGTCCCTGGCACCCCGTCCCCGCTCCTCCCTGCCGTGCCCCGCGGCGCCGGGCACCCACCCGGCCTCCGGGGCGCTCCGGGGGTCCCTCCGACACCATGGCGTGGCCGGGGGGCTCGCTGGGCACGGTGGGCGGCCGCTTGCTGCCCGCTTTGCTGGACATGTCCGAGGTGGGCCTGCGGCACAGGGGAGCCGGGTCAGCACGTCTGTGTCCCCCCACCCCGCAGGAGCTGCCCCCCACCATTCCCAGCCCACCCCCCCACCACGTGCCCCCATCACCAGCCACTCCCGGGCCCTGAAAGCAGGAGAGTTGGGAGCCAACTCACTTGTGCAAGTCGAGTCTGGAGCTGTCCTCGGGGACCTGTCCCGTCACTGGGTGCAGGAACGTGTTCCGCCTTTCATTGTGGCTGTGGAGACAAGAGGGGGGTTGTTAAGAGCCCCCCACAGAGACCCATCCTGCTGACCCCACGCTTTGGATCTCTCGTGGAATCACGGAATCGTGGGATCACGAAGGTTGGGAAGCTCTCTAAGGTCACTGAGTCTCCAGCCATCAGCCCAGCACTGCTGTGTTCACCACTAAACCGTGTCCCCAAGTGCCACATCCAGGTGGGCCACCCTGGAAGTGAAGCCAGACCCCCATCTGGCTCCCCCCTCCTGTCAGGGAGTTGCAGAGAGCGAGAAGGTCCCCCCTGAGCCTCCTTTTCTCCAGGCTGAGCCCCCCCAGCTCTCTCAGCCCCTCCTGCTGCTCCAGCCCCTTCCCCAGCTCTGTTCCCTTCTCTGGACACACAAAGATTTCACTGGCATTTCCCAAAAAGTGCTCAGCTCACTGGGGACCAAAACAAGGGCTGTAGTGGCCAAGCCCCCCTTCTTTCTGCTGCTACATTTCAGGAGTCACCACTGACCCCACTCAGAAGTCACTGCAGCAGCAGCAGCAATGGCCCATCCAGGGCTGTGCCTGCAGCGACATCCCCAATGTCACACCCTCCCCCTGCTGCTTTTAGGGCCATTTGCCAAAATACTGCAAGGTTTAGAGCAGGGTCACCTGGCCATGGAGGGCTGTGCACCCCCCAGACCCCAAACACCAGCCCAGGGCCCCCAGCACAAGCTGTTGCTGGTTTGGTGGTGCTGGGTACAGCTAAAGGTGGCTGTGCTGGGCTCCCTGGCAGTGCCAGGAGCAGAGAGACAGGGCAACTGCCAGGCTCAGCTGGCACCTTGTGCCATGTCCCTGCCCCAGTCCCACACAGCTGGTGTTGTTGGGCACCCCCAGCACTTCATCGCTTCACCTGGGGAACCCCCTCCCACGCTGCTTCCCAGGAGGAAAGGACAAGGTTTACCCACAGGTTCAGGGCTCCATCCCGGGAAGTTTGCATTGGACCCCATCCCCGTGACCTCCCTCCTTCCCAAAGCTGCCAGGCACTGGGACATGGGTGCCCCCCCCAGCAGCCCGGCGTGACACCAAACTCCTGCATGTCAGCAAAACAGGGGAAGTTTGAGCAAGAAAACGCAGCTGCCAAGACCATCCCATCCCGAGCTTCACCCCAACCTGGGCAGCTGCCAGGCCCTGAAGGCATTAACCACTTCCTACCCAAAAAAGCACCGCTGAGCTGCTCCCCCTTGCAGGTCCCACTCCGTGCCCTGCCATGGGTCTGATCCCCTCTGCCAGTGCTCCCTACGCTCGGGGGCATCTTAAACACCCGGGGAGTGTGTGTGCACCCCGCAGCGAGGGGGGGTCACTCCCCCAGCACCTGTTTTGTCTGTGCCACGACCGACCCGAGTTATCCTGCCCAGCCCACGCTCCAGCAGCAGCCCAGGGGGTTCTACCACCGGGGCTGGAGCTGCTCCCAGACCCTTTTTCCCCAGCACTGACTTCAGGGGGTTCAAAGCACGGCTGCTGGGGCAGGTCCCAGGCCCCCCCATGGTGCTGACACACGGGGAGGGGGCAAATGCCAAGCAAGCAGCACTCCGAAAGCACCAGATGTGGGAAGTGGGTGCTGCCAGGACCCACCAACGTGCCGGAACCCCACCCAGGGGGTCCCCCCATCCCTGCCCACGACCCTGCACCGCAGAAGGTCTCTGTCCCCGCAGGCTGGACTCTCCCTGCTCCGCCGCCAAGCCCAGGACACGCACTCTTTGCAGCCCCGCGGCTCCTCCCGGTGCCTCCCCCCGCCCCAGGTCTGCCCCCACCCCCCGACAAGGCAATACCCCCAAAACAGCCGAAGAACCTCCTGAAAGCACCGCCCGGCAGCAGCTCCCTGGGCTGACCCCGCTCCAGAAACTCGCGGGTTCCCATCGCCTCCCAAGCACTGCAATGCAGCAGCCACTGCCCGGGCTGAGGGTCCCTCACCGCCGCCCGCCCGCGGCCCCCCCCGGGCCCCCCCCAGCCCTGCCGGGGCTCCTACCTCACCCGCCGGTCCGCCCGGAACTTCAGCATCGTGCCAGGGGCCCTCCCAGCTCAGCGCCAGCTCCGGGCTCCCGGCATGGCCACGGTGGGCACGGACAGCACCGGGTGCCACCGCGGTGCCACCACGGTGCCACCACGCTGCGGGGCGATGGCACCTGCCGGGGGGGACAGCCCGGGGCGGGCAGGGGGATGCGGGCGGAGGGATAAAGCTCTGCTTGTCCTCTCTCTCTCTGTCTCTCTCTCTCTCCCAGTTGTCCCAGTACCCCGTGCCCGGTGGCATTGGCGTTTCCCGGCGGCGGCGGTGGCGGAGCTCCGGTGGCTCCGGTGGCTCCGGTGGCTCCGGTGGCGCCGGGGCTGGGCAGCCCCGGTGTGCGGCAGCCGGCGGGCAGGCGACAGCGGGGACAAACAGCTCCCGCTCGCGTCCCCGCGCAGAGGAGAAGCGAAGGGCAGCGCGGCACCGCCGCCTCCCCCAGCACCGGTGCGGGGCCGGGGAGCCGCCGGCGGCAGGAGAAGGGCCGGAGGGGCAGGTCGGGGGGCTGTGAGGGGCTGAGAGGGCTGGCAGGGGGGCTATGGGGCCCCCCCACCCGGGCAGGGCAGTGGAGCACGGGGGCTGCTGCCTGGGAAGGGGGGGTGTCAGGGCGGGGGAGCAGCCGCGCTGAGATGAGCTCTGTCGCTGCCCTGGATTCACCGGCTGCATCCCTCCCCCCTGCTTCTGTCCCCAAATCATCCCTGTGTGTCCCCCCCACCCCTTCCCCCCCGCGGCTGTTCCTTCCCCAGGTCACGCCGAGAGAAAATCCCAGGAAGCAGGACGGGCACAAGCACCGACCACCCCAGCAGTGGAGGCACAGACCCTGCGAGGCATCAGCCCCCCCAAATTCCGGGGAGCCCTCACAGCACAGGTTCAGAGCGGGGAGGAGCAGGATTCGGGGTGACTCACACCCTGCCTGGCCTTTGGAAAGTGAATCCAAATCCATCAGGGCTGGTATAATCCTTGGGAGGAGGGAGGGAGGGAGGGAAGGAGGGAGGCAGCGCTGGCATTTCAAAGAAACCTCCAAAGAAGGAAGCGGAGCACGGGACGGCGCCTGGGCTCCATCCTGCTCCCTCAGCACCCCGGGCACTGCCCACTCAGCCACCCCACCATCCACCTGCTCCTCCTAAAACACAGTGCCCTCAATTCCACCCCCTTGGGGCGAGCTCAGCACCAGTGCCCACCTCAGGGATGCCCCTGCTGCCCCTCAACTGGCACCAGTGGTCCCAGCCAGGAGGGTGTCAGGGAGCAACCAGGGACAGGAACCACGTCCCCACCGTGTGCCAACACTGTGGCATCACTGCTCCCAAACCAACTCAATCCACCTTTTTAGGGCACCTCGGGCATGGAGATGCCCCGTGGTGCCATCACTGCTCTCCTCGCTGGCACAGGGAGAGACACTTCCATGGAGAAACCACCACCACAATGCCCAGGGGCAGCACCAGCCTCGTGCCAGCAACCCCAGCCCTGGCAAAACCCCAGCGCTGGTTGTCCCCACGTCCCCCCTTCCCCACATCTCCACTTCCCTGCATCCCCACATCCCCACCACAGCGACTCACCCGCTCCTCCATCACCACCTCCTGCCAGTGCCAAGGATCCGGGGTCAAGGTCCTCCAACGGCCTCGGGGACGTGCCAGCTCCCCAGTGTGACAAAAGCCAACGCTCACCTGGTGGTATGGCCACTGTGGTGGAGAGGGATCTGCCAGGTGAGGTGTGGCCCTTTTTGGGGACGGCAGTGGCAGGGGACAGTGTGGCAGGAGCAGGGGAGGAGCCACAGGACCCAACTCTGGCTGCACTGGAGGCTCTGAGCCCCCCAGTGTTGGGGTTTCCCCTCTGTCACCCCCGTTCAGTGTCCTGGGGGGCTGTGCCAGGGTTGGGACCCTTTAAGCCGGGTCCAGCCCCAGTTTTCCAGCCTGGAGCAGGCGCTGTGCTCCCGGCACCAGCTGGGCTGTGTCACAGTCACTGGTGCCGGGGGAGGGCAGGGTCAGACCCGTGGCCGATGGACTGGACACGCTTCAGGGCTCCAAACAGCAGCTCGGGGGTGGAGGCTCCCCCAGACCTCCCAAGAGAGCTGAGGGGGAGAAGAGTCCATGCTCTTCCTCAGGGAAACATCAAAGGAAACCACTTTGAACTTCCTCTTGCTTTTTCTCTGGAGCAAGAAAAGGGAATAAATGCAACAACTGGGAAACAAAACTTTCACTCAGCGCTGCTGTTCTTCCCCTTCCCCAAAGCTGAAGCTCATTGGGACCAAAGGGACAACCCCCCGTGGCTGCCCCCACCCTCCCACAGCCCATCGAGGTCACTGCTTTCCTGCTCTTCAAACCCCAGACTTGCTCTGGGCAGGTGGATGAGGAGGGAAGTGGCCCCTCCACACGCCCCACCTTGAGGTGAAGCCCTGCAGGTGATGCCAGTTGTGCTCCTGCTGCTGCATTCCCAGCTGGTATGACAGGACCCCTCCTCGTGGAGAAGGTGGGATGCACCTGGGAAAAGCTCCTGCTCCCCTCCAAGAGCAGACAGCAAGCCTGGCTCGGCTGGCTGGAGGCAGCCCAGCAGCCCCCAGACCCCCCGTGTGCAGCCCACCTCAGCTAATGGGAACCATTCCCACTCCAGGGCTTCTCTCCTGGCTGTTATCCAGCAGTGGGAAGAGGGGAGGTGCAGGCTCACCCCCGGGGCCTGCCAAGCCCTAAACCCAGAGCAGGGCAGGGGGGCTGTGGGGACCCCGACCGGCCCTGCCAGGGCGCGATGCCGGAGCCGTGGAGCTCTGCCGGAGCCTCGCCCGGGCCAACACCATCCCTCCAGCTCCCAGGCTGGCCCTGTGCCTCCAGGATCCAAGCCCTGCGTCCTCCCACGCCCCAGCCCCGATTCCAGCTCTGGCAGAAGCCTCAGTGCTCCCCTCACAGCCCCTGGCTCGGGGGGGTCAGGGATGGGGGGGCCCCACTGCGGCTGCTGGGATCTGCCACGCCAGGGGCAGGGGCAGGCAGGGAGCCAACCCCCCGAAGTGATAATGAAAACTCGTCATCCCGAGGTTTTGCTCCTGTTTCCAGCATCCAGGCAGCTCCCAAGGAAGGGGCTTGTGTGGCCACCAGCCAAACACGCCCTGTACACTGGCCTCCCTCCTCTGTTTTTCTAGCCCTTTCTTCACCTCTCCCTCTCCTCCCGAGCCACATCCCTCTCCTCCGACTGCAGCCCTTGAAAATCCTTCTCTCCCAGTTAACTGCAGTGCTCAGCACCCATGGGAAGGGACTCCAGGTCACCCTGTCCCCCACAGCCCCTGTGAGGGCCTGGCAGGGAGAATCCACCCTTGGATGAGCAAGTGCAAACTGCCAAATCCCAAACTGCAAGAGGAGCCCGGGGTGGGAGCAAACACATTATAATGCACTAATAAAGGGGACCCACCACAGCCCAGCTCCACCCCACTCAGCACAGGGCTGCAGGGGCTCGAGGTGCAATAGGGATAAAAAAAATTAATGAAATGAAGTTTGGCAGGTGGAGGGCAGGTGCCAGCAGTTCGGCTGCTCCAGAGTCTCCACGTGGGGCCATCCCAGCTCCGGGCTCCTGGACTTGTGAGAGTTCCATGCCAGCCCTGGGAGAGGGCAGGAAAGGAGAAAAGGTTGCAGGGAAGAGGAGAGGGAGGGAAAGGAGGGATGGAATGCTGCAAGAAACCCCAGTCCGGGCACCACATCCGAGCCAACCAGCAGCCCTGGGAATCCCAGTGCCTGTGGATCTGCAGCACAATCAGCCTCTGGGAATAAAGTGGCTTGTGGGCACTCAGAATCCTCTGTGTGGAGCTGCATGCTGAGGTTCCCTCTGGCCCATCACTCTGATGCTGCCACTGGCCAGCTCCTACTGCTCCTGGCACAGCAGGGACCAGCAGCCGGATCTCCTCCTCAGCCTCATCCCTGCCCTAATCCCGGCCCCCTCCATCCAGCTGAGCCAGCATTTCCAGCCCTGCATCCATCAGGGCTGGGGGCCTGGGGCAGCACAGCCCTCCTGGACAACAAAACCCACTCCTGCATCTGCACAGCCCCCTGTGCCCCTGTCCCTGTGCCCCTGTCCCTGTGCCCCTGTCCCTGTCCCCGGCCACGGTGCCACCCCCAGTGTCACTGCTGGGATGGGAACGGGGAGGCAGAGGGAGGTTCCTGTCGCCTCCTGCCCTTGGCTGTGCTGGGGCTGCTGTGAAGCAACCCCAAAATCAAGGGTGCCAAAGGAGTCCCAAGAGAGAGGGTGCCAGTCCAAGCGCCCCATCCCCACCTCACCCCTCTGGCAGACTGCACCCACAGCTGCCACCACAGTGCCCTGGCAGGGACCACCCTGGCTCAATGCTGGCAAGAGCCTTTCCAGAGCCAAAACAAGTGCTGTAGTGGCCAAGCCCCCCCTTCCTTCTGCTGCCACATCCCAGGTGTCACCACTGATCCCACTCAGAAGTCGCTGCAGCAGCAGCAATGGCCCACCCAGGGCTGTGCCTGCAGCAACGTCCCCAGTGTCACATCCTTGCTGCTTTTAGAGCCATTTGCCAAAGCACCTCGACCCCCCAGACCCCAAACACCAGCCCAGGACCCTCCAGACCCCAAACACCAGCCCAGGACCCTCCAGACCCCAAACACCAGCCCAGGACCCCCTGCTCCTACAAGCACAGCCTGGCCTTCAGCTCGACATCATCCCTCTGAGTTCCCGTGGGAGCCGTGCTGGGAGGGGAGGAGGAAAAGCCTGAGCTGGATCCTCTGGGAAGCAGCAGGGCTGTTGTGCCGGGCTTGCCAAGCCGGGCAAAGTCCTCGGGAAGGGCGGGTGGAGGCTCCCGGGCACCCGCAGCCCACGAGCAACGTCACCACCATCACCCAGGGCCCTCCCGGCCGGGCAGGGTGCGTGGGGAGAGAGAGCAGGAGAAGCGCCCGGTGTCCCTGCCGTGGCAGGGCGGGATGGCCGGGAGCAGGGATGGCCGGGAGCAGGGATGGCCGGGAGCAGGGAAGGCAGGGGATTTCCAGAGAACAAAGCGGCTGCTGGCAGCCGGCGTGGCCGGCGGCGGGGAGGGCGAGTCCCCCGCTCCCGCGCCAGCTGGGGTCGGGGAAAAGCACAAAAAGCACAAAAAGCATCGGGAGTTTGTGTTTTATCTCCCTGGAAACCCCGGCTCCATCCCAGGCACGGCCCACGGGGGCGGCCGGCCAGAACACGGAGAGCTGGAGCAGGCGCGGCAGCATCCCGGATCCGTGGGGTGACATTTGGGAGGGTGACAGCCCCGTGAGGGGGTGGCCCGGGACATGGAGCAGAGCAGGTGACAGTCCAGGCCCTGGCAGCACTGAGTGTCTGGCACTGCTTTAACCAAGTGGCTCCATTGTCCCTTCCCGGGGGCAGAGCCCCTGCCCGCTGTGCCCGGGATCACCAGGCTCCCAGAGCCACCGCTCCCACTCACACAACCCCTGAGCCGCCACCTGGACCCGCACCTGGAGGCTTTAAACTCTCCCTAAGCTCTTTAAGAAACCACTTCCAGCGGCAGGAATACCTGTCCTGAGCAATCCCTGGCACGAGGCATCAAACCAGCCCGGTCCCAACCCCTCCCCGGCCAGGTCGGGTCAGGAGTGGGGATTACGGAGCAGCAGCGCTGGGAAAATCCTGCTGGGACAAATCCCCAGCACCTGCGTGACCCATCGTACACACGGATAATCACACCCACAGCCCGACGTGCCCTCCCTGGCGTGCTCAGCTGTGCCAGTCACGGCCCGGCTGCCCTCGGGGCACCGGCTGCTCCTGGCCACAGACAATGGCCCACGTGTGCCACGGCCGGGCTCTGTGTGCCAGGGCTGTCTGTGTGCCCTGGCCGGGCTGTCTGTGCCACGACAGCCGCGGTGACACTGCACACACGGGCACACACACACACACACACACACTCACCGGTGCCACCGCGTGTCCCCTCTGCCCACGCTGCCTGCCAAGCCGGTGTCTCTCCCGCAGCCGGCCAGGGTAGATGATTTTCCTTCCCAGCCCATGGAGACCGTCATTGGTATCAATCATTAACAGCCCCGGCAGCTGCCGGCGGCCTTAACCCCCTCGGCTCCGTGTGGCGCGGGAGGAGCGCCGGGAGAGGTCCTGTGCTCCCCCTGACAGCGCCTTTAACGGCACCGTGACACGGAGATCACTGCAGGACAACGGGCTGGGGATGGAAAGGGGCTTCCAAGGGGCTCCCCATGGGCCTGCAGCCGCTCCTGCAGTGTCCTGTCTCCACGCACTCCCATCCCGCTCCCTCGGCAGCAGGAGCCCTGGGAGCAGCCCTGTGTGTTCCTGTGCATCCCAAGGGCCGTATCCTGCCTCTGCATCCCGGCGGGAGCTGCTGGAGACCCCGCTCTCCCCACCCTGAGGGACAGCCAGCAGTGTTCATCCCAAGGGGCTGAGGAGGGGGCGGAGGGCAGGGGCTGCTCCCCCCGGCTGCCCACGGAGGCAGGAGGCACATCCACCCCTCGGTGGGGCAGCATCTCAGCTCAGGGGTCTCCCTCTCTCCTTTCACTCAGCTTTTCCAAGGAACATCAATGGCCGTAACTTTATCCGGGCGTGTTTACAACCCAGCTGCAGCTCTTGGCTCCCTCGGCCGCGCCGGGGGCCAGCTCGGCTCCCGCTCAGCCGGCACAGGGAGCCGCCAGTCCCCGCTGCCGGGGGTCTCCCGCACGCTGCGGTACCCGCGGCGCTGTCCCGATCACCGCATCCCCATGGAGACGGGGCACAGGCACCCGGCGCTGCAGGAGGAGCACGGGGGCCGTTCCTGTGCCTGCGGTCTGCGAAGCGGGTGGACAGATGTCCCCGTCGCCCCCCCGCCGCTGGCTGCGTTACCCAACCTGCCAAGGGGTTGAATGATTAACCTCCGGCTGCGCCATCGCCGGGAGCTGGTGCAGCCCTGCTCTGTCCCTGCTCTGTCCCTGCTCTGTCCCCGCTCTGTCCCCGCTCTGTCCCCGCTTTGTCCCCGCTCTGTCCCCACACAGCCCCGGGGTGCAGTGGCACCTGGGACCAAGCCCTTATCCCCGCTGTCCCCAAGCCCAGATGATGTCACCAGCTCCCAGGACCACCCCAAGCCAGGTCCCACCAGCTCAGCCAGCCCAGGGGAGCCACCAGATCTCCCTACAAACACAGAGAGGGGCTAAATCCAGATCCCTGTCCCAGCTCCCACGGGTCTGGAGTACTCACAGCACCGGCGCCACAGCCCAGCTCCAGCTTCCCAGCACGGACAAGCAGGGAATTTCGCCTTCTCCAGCCCCAGCTGCAGCGCCGGGGGCGTCCGGGCTGGAATGATCACAAATAGCCTTGGACAAACATCTGCACGGCACCACCCCGTGTGGCTGGAGCGCGGAGGGAGGGCGGCTGCAGGATGGTTTCAATCATCATAAAAACCCATCAAACGCCTAAAAACCCACAGAGGGGATCGAGCTGCAGGCACGGCAGCTGATAAGACCCCCCGGCCGTGGGGTTCAGCCCCCCGTGTCCATGACGTGCCGTGCACAAGGCACAGCTTTTGGAATTCCCGTTCCCCACACCCGCGTGGGACACGAAGCCAAGAGCTCCTTGCTCCCTGAATTGGGAGCACTCAGAGGGCGCAGGGCCCAGAGCAGGGGGGTAAAATCAAGCATCCCCCTGCTCCCAGCAGTGAGTCCCAGGGCTCTGCAATGCCAGGCGTTGCCATTCCCACTCTATCCCACCGGGACCGGGTGTGGGGTGATCCCCATCCTGGGCTCCATCAGCCACGGCAGGTTGTGCCACTCCCTGTGGAGTCTATTGATTGTTTTTGTCTAAATTCCCAACTTTCCATGGGCATCTCAGACAGATTAAAACTAAAGTCACAAGAGTGGCACCTCAAGGTTATGGGGGGCATAACCCGGGCACAGACCCTGCCAGCCCCCGTGTCCCTGCTGCCACCACGGAATCCCGCTTCCCAGCAGCGTTTGGGATCGGAGAGGCTCTGGATCAGGAGGTTGTGCAGCCCTGGCTCTGCCCCAGCCCAGGAGCTGTGCCACTGCCAGCCCTCCAAGTGATTCATCCCAGGGCTCTGCGCCCCGACCTCCTGCAGTCAAGTCCCAGCGCATCCGGCACATTCCTGGCATAGCCGGCACGGAGCCCCACACCTGCCGGAGCCGGGGCTCTGCAAAGAGCCTCATGGATCCCAGGCACGCTCCCACGGCCCCCATGGCCCAGCACAGCCACATGTGCCCACGGGGATGGAGGGGCAGGAGCAGCAGCTCCGCTCTCCCGCCGTGGCAGAGCCGGCCCAGCCGCAGGTTGTCACCGCGGGCAGCCTGTCACCCCCCCAGCAGCACGAGGAGTGTCCCAGTTGCCTTCCCGGTGCAATGCCACACATCCCTTGCGTCGGCCTGGGTGTGATGTCGGTGGATGGGGAAACTCTCCATTTTTAGATCTGATCCTGTACCTCTGCAGGGCTCGGAACAGTTTGTAACCGGCTGTGACGCAACGGGCACGGCCGGGGTTGTGCAAGTGCTTTGCACCAAACAGCTCCCAAGGACGGGCGAGTGCTGGATCCGGGCAGCTCCGGGCTGCCCACGGCCCTCCGACCCCACATCCACCTGCAGCGTGTCCCACGGCCCCGGGAGCAGCCCGTGGTCACGGTGTGGGTGCCAGCAAAATGTGTGGAGCAGCCAAAAGTGCTCCTGAGTGCCCACAGCATGTCCCAGGAGCCGAGCCCGGCACCCGTGGATGCCTCCAGCTCCTCCTGCTCCAGCACCAGCACCACCCAGCCCCGGAGTCACCCAGGCACGTGCCCGTCCCACCAGCCTCCGTGTACCAACACAGTGGGAACCAGGAGTCCCACGAAGCAGGAGGTTTGTTCCCAAGCAAACAGACCAAAGCAAACACGCACAGGCCCCCTCAGATCCCAGGATCGGGCTTGGGAACTGCTGCCTCTGCCGAGCTTTCCTCTGGCTCTGGCAGTGGTGCCATCCCGGTGTGGAGCATCCCAGGGGGAACCACAGCAGTTCCCTCGCTGCCCTCAGATGTGACAGCCCAGATTTGCTGTCACCTCCAGCCCACCACACCCTGGTGTGGCAGGACCGTGCCTGGGACAGCCGGGAACAGCTTCCTGGTGAATCACTGCTCCTTCCCAGCTTCCCACCCGCGTCCTCATTAGCGCAGGGAGCCGAGAGCGGCCCCGGGGAGCAGCTGCAGGGGCGACGCAGGAATGTGCTGAGGGAAACCAGAGGGAGCTGAGAACCCCTCACAGCCACCCAACCGGAGCCTCGGAGTCTCCCGGGGTGGCTCAGGGCCAGCGTGGGGACAGGACACACCCCCTGTGTCACCAAACAGCCCCGGCTGTGTCCCCTGTCCCCCTCCCACAGCCACCCCCGCAGCGCCACGGGCTGGTTCAGCAGCTCTGCAGAACGAGATCATCCCCTGAATGAAGTTTAGTCACCGTGGGATGTTTCCAATTGGAAATCAGGACAGTTCCAGGCTGAACGCGCGCCAGCCTTCCACTTCCCAGAAATCCCATTTGCAAGCAGCCTGTTGCCAGTTCCCCCTTCCTTCTCCCCCAGCATCATGTAAATAAATGTGGTCCCAGCCCTCCCTGCGCCCTGAAGGAGCTGCAACCCTCGGGATCTGCCGTGCCCGGGGAGGGAAGCTGGAAGGACGGGATCCCTAAGCCAGGCTGGCGCTGGAGCTGGGCCAGTCCCAGCCTGGAGAGAGCTCTGGGTGATGCCTTTGCCAGCCTGGATGAGCCCCTTGGGATGGTCACAGGATCCCCCCAAGGACACTCACAGGCAGTCAGGACCAAGGAGCTGGAGGAGAGGACCAAGCATGGTGGCTGCCCCCCACAAGGAACTGGTTTGCTCAGCACTGGGAAGAGCCAGAGGCTTGTCCCGAGTTTCCAGAGGGCACAGATGGGATGATACCTGCAGAGCAGTCGGGTGCTGGAGAGGTGGGAGATCACTCCTGTTTTTCTGTGGGTTTGGGTCTGGCAGGATGCTCCACGTGCGTGGAGACCAGACCAGTGTCCCCAGCCCAGTGCGACCCAGAAGTCACTGGGAATCAAGGGAATGAACAAGGGAATGTGATCACAAACCTCAACTCCTCAGGAAACCGACAACTGGGAAAAGCCATCCATGCACTCGGCTTGTCCTGGTGCCTTTTCCCTCCCCCCCTTTTCCTGTCCCAGCAGGATGGAGCAATCCCCTTGTGGGGACAACAGAGGTGACACCCCAGCTCTGTGCTACGCTGGGCACCTCCAGAAGCTGCTGAAGGTCCCTCCTTGTCACCAAATAATTTGTGGCCCTGTGGCACTGGGATGGAGCGAAGGGCACACTGCTGGGAGGAGGGAGCCCAGCTCCTCATCCACCATCGACGGAGCAGTAGGGGAGGGGACAACAGGATGGTGCCAGGACCAGGCTCAGCTTCAAACCCACCACCCTGCCAGCACTGCAGAGCAGTGGGGAGCTCATTCCCACCTCCTGGGCATCCCTGTGGATGCCTGGGAGCAGTGGGATGGAAACCAGAGACAAGGGTCACTTCAAAAGGGCCTTTCTAAAACATCCCCTTAAACGGAACAAAGCAGGTGACACAGCTGTGCCTCTCCCCTGAGAGGTGATTTCAAGCAGCACTTCCAGGAGATCACAGCTGGAATCTGCAGGAGATTCCCAGCCAACTCACTAAGGACAGGGACAGCAGCTCCCACATGTTTCAGAGCCAGCCCCTGGCACAGGGAGAGCCTCCAAGCCACAGCCCACAGGGTGGGCAGGATCCCTCCTGCATCCCGGCTGGGAGCAGAGCTCTGTGCAGGCACTGCCTCTGCCCCACTCCCGCCGTGCCAACCTTACCGTGCTGCCACACCTTCCCTTCAGCTCCTGCCGGGAGTTCAGCCCCCAGCAGAGCACAGCCGGCCTTTCCCGCGCGCCAGGGCCGTGCCCGTGCCCGTGCCCGGTGTGCCGTGCCACCTGCCCACGGGAATGGTGGAAGGGCCTCTCCTGCGCTGACATCCGGGGCCGTGTTCCCTCCCCATGAGCCCTCCCCGTGGTGAGCGGCTCCCAAACCCGACCCTTGGCCACCCTGGCGCCGCACAAACCTCTCCAGCACCTCCAGCCCTCGGAGTCTCCGTCCATCCCTCCAATCCCCTCCTCAATCCCACCACGGGCCAGGGGCTGTGAGGACGGAGCAGCCACAGCTGGCCCAGCCTACCTGCTGCCCGTGGGGAGGGCGGTGGGTCGGTGCCAAGGCCGGAGCCCCCGGCGCTGGTGGGGAAGGAAGGGGGAGAAGCGTCGCTCGCCTCCGGGATCCTCCGGGATCCGCCGCGTCCGAGCGCGGCAGGAACAGCCCGGCTGATAAACGAGGGCTGAAACCTGAACCTGTAGGTTGGCTCCTTCCTATATAAACACACACACACCCCCGTGTGCGCTGCCTCTCACGCCACTCCCGCTGCTCCCGGCCACGCCAGGCACTGCCAGTGCTCCGGTGGCACCGGCCGCGCTGCCCGAGCCCCCCCCGCCGCCCGTCCCGGCCCCCCCTGGGCTGGCAGCGCCTCAAGGTGAAGCCCAACACTGGTTTGGGTCGTGCTCCAGGTTCATTTTAACTTCCCAGTTCAAAAACTTCAGGCAGTGGGAGCGGGCTCTGCACTTTGGGAAAGGGGGGAGGGACCCACCGGCGGGCACCGGATGGGCACCACCTTCCTGGCGATATGGGAACAAACTGGCAATGTGGGAAAAGCAAATAGTGCAGTTTTTAACCTCGTAAAACAGGCGGGAAGGGCTCAGCACCTCCCGGGATCAGGTGACTTGGTCACCTGTGGTCACGGAAAACTTCCCCCTCACCCGGCAGTGAGGGGAACTGAGGGCACCCAGGGTGGTGGGAGCCCGTTGCCATCCCGGTGGGACCCTCCACTCGCCAGGGACTTGCTGGCTGAGAGCCAGGCTGTGGCCACACTGTGCCACCCCAGGACTTCCTCGTGCCACCGCGGGACTTCCTGGTGTGGAAGGGCTTCCCGCGCTTCCTCCAGTGGGTCAAAACACCCCGAAAGACAAACCCCTGCCCTGTTTTTCCCAGTTCTCCGGGCGCAGCCCAGAACCGGGGTGGCCACATACCAGGACAAAGGCTGGGCTCTGCTGCCGTGGCCATGTGGTGTGTCCTGCTCAGGGACACAGGGACAGTCCCAGGCATCGCCCATGGCAAAGGGGAGTCCCAAAACTGCTTTCCTGGCTGGGGTTGAAGCTGCTCCGTGGCAGGGAGAGGATCCCAGTGGGCACATCCGTGGGGTCCTCTCCATCCTGCAGCCACGTCTGCGCTGGGGAGCTCGGGGTGGAGAAGGGGCAGTTCGTGTTCCCGGTGCTCCCGGGGCTGGATCCGGCCAAGGAGTCTCCATGTGGGGTGTGGGGAGCCCCGCAGTGCTCCGAGCCAGCTCCCAGCTCCCCGCCCCGGTTGCACAAGCGGCCCTGGGGCGCACAAACAATCCCAGCCTGTTTACGAGCAGCAGCATCGCCCCAGCCACCTGCCTGCCGAGCTCCCGGCCCTGCCTGATCACGGGGAGGCACAGCAGGAGCTCCTGGGGCACCCCCTGCCATCCATTCCCCCCCGGGCAGGGCCACCAGCTGCCCCCAGAGCCCCTACGGACACGGCACCAGGGCGCAGGGCAGGGGGACCCTTCCCATGGGGCACCTGCATGGTGGGTCCAGCCCCTGCAGCACCCTGACCCCCAGCATACCACGAGGGTAATTTGGAAGAGCAAATTTGCCTTTGGAGAGGCTGGATTGACTGGGGATGAGGGGGTGAGGCAGCCTCGGGCAGGGATTTCCTCCCCAGGGCCACCCCGAGGGACTTTGGCCCCCCGGGACAGCACCCACTGTGTGCCCTGTGAGCACTGGGCAGTGCTTGGGCACAGACAGTTCCCTCTCCAGCTCCTCTGGTCACACCAACACGGCCCCACAGCAACCAAAATCATCATCTTCCAGCAACACACAAATCCCTGGGAACGGAGCAGAGACCACTGACTCACTCTGGTCCAGGCACAGAGTGAGATTTTGGGGGTCAGGGTTGAAGCTGGGGCTCCTCCTCGGGTGTTTTGAATCCAGCTCTTCTACTTAAGCACCTAGATGAGCCCACAGCCACCAAGTTGGCCTAAAAATGGATTTTTCTCCGCTTTGTTTAGCTCACAGAGAAGAAGGGACAGGGCCAAACATGACAGGCTGTTCCCAGCCCTGGTTCCTGCACCATCAAAGCAAGGGAAGGAGCCTCCTCTGCCTGCCTGTGGGAGCTCAGAGGCTGCAGGAGGGGCTGCTCTGTGCTCCCACCCTCACACACCGAGCTTTTGGGGAGCCACAGAGGGACCCTCCACCCCTGAGCGGGGGGTTCAGCCCCCCCCAGCACATCCCTGCTGCCCAGGGGGCCCCAGCACCGGGACACGGAGCATCTCCCCCCAAACAACCCGCGCCTGAACCCAAGGTCCTGCTTATCTGCAGCACAAGCATGTCTGGTGATAAGCCCAGGGATAAGATAAGGCCCCAGGCAGCCTCGCTGATACCACAAACCCTTCCTCCAGCCCTGCACCCCAAGGCTGAGGGGTGCAGCACACCCCAAACGCCCCCCCAGCACCCCCCTCCTACAACCTCTCACCTTGAGGAGCTTTAAAAGATTCATTACATTCCCCACTGCTTGTTTTTTTCCAAATCAGACAAGCCACTTGATTCAGGGGAAAGGGGAAAAATTAATTTAAAAAAAAAAAAAAACCAAAAACCCAGAAACACCAAAAAACACGCAACAGAGCAAATGATTTGTCAGGAGAACCCTGGCAGCAGGGGGGGCGAGGGGGGGCACCCCCAGCCCGGCGTCGTTGGGGCCGCCATAAAAACCGGAATTGCTGCTCATTGCTGCTCAGCCGAGCTGAAAGGAGAGCTGTGCCCAGGAAAACAAACCCCCGGGAGCGAGCAAGGGGCACGTGGACTTCACTGGGGCTGGCACACACACCTGAGCCTTCCTCTTCCTTTCTCCTCCTCCTCCTCCTCCTCGATGCCTCTCACCACATTTGGGGCTGAGCATCCCCCGAGGGGTGACGGCACATCCCAGGGCAGGAGGATGGAAACCCACCCCGGGGAGGGCAGAGCAGCTCCCGGGGTCGCCCCAAAAGAGGGGCTCTGCCCTGGTGCCCGTCCCCTTCTCCTTCCCAGGCGAACTCGGTGTTACCCCATCCGTTCCCAGGATCTCCACACGGGATCTGCCAGTGCGTGGGCATCCCCACCCCCGGCAGAGCCAGCCTGGCCTTTAAAATAGGAGGATTAAGGGAGAAAAAAAAAAAAAAAAAGACCAAAACACCCCCCTCCACGCGTGTTTGCCTCCCAGCATCCGTGCCAGGCTAAAAATACCTGGCACTCTCTGTTCCGCCGCGGGGTGGAGGGGGATTGAACGGGATTGGAGGTCGGGAGAGGAGCGGGGCACCCACTCGGTGGCACTGGGGGGGACACGGGGTCAGGGTGGGGTGGCTGTTCCCCTGGGGCGGCGCGGGAGGAGGGCACGGGGGCCACGGGTCAGGCAAAGGGGACCTTGCCAGCGGGGTGACCGTGCCAGCGGGGACGAGCGGGGGCGAGGCAAGAGGAAATCCCCAAAGAGCCCCGGAGGCAGCGGGGCGGGTGCCAGGAGGGAGTGAAAGGCAGCGCTGAGAGGAGCCGGGGCAGGCTGCCAGGCTGGCACGGGCACTGCGGGCACACGCCACCGCCCGGCGCCCCCAGTGCCACCCGCTGGGAGGGGACGAGCGCGGAGGAGACCCCTCTGCGGACATCCCGCCCCAGATCTCTCCATCCCGCTCGCAGGAGCCAGCACAGACCCCGCGGAGGGGGCCGGGGCTCGGGGGGCGACCCTGGGGGGCTGCGGGGAGCGGCGCGGGGCAGGGGAAGCCCTCTGAAGCGCAGACGCCGCAGGACTGCTGCCTCATTAGAGAGCAATTACCGACTAATTATATGATGGCAACACCCAAACCCGATCAGGAAATGGGGCTGCTGGGTGCCAGGGAGGGCACGTGCGCACAGGCACACCCCCCACCCCACCCCCCCGAAACCTCGGGAGCTCTCTGGAGCAGGGATGGGACACGTCAGACGGAGGCACAGGAGGTCACGGGCTCTAATTCCCACCGGGCTGGCTCCGTGCCTCAGTTTCCCTATTTAAGGCATCCTGCTCCCTGCCTCTGCCCTGGGGCATCCAACAGCACCAACCTTCCCCTGCACCCCAAAACCACCAACAATGGCTCTGCCTCGCTGGAGAGCACCAGAGCACCCCCACCCCGCCAGCCCCATCCCACCACCCTCGCCCTGGCATCCCAGGATGCCCCCACAGGACTGGGAATTGGGGTCTGTTCTGCTCTGCTGCCCATGAGCACCCTCCTGGGAGCCTGAGCCTGCTCCCACCAGAGCCAGGGCTTGGTGGCACCTGGACAGAGGGCACCCTGTCACCCCAGGGACAGGACAGCCCTGCTTTTGGTCACCCCGAACCCCGTGAGCCTGTGCCAGGACAGCTCCTGGGGGCAGGTGAACTTTACCCGCATAAATAACATTCCTGCCGGCTCCTGGTTATCTGTGGTGGGCCAGCGTGGGCCTGTCCACAGCCAGGGAGGCCACCAAGGACACTGGGGAAGGGGACAGATGGCTGGGAGCCAGTGGTCAGGGGCAGGAGCCAGACCATTCCCCCTGGCACCCATCCCTGTGCCCCGTGCCCATCCCACGCCGCCCATCCCGGGAGGCCCTCAGGGGGACAGGGGGACGTTTTGCCCCCGGAGCCCCCCCCTCGGCCACGGGGACAAGGTCACACCAATAACAGCTGGCAGGGAGGAGCTGCAGGAGGACGGGGAGCAGCAGCACTGGCGGCTGGTGAAGGGCCTGGCATCTCCGGGCACACGGGGAGAGATGGGAAACGAGCTCTTTCCTCCCCTCCGGGAACTCATCACCGCGATTGCAGCTGAGTGTGGGAGCCCCGAGGCCCGGCAGTTTGCACGTAGCTCCCGAATCCCTCATCTCCCTGACAGGCGGGAGAGCAGCCGGAGCTCCGGGCGGCCCCGGGAAAGGTCACTGCCTTTGCACATCCGCAAAACAGGCGTTTAAAAACGACGGCAAAAAAGGAGGGGGGAAAAAACCAAAAATCCCCCTGCGCTCGCGTGGCAGAGCCGGCAAAGAAGATCGGCCCAGCTGAGGAGCCAGGGAACACCCCCCCAGCCCCGGGACCCCCCCAGCCCCCCGGATCTGGCACACTGGCACCAGGCAGTTGGCTCCAAAACAATCCCACAGAGGCAGATTTCTATCTCCTGATTTGCCTGAGCTTTCTGGGCCCTGAGGGTGCAATCGCCTCTTCAAATTCTCCGGAAGAATAAAGGCTGGAAAATTAGTTTCAGTACATCGAGCAGGCGGCTGGGAGACGGGAGTTTGGGGGTCCTCCTGACCCCCCCTCGAGCATCACCCTGCAAAGGGGGAGCAGAGCTGAGCCCCTGGGGTGCAGGTCCTGGCTGTGGGACCCCTGAGGACATGGGACACGGGGACAAGCGATGGTGACTCCAGGGAGTGCGAGGACGTGGGTGAAAAGGAAGAGCAGGATGTGAAGTGGGAGCTGAGCTGCCCCTGGATGTGCTCTCGGTGTCAGGGATGCAGAGCTGCCCAATTCCAGCCATGGAATTCCAGCGTGGTCTGGCTGCCTCATCCTGCACCTGCCTGCTGGGTCCTGAGACACACAAAGTCACAACCCCGCCACTGCCAAAGGGTTTTCCACTGCTGGAAGTAGATCCCTGCACAGCCAGGGAGGAGGGGGATTCACCTCCTGTAGCCACAGAGCGGGACAGAGGTGGCAGAGCAGGATGGGGTGAGACACTGGCACTGGGGAATGACGGTGCTGAACTCACCCTGAGCTGCACCCGGGCCCGTCCTCGTCACCCCCACGGAGCCCTTGGAACCCCCTCAGCCCTGGCTGCCATCAGCCCTGGATCCCTGGATCCCTGGCACCGCAGCACCCATCACCCACCACGGCTCAGTGCCCACCATGGAGGGTCCCAGACCTCCCACCCTGGCCCTTCAAACCCTCCTGGGTGCCCAGCCCAGGCTGGGGGTGTGCGGCTGCCTGGGGCAGTGCCAGCGGGGTGGGGTTTTCCAGCTGTTTCCCCTGAGGATGCTGTGCCCACCCCCCCCATCCTCACCTGGCACGGAGCACAGTCCCCAGCGCCCACCGCATGGCCCGGGCGTGCAGCAGCTCCATACTGCAGGTGCCTCGGGATGAGGGATGAGCACAGGGCTCATCCCCCGGCTGCCGTGGGACCGGCCCAGCAGGGCTGGCAGGCTGCCGGTGCTGCCAGACTGGTCCTGGCTGTTCTGCCGGGAGCCCGACCCACGGCACAGCATTCCCAGCTCTCCGGGACAGCACAGGGAGAGGCCTCTCCCGCTCAGCCCAGCCGCTGACACCCGTGCCGGTGCTCCCACCGTGCCACAGAGGCATCCAGCAGCCACACACCTCTCCCCAGCACGGTGCCCTCCCCTGGGTGCGAGGTCCAGGCCTCGGTGCCGCCGAGCTGCCGGAGCCGCTGCCGGAGCCGCTGCCGGCGTTACGTAAGGAATGCTGAGAGTGGAGCGCCGGCTCCGTGTTCCCGGTGGCTGCAGGCAGGAGGAGAGCAACAACAGCCTCTCGCTGCTCAGCAGGAACACACGGCCCTGCCGCCAGCGGCAGCGGCAGGAACACGGGTGCTGGAGCAGCGGGAGGATGAGGGAGGATGTGGGAAGGAGCAGGAGGATGCGGGAGGATTCTCTCTGCTCGGTCGCCACCACGATAAGCCCAGTCCCAGTCCCCAGCTCCAGTCACCCAGGGATGTGGACACGAGTGTGGGGAGGGATGGTACAGGGGATGCTGAGCCCTCCTCGGCCGGATCCTGCCTCCCTGCTCCGAGAACAAAGGGCTGCGCTGAAAGGCTCCGGCGGCCGCGGAATCACCGGCGGGACTCGGGGGCTCGGAGCAGCTGCACAGCCACCACGTCCCCCAGCACAGGGGTGGGAGCTCCTCTGATCCTCTGGGGCTCTGAGAAACCTCCAAGCTGCCCCAGTGTGCCAGGCTGGAGCAGCCAGGGAGAGGGATTAGTGGGACACGGCCCGGGGGGATCATGGACACAGCACAGGGGAGGGATTGTGGACATGGCACGGGGGGATCACCAGCGTGCCCAGGGGGATCAGGAACATGGCACGAGGGGATCATGGAAATGGCACAGGGGGATCATGGACACGGCACAGGGGGTTCACCAACACACACAGGGGGATCACGGACACGGCCCAGAGGGATCATGGACATGGAACATCACCAACCCGCCGGCTGTTTGGAGAGGGGCATCTGTCACCAGGCAGCCACGCACACACAAAAGGCGTCTCATTATCCCCTAATTAGTGCCTTGCCAGCTCCTGCAATTAACACCCATGTGAGCGGCTGTTGTTGAGGTAAACAGAGGGTTAGAAGCACCCTGGAGAGCAGGGGGGGACCCTGGCAGGGTGCAGACCACCCATGGGCACACCCAGAGGGCAAGGAGACCCTCCTGCTGAGTCCAAAGGGTCCAACCAAACTCCTGAGCCCCCCTGGTTGCTCCGGGAGAGCTGGATGGGGCTGGACAGGGCCCTCTCGACCTCAGTGAGAGTGTGGCAGTGGCAGTACCTTGCAAGGCCGGTGGCACTGCCCAGGGCATCCCAGAGCATCACCAGCACCACACAGCAGGGAGCATCCGTGCTCCACGGGGAGAGGGGGAGAGATCATAGGATCATAGTTAGGGTCAGAAAGCACCTTAAAGACCATCTTGTTCCACCTACTGCCATGGGCAGGGACACCTTCCACTAGACCAAGTCCCATCCAACCTGGCCTGGAACACTTCCAGGGATGGGGCAGCCACAGCTTCTCTGGGCAACCTGGGCCAGGGCCTCCCCCCCCTCACAGGGAGGAACTTCATCCCAATATCCTACCTAACCCCTGCCTCTGGCCGTGGGAAGCCATTTCCCCTTGTCCTGTCACTCCAGGCCCCCGTCCAAGTCCCTCTCCAGCTCTCCTGGAGCCCCTTTAGGCACTGGAAGGGGCTCTAAGGTCTCTTCAGGCCGAACACCCCCAGCTCCCTCAGCCTGCCTCCAGAGCAGAGCTGTTCCAGCCCTTGGAGCACCTCCGTGACCTCTGGACTCGCTCCAGCAGCTCCACTTTCTCCCAAAAATCAGCCCATGACTCAGGAACAGCCGGGGTTGGACTCCAGGCTCCAGGTCCTGCCCCAGAGGTGGCCAAGCCACACGTCCTGGTGCCCAGCCCACGTCCTGGTGCCCAGCCCACGCTGGCCAGGTGTTTATCCCAGTCCTCTCCCTTGGAAACATCAAAGGAGTCGCCCAGGTCTTAAATGGCCTTTCTCCGCCTGACCCAGAAACAGGGATCAAGAGCTGCCTCATCCCTTAATTGAGAAGTTGGTGACTTTGAATCTTTATTAAAGAGCTTTAGCGAATTCACAGATTAAGGGCACAACCGGCCACTGCCACCATCCAACCTGATTCCCTGGATCCAACCTGATTCCCTGCATGCCAGGGCCAGAGCCACCTCACCCCGCAGCCGCTGCTGGGGAGCCCTCACCGGGCTCCAAACAGGCTTGGAATGGGCTCCCTGTGCTGCTGCCACCGAGTGAAAACTGAAACCAAACCCAATCCACGCTGAAAAACAACAGCCTGCCCTGAACAACCCATTCCCAGGGCGTTTTCCAGCTTGGGATGGTGGAAGGAGCAGGCAGGGCTGGGGGGTGGGACACAACACACATCCCCCCTCCCTCTCTCTGCAGGTTTCCGTCTGCCTGTGCCACATGCAGGGGGCTGCTCTCCCGCAGCGCCAGGAAAACAGGGATGTTTGGGAGCAGAGGGCTGGCAGGGCACGAGGCACCCACCTCCCCGTGGGGCTGCGGGCAGGGGCTGCCTGAGGAGCAGGACTTCCCTGGGTGGGTGTAGGGCTGAGAATCCCGGGGAGGAAGGAGGCTGGAGAGGAGACAGCACATTCCTCGACGCACTGTTCCTGCCTGCTGCGGATTATCATGTTTCCAGCTAAGGAAAACAGGAGTGGGGGATGCTACTACCGACGCCTGGGAGAGAGAGAGGAGCGGCGGCGGAGCCGGGGCCGCGCTTTCCCTGCCAGCCCGCAAAGCCGGCCAGGAGAAATCCCCGGCCCGGCTGATTCCCGGGGGCACAGATGGAGCAGGAGACAACCCACGGCCCTGCCCGGCTGCCACGGGTTCAAAAGGCCTTGGGGGGATTAAACCCCTCGCTGCCCATCTGGGGTGGTGTTTGTGCCCGATGCCAGGCCTGGCTGCGGGGCGGGGGTGTGAACACACACGTGGGAAAACACACGCACACAGGGAAAACACACACACACAGGGAAAACACACACACACAGGCACGGTGACCTGTGGCCAGGGCAATGCTGGTGTCCCTTCCCCATGGCAGGGAGCAGCCACTGGTCACGGTCACGGTCACTGGTGCCCTCACAGCAGTTGGCACCCAGCGCAGCCGCCTCACCCCGGCAGTGCCAGCCATGGAGCTCACCCTCCTGCCCATCCCTCCTCTCCCTCATCCTCGCCAGCCCAGCGGCTGCTCCCGCCTGTTTCTATGGGAACTCAGCAGGAAAACACGGTTCCCAGCAAGGCCAGCGCCGGCCCGGTGCCAGGCGTCACCCTGTCACTGCATCTGCCAGGGGGGACCCCTGTGCCAGGCCCTGCCTGGGAAGGCAGGGACCCCTCCCCATAGCCCCTCTCCCTGACTGATGGGGCATTGGGGGCCCAGTGCAGCAGGAGGGGGTTCAGGGCCTGCCGAGGTCCCTGGCGTGGGCTGGGGGTGCAGAGGCTGCTCCCCTGGCAGGCTCTGCCCGGGGCACACACAGCCAGGCCGGAAGGGCCTGGCATTGTGCTTCCCATGGGATTTTTAGCAGATGCCCAGGAATTCTAATGCCTCAGCCACCTCCTCCTCTCTGGGAGTCCTAATCCTGGCTCTGGGTCCCTGAGGGGGTGGCTCGGGGTGGGTGGCAGCACCGGGTGTCCCCAAAGCCACAGCGCTGCCAGGGAGGAGGGAAAGAGCTCCCTTGGGAAACCTCGTCCTCCCTCGGCAGAGCGAAGGGGACAAGAGGGACCGGCACAGGTTGGAGCAGGACAGGAACTCTCCTTCCCGATGAGGTAATGCCAGCGGGGCTCAGGGGAGGGAACGGGAGCAGCCACACGCACACGGAACCCGGTGAGCGCACACGTGAGCACACGCGTGTGCACGGCCCTGCACCGCGGGACGAGCCGGGGGCTCGGAGTGGGATGCACAGTGGGATTAGCAACGGGATGCGCCGTGGGATGCACAGGGGGATGCACAGCGGGGATGCAAACGCTCCTGACGCGCAGAAGTGGGAGAAGCCGCCGGGTGCTGCCGATTCCGGCTGCAGAGCCGCGCGGCGCCGCAGCCTCGCCTGCCCGGGGGGACCATTCCCGCAGCAAATGCCACCCCGGCTCCCTCCGTTCCCGGCCTCCCCGCTCCCCTCCTCGCCCCGGGATGGCCACGCACACCCCCCTTTTGCAGCTCCCCTCTCACCTCCCCGCACGCAGGGATTACGGAGCGGCTCCCGCGGCCATCTGGAGCGGGGGCTCGGCCCCCCCTGCACCCAAGGGACCGCGGCACGTCACGGGGGGATGGCGGGGCCAGGTGGATCACACCGAGCACGGGACTCAGCCCTCCCACTCCGCAGCCCTCGGAGGGTGGCAAAGACCCCGCACAGAGGTGATGGAGGGGCCGTCCCCCCTCCCATCGTGCACGGGGGTCCCGCGGCCGGCATTGGGGTCCCCCCCGAGCCCCGCGGGAGGGCGGCCGGTCCAGCCCCTTCCGCTGGGGTTTAATAGACTCGTGGCGTATTAACATGCCCCATCATGTGATGAATCAGCCCCTGTTCCCTCAGATCTCGCAGCGGCGCAACAAAGCTGCGATTGAGGGCTCAGGGCAGCGGCTGCGGCTCGCGCGTCTCCGGCACCGCCAGACACCCGGGGCAGGGGGGCCCGGGAGCCCCGCACGGCGCAGCAGCGCAGCTCTTCCTCCCCACCGAGGAGGAGGAGGAGGAGGAGGACGGCTCTGCGCTCTCGGCAGGCAGCGAGACGAGCCACGAAGCCAAGGGAAGGTCTCGGATCCCCGGGAAGCGCCAGACGCGACATCTCGGCTCCATCCATCACATCCCGTCCCGTGCCCGCAGAAAAGCGCCCGGCGCGGGGGTCCGGCCGCGCACGCGGGGCTGGGGGGTCCGGCCCATCCGAGGCCCCCCCCCCCGGCACCAGCCCGGGGTTTGGGGGTGCTAAAACAGTGCCCCAAGGGACGGGTCCTGTCCAAACACTGTTCTGCCCGTATGTGGAGCCGGGTCCAAGCCTGGGGGGTCTCAGCCTGAGGGGTCCAAACCGAGGGGGTCTCAGCCCGCAGCTGGGGGGGTCCGGGGGCACAAACCAGCGCGCAGCACACAAACACACGGCGGGGACAGCTCGGGGGGGTCCCCACTTCTCACCGAAAGCTCGACAGGAGGAGCAGGGGGTGCAGGGGGACCCTGGGGGGCGCAAGGGGTGCTGACCCCCACAGCGCACCCTGCTCTGCCCACGGGGCCGGAGCACAGACACCCCCCTTTTCCCAAGAGAGCCCCCCCTGCCCAGCTCGCTCCCCCCCACGCGATGAGGGGATGCGCTGCCGCTCCGCGCCCCCCCTGCAGCGCCCGGGAGGAGGAGGAGGAGGAGGAAGAGGAGGAGGAGGAGGAAGGAAGGGAGCCGCGCCGGAGGCACTCACCGTGCGGGGCGGGCAGCGGCCGGTCCCCCCGCGCTGCCTACGGGCGCAGCATCCTCCCGGCCACCCCGAGCCCGAGCCCGAGCCGGAGCGGGAGCCGGAGCCGCAGCCGGAGCTGGGCATGCTCGGGGGCCACCGAGCGGCACGTGACGCCGGGCTGGCACCGAGCACGGCGGGGGGGCCGCGCCGCCCCCACCGCCCCCCGCCTCAGCATCCCCCCGGGGGGACAGCACAGACCCCCCCGTGCCCCACCGGGGGGACCCGCGACCCCACGAGGGGGGCTGGACCACGCTCCCCCCACCCCCGCACACACACACACACCCCGCTTCCCTGGGGAGCAGCCGGGATCGCGCTCCCCCTCCCCGCGGCACCCCGGAATCAGAGGGACAGCCTGGAACACGCTCCCCTCTGCATCCTGGAATCGGGGGGGCAGCTGGGATCGCGCTGCCCCCACATCCCAGCACTGAGGGGGCAGCCAGAAGAGATCCCCCCCTCCCTGAGTCCCGTCATCAGGGGGACAGCCAGGACTGTGCACCCTCTGCATCTCAACAGGGGGACAGCCTGGACCACGCTCCCCTCTGCATCCCAGCATCTCCTGGGACAGCCTGGACCACGCTCCCTCCCCACATCCCAGAACGGAGGGAGCAGCCGGGACTGCACATCCCACTGCATCCCTGGGGAAGCAGCCGGGCCCCTGTTTCCCCCTCCATCCTGCATCCCTTGGGACAGGGAAGCTCATTTGTTCCCAGCCACATCGTGGAACCCTCTGCAGTGGGTCAGGCAGCAATTCCAGACTCTGCATCCCAGAATTGCTACCTGCAGGGAGAGGATGCAGAGGATGGGCAGCAAGAGAGCTCCCAACAGCCACTGCACCCCTGGAGCACAAAGGCCACCCCTCTCTCCCCTGGGCCCTGCTGAGGGCCAGTGATGGCACAGATGGGGCTGGCAGGGCCTTCCCCAGCCCTGCTCAGGCCCCCAGCCCTGGCCTGGTGGCAGGGTGGCTCCCAGAGCTGGGCACGGAGGCACTGGGGCTGCAGATAGCAGCCCTACAGCAATGGCACCGTGCCCTGATCCATGGCACTGCCCTGATCCATGGCACTGCCCTACTTCTGCCTGTCAGAGCTGCTGGGCCCACGGCAGGACCCTGCCTGCACCCAGTGGGGCCCTGCCTGCACCCACCTCGGGCTCAGACCCCTCAGGGGGGACCTCTCATCCTCCCCACTGAGCTGGTGGGGGGACACGGGGGCTCTCCTGGAAGGAAAAGCCGGCGGCTGCCCTTGATCCCATAATCCCCCCAGTGGGGCATTAGGGGCTGGGCAGGGGGTGGCTTTCACTGCATGCTCTGCCTCCTGCATCCCCCACAGTGGTGGGTGAGACCCTCCCTCCCTGCCAGCCCACAGCAGGCCCCTGTACCCCCAAAGTTACAGCTGCCCCCTCTCCAAGGCCACTGTCCCCATCCATTCCCCTGCTCCATGGAAATCATGGATCCACTGGGGCAGCTCTACCCCCACTGCCCTCCTGCCACCCAGGAGCCCCCTGAGAGCTGCAAAACAGCTCTGGAAGCCCAGGAGCAACTGGGGAGCTTTTGGGGGAGCCCCCCCCAGCCTCTCTCAGCAAGCTGAGCACCCCCAGCCAGTTTGGGGTCTGGGTATTCCCTTCTCCCTTGCATGGCACGAGGCACAGGGTGCTGCTGGAGCAGCTCCCAGCCCGAAGGCACAGACACAGCAGGGCCCTTCCTTCTACAGGCAGAGCTGGGGGTAGGTTTGAGGTGGAAAAGATCCCTTTTACCAGCAGTGCTTCCCATGGAAGCACCTGGACAGGGCTCAGGGATTGGGTGCTGCCCTTCCACGCTCCAGGCTGGCACAGGTGGGAGGGAGCCCAGCATCACGTGGAGCCGGTGGTTCCCTTATCCACAGCTGGGCCCTGCCACCGCCGTGCCAGCCCCAGCGCCATCTCTGGGACACAGGGGGCACCACTTGGTCCCCTAAGCCGTGGTGGCTCAGGTGGGGCTGGCAGGACCCTTCTCCAGCCCTGATCCAGTGCCAGCTCCGCTCCCTGCTCCATTCCCAGGAGCTGTGGTGCTCAGGGAAGGTGATCCCTGCCCGGGGGGAGCAGGACAGACGTGCTGCAGGCACACAAGGCTCCAACCCGAGCAGGAGGGTCACAGGGCAGCCCCAGCCCCACTCCGGGCCACGGCTGTGGCTGCACGATCCGAGCACGGGGCTGGCTCAAGGACACCTTGTCTCTGCTCCCAGATTAGACTGGATAATCCCGGTGCTTTGCTCCAGCCCCCAGCCCGCCGACTCGGGATCTTTGCTCTCGCCGGGTTTACGGCCGTCTGGGCACACAGGGGAACCTCCGGCAGCCAGATAGGGACGGGCCCAAAGATCCCTCCTGGCACCCCCCCAGCCGGCAGCAGCCGGAGCACAGCCCGCAGCTCGGCCTGTCTAGACACCACATCACCCCGCCAGGGCCCGGCTCCGGCACTGCAGGCAAGGAGGGGGCAAGAGGGAATGGGAGACAACCCTCCAGGATGAACCAGGAGCAGCCCCTGGGGCTGGATCCTCCCTGGGTTACGCTCGGCACAGCCAGCACAGCCTGCTCCGTGCTCTGCCCCGGGCAGGGAGCGCCCCGGGGACCCCCGGCGTCACCCACCCCCTCCCAGAGCTGCAGGGCCCCCCAGAAAGCCCCCCCGGGCTCCGGGGGATGTTCCCCCGAGGGATGACGTGGGATGGGGGGCCGGCTGGTTCGCCCACACCCCCCTGGAGCTCCCAGAGCCCTCAGAGGAGAGTTTTGCATCTGGAACAGGGACTCAGCACAGGAGTGTGGGCAGGGACAGGGTGGGATTCACCTGCCCCGGCAGCCCCAGGGGTAGGACAGACCCTAAAGCCGGGTCTGGGCCCTGCTAAGCCCTGCAAAGAGCAGCCCAGGTAATCCCTGCAAGGACCAGCCTCCTCCCGGGATGCAAAGGTTCTCGGGAGCAGGAGGCAGAAGCTTCTCCCCCCCAGGCCCTCCCCACTTACTTGATGAAGTAGAGGCCCCCGTGCATCGTGGTGTCCACCTCCCAGCCTCGGGGCAGCCCTGCAAGGACAGGGCAGAGCCAGGGGTCACCCTCCCTCGCCCCACACTGCCCCTGCCCTCCCTGCCAGCCCTGCTGTGGGCTGGGGGCTGCACTGCAGCAATGCCCAGTGTCCCACCGAGGCTTCCCTTCACTGGGGGGCACCCACAGAGGGACCCCCCCGGGAAAGGCAGCGCTGGAGAAGGACAGGAGTGTGTGGGCAGGGAGCTGAGGGGCGATCGTGACCCTCGTGGGGTGCTGTGTCCTGCTGTGATGACTCTCACACGCTCACACTGCAATTCTAAAGCCACTTGTGTCCCCTCCCCACTGGCAACAGGTCTCAGAGGCCACAGGGAGCCTCAGTAGAAGGCAAAAGCCCCCACAAGAATCTGGAAACCCCATGCTGGAGATGCAGCATCACCTCCCACATCACCCCAAGTGCCCCCAGCCCTCCCCAGCACACGGCAGCTCCTGCTGGCTCAGCTTTTTGGGGTCTCCCATTGCATTTCTGGAGGGTTTCACTCCACACCTCCAGCTCCTGGTCACCCCAGGCCCCAGGCCCATCCCTTACCAGCACAGGAGAAGTGCCCACTCTGGATGGAGTAGCCCGTGCCGGGGTGCACCCAGCTCGTGGACTTGGTGTCGTCGCTGTGGGAGGGAAGGAGAGGGGTTGTCAGAACCCAGGGGGGCCCAGGAGCCCCCTCCCACCACCAGGGAAAGGTCTTTGCAACACAGGTGACTCTTCCAGCCAAAGGAATGCAAGGACTGGATTTTAGGGCCAGAGAGGAGCAGCATCCACCAGGGTGGGACAGCCCCAAAAAGAGAGAAGTGGGGGGAAAGCAGTGCCGCAGGAAAGCAGCCCCGTGCAGAGCTCTGCAGAGGAGGAGGGACCCCTTGTTTCCACCCCAAACTAAGCCCTGCGCCCCCTGCAGCCCCCCAGCCACACACCCCGCTCCCCACACCCCCAAAATGTCACCCCATCCCACCCCACCCCATCCCACCCCACCCCGGTGCCGGGCGGGACGTACTCGATGAAGAAGACGCGCCCGTCCCCGCACACGCCGTAGGTCCACCTGCCCGGCAGGTCCAGCCAGTCGATGTCATCCCCCATGGGGGTGGCACTGGGGGGCTCGGGAGCGGGGCGGCTCCGGGCTGGGACAGCGCCCGGCTCGGGAAGCGCCAAACGACTCCCAGCCCGTCTCCCCAGGAGCGAACACTTGCTCGGCTCAGACCTTCCACCCAGGCTCTGTTTGCTGCAAATAACCCAGGAGGGAGGGAAAAGGGAAAAAAAAAAAAATTCCCAACCAGCCCCATGGAGTTTAACCCCCTCGGAGCCGGGCTGCCACCCTGCCTGCGAGGAGCAGAGGGCACCCTCCCAGCTCTCCTGATGACTCTGCAGGGCCAGCCCGTCACAGCTTCCTCCACTGCCTACTCGGGGTAATTACCATCCATTAACTCAAGGTGAGTAATTATGGAGTCGTTACTTCCCTCTCCTGTTCATTTTAAACAATGTCAGATTCTTCTGCCCCTCTGATCTGGCGGCCAAGCCGTATGTAGGGCACCCTGATGATTATCTGCGGCACTTTGGGAGCTGCCCGGTGGGTATTTTCTCTCTGCCGGTCCTTAGCCGGCAATTAAACGTCTTTCAAGGGGAAAGGTGGGGTCTGGGAGGCACCGGGGCTGCTGAATGAAAGAGGCAATTGCCCTCCTGCCTCAGCGGCGCCTTTGCAAAGCTGCTCGTGGCACCAGGAGGAAGAGGCTGGTTCAGGAGGGGCCTGAGAGCGAAAAAGAAGGAGCTGGTTCCCAAAGGAGGGAGGAATCAGAATCAGAAAGGTTGGGAGGTCCAAGGTCAGGTTCAACCTTTGCCCAAGCACCACCACGGGCACTGAAGCACACATGGCAGAGGAAGGGGCTCGTCCTGCTGAGCCGAAGCTCAGTCCCCACATCAGAGCATCTCCCTGCCAGGATTTGGGGAAACCAGTTCCCCGAAAGCTTTTCCTGCAGTTCTTTGAAGCACTGGGTGAGAAAAACACGTCTGGTTAGTCCCGGGGAGCCCATTGGGAGAGCACCCCACGGGACCCTGGCGATGCCACAGCGCTGGGCTTTGGCTCACCCGGAGAAGCTCCTTTCCCTGGGAGAAGCCTGGCTGCAAATCCACGGCCGAGCTGCCATCCTGCCCCTGGACGTGAGCACGTGCTCAGACCCCCACACCCGCAGAGTCAGAGCATGACTCACCAGGAGCATTTTGGAAGGTGGATTGGGCTGGGTTTGGGCTGACTGGGGCTGGCCCCGGTCCAGGGTCGCAGCAGGGAGTCACCACCCTTATCTTGTGACCATCCCTGAACCCACTGCTGAGCAAACCTCAACCAGCACCGCACTAACACCCGGCCACGGGAGCTCCCGATGTGCCCCGAGATTGGGGAGGTCACGGAATCACCCCGGGGAGGGGCTTCTGCTCCCACCCCACCTCTGCTCCATAGGGGCCACGCTCCAGAGCCAACCCACAGCCAAGGAACCCCGTGGGCAAACCTCAGGAGCACACCAGCAGCTCCCTGTGGTGCTGCTCCGTCCCAGGGCAGCACCAAACCCGTGGAAAAATCTCCCACATCCACCTTTGGCATCGTGGTTTTCGAGGAGTCTCCAGAGCCAGCCCTGGCCGGAGATGGTTTGTGGCACGTGTGGGCTCAGGGCAGGGATGGTTTGATAAAGTCAGACACAGCAGGAGGCTGTTCCCGAGCTGCCCTAATCCTATTTTGGTGCTGGGGAGGCTCTGTGGGGATAACCACGGAGCTCCTGGGATTTGGCACTGCAGGGATAACCATGGAGTTCCTGGGATACGTCACTCCAGGGATAACCATGGAGCTCCTGGGATTTGGCACTGCAGGGATAACCACGGAGCTCCCGGGATATGGCACTGCAGGGATAACTGTGGAGTTCCTGGGATATGGCACTGCAGGGATAACCACGGAGCTCCTGGGATTTGGCACTGCAGGGATAACCGTGGAGTTCCCGGGAACACTGGCTCCTCTGGCCCCCCTGCCCCTGCAGTGGCTCAGGGTTGGGGTTTTCTTCACAGAATCATGGAATGTCCTGAGCTGGAGGGGACCCACGAGGATCAAAGTCCAACCTGGCCCTGCACAGGACACCCCAAAATCCCACCCTGTCCCCGAGGGCATTGTCCAAACCCTCCTGGAGCTCTGGCAGCTTTGGGGCTGCCCTGGGGAGCCTGCTCAGTGCCCCACCACCCTCTGGGGGAAGAACCTTCTCCAGAACCCAATATTTTGTCCCTGTAGTGCTGTGTCAGGAGCTCCCTGTGCCCCGTCCTCCCCTTCCAGCCCAGGGCTAAACCTCTCCAATTACCCAGAGTGTCCTCACAGGTACCTCCAGGGAATGTGGGATCAGGGGCCATTCCAGGTGAGTTCATCTGATCCTGAAAGATTTCCTTCCTTCTCTAGTAACCCCCAGGGAGGGAGTGATGCATTTCCCTGACCATGCATATTCCCAGAGTCCCCCTCACTTGTCCATGGGAATTACTGGGAATGGACTCATCAGACACATTGGGAAGGAGGAGTGATTCACGCTGAGGTTCTTGGAGGGCTTTGTAGGACCTTCAGCCAACAACCCCGAGCAGCTCCAGGCTCTCTCCTGCCAGGTAAATAAATCAGCTTTTATTGCTTTCCACGAGGGAATTTTTTCTCCCCCTATTTCCTTCTATCTTAATCCAATGGAAATTCAAAGGGGAAATACCAGCGGGGCTTTTTGTTTTCATTTGGTTTAAAGTCCTTTTAAAAGCTGCCTGTTCCCAACCAGCCAGGTTGGGGAGGAAAGGGGACAGCAAGAGGCACTTACTGAGGCTTTCCTTGCAAAACCACTCCCGGATTCCCTGTTCCTGAAGATTCCAGGGAGGCTCCCACAGGACTGGGCAGCACCACCTCTCCCTGTGCGCTGTGTCCTTCCTTTAGCAGGGATATGGGGGAATCCCAGAACGGTTTGGGTGGGAAGGGATTCTAAAGCTCATCTCATTCCACCCCCTGCCATGGGCAGGGACACCTTCCAGTGGACCAGGTTGCTCCAAGCCCTGTCCAACCTGGCCTGGGAGACAGACGCTGGTTTGGGGAGGATTTTGCTCCCAAAGTTCCAGGAGCAGCCACCTCCTCCTCCTCCTCCTCCTCCTCCATCCCCACAGCACCGAGCAAAAACTCGGGGCCGCGGTGGGACCACGTGGAGAACAAAGGGCGGGGGGAGCGAAACACGCGGAAAAAGGGAGGGAAACAGGCGGCAAAAGGGCCGTGCGGGGTGACAGGGCACGGCTGTGACCCGGCTGCGGGCAGGGAGGACACCCGGTGACCTCCCTGCCAGGGCAGCACACCCGGCCGGGGACGTTTCCTGCCGGAACCCCGCGGGTCACGCAGCAGGAATGTCACCAAACCGGGCGCTCCTGCGCACAAAGGGAGGGTTGTTGCTCTCGCCTTGGATTTGCCCATCCCAGAGCTCATCCAGGGCAAGGCGGAGGAGCACCTGGGAGGGTGGGAGGGACGGGGGGGGGGACAGCCAGGGACACCCTCAGCGGGGTGGTGGCCCCGGCAGCGTCGCTGGCTGCGCGTCCCCTCTACCGCACAGTTCTGGCACCATCTCCTGGACAAAAACGTCCCAGGAATAACGCCGGGAATGCAGCTGCAGGATGGGGGCGTGGAGGGAGGCAGGTGCTTCAGCCGAGCCCAACTGATGCTCCCTGAGATGTGCGTTGTCCCCCTCCCCACCACAGAATCATGGAGTGGTTTGGGAGGGACATTAAAGATCTCCCAGTGCCACCTCATTCCATGGGCAGGGACACCTTCCACTGGCCCAGGTTGCTCCAGCCTGGCACTGGACACTTCCAGGGATGGGGCAGACGGCTTTTCTGGGCACTCTGTGCCAGGGCCTTGCCACCCTCACCAGACCACGGCCTGACCCTGTAACTTCCCACTGTCTCTCCTCCCTCCACACTCATCCCATCCACCCGCTCCGAGGTCCCAGCCGGGCACCCCTCTGGGGGCACAACGGCCGCCCCACCACAGTGCCCCACAATCCCGGGATCTCTGCTCCCTCTTGGCTTTCCCAGAGCCCAGGGGTGACCCGGTGGAAGAGCTGCTCAGCACAAGCACTCCTTGCCCGGGGTCTGCTCATAATCTGCTGGATGGTGCCAGGGAGCGCCGCTGCCGGGGGCTGCTCCGTCCCGGCTGGAACGCCAGAGCCCAGACACCCGGACTAGGAGCAGATGTTTAACAGCCTCTTATCACCAGTAACCCCAGTAACACGTTTACCAGCAGGCACAGCAACCCAGCGCTCCCACATCCAGCCCGGAACGCCAAAGCCTGGTTTCCATAGCTCCCGGAATCCGGCGTGGAGAGATGCCAGCAAAACATCCCTCCCGCTCCGGAGCCGGAGTCTTTTTAACCTGCCCCTGCTTCCCCCTTTGCCAGAACCTTGTTTCACCTCAGACCTGGCCTAAATTACCTCAGGAACACGGAACAGCCCGGACCCAGACGTGGGGAGCGTGACAAGGAACGGGAAGAGGTGCTGAATCCAAATGTCCCGCTGGGTCTTTGTTTCTTCCCAGCACAAAGGCCTTTCTCTTCCCAGAGACCTGGGCCTGTATCCCAGTATCCCAATGTCCTGGCTGCTGGCTCCAAGGGCTGTGCTTTGCATGCAGAAAGGGGACGGTTGGCACCGGTTTTCCATTCCTGATGAGGTGCCTTTTCTCTTGGGATGGGGAAAGAAGCCGGGATGAGGAGGAAAGCAGGGATGGAGAAGGAAGCAGGGATGAGGAAGGAAGCAGGGATGAGGAAGGAAGCAGGCTGGTGCTTCCCACAGGCCACGGAGCAGCTCACACTGGGCTCTCCAGAGCAGTTTAAACACGGTGCTTCCACCACCCAAATCCCACAGACCCATCCAGCATCAGAACCCTGTTTTCCAAGCAGGACCTTTCTTGGCTCTGGAGCACCAGTGGCAGGTGCCTTCCCTGCACAGGTGTTTAGGCTTGGCTAAAGGTACAACTCCAACTGCATCCAGCAGGAATTTATTCCCAGCAGCTTCCCTGCACTACCTGCTGGGCAATTGCAAGCCAGGTTTGTCTTGGAATCAGTGAATTGTGCCGAGAAACACCTCCTTTGGCACAGCTGCTGGGACATTCCGAGCCCATCCTGCCGGAGCCAGATGCTCCACACAGCACATTCCCGCAGCCAGGGATTTCGTTGGATTAAAGAAAGCAGGTTTAGATGGGATATTAGGAAGAAATTCCTCCCTGTGAGGGGGGTGAGGGGCCGGAATGGATTCCCCAGAGAAGCTGGAGGGGTGGGGCAGACAGTTCCTGCATAAGAAAAATGCCAACGTGCCATCCCAAAAATCTGACAGGTACGGAAAGCAACGCCCATCCAAGGGGCAGATAAAGGGGATAAAGCCAGGGTTTTATCCCAGCATTCCCCAGGGGGCACGTGGATGCTCCTCATGGCTCTGACACTTTATACCCTCCAGACTAATGCACAGCTTCTGCACGGCTTTATCCCTCCCCGAACACTGGAATAAACCTGGGATTAAATCCCAGTTGGAGCCCGTGAGGTCGAGGTCGCACAGCTGGAATGCTGGGCTCTCCCTGGAATCCCTCCTGGAGCCACTCAGTGTCCCTGCCTCCTGAAGAACCTGGTTCCTGGGGGGCCAAAGCAGCTCCCCAGAAGCACCAACGTGCAGGACTCCCGAGTCCCTGTGCCCTGTGGAGAAGGAGGAGCAGCAGAGCGGGAATAATCCTCCTCCAGCACGGAGAGATCAGCTGAACTCCAACTGCTGAGGGGAGGAAGGAGCCCCAGCAGGATTCCCGTGTTCCAGAAGGCATCTGGACGTGCTGCCAGCCCAGGGAGCTCTCCCTGCACACCCACGGGGGGTCTCTCCAAGCTTTTCCAGGCAGTGCAGGAACCCCAAGGCTCGTTTGAGGGCAGGTTTTAGACCCAGCAGGTGACCAGGACTTAAAACACAAAACCCCCCCGGAGTTGGGATGTTCCTCAAATCCACCTTTGCTCAGTACTGCAGGAAGATCCACCTTTTTCCTTGTCTATTCCCCAAGTTTTCCACCCTGATGCTCTCAGAGAAACCAATCCCTCACTGGGGTGTTTTAGGGATGCCCAGACAAGGTGGAACCCTGGAGAAACACGTGGATTGGGCTGGAAAACGGGAGCAAATCAGTTACACTCTGAGCTTTAGGGAATAAACTGAATAACCAAAACCTTAAAATCCCACCCCAAAACTCACTCTGGAGGTGTGACCACATTGAACTCATTCCCAATTCCAACGGCAGGACCCCACTGCTCCTGGGGACACTGATCCCTGTTCCAGAGGAAGTTGAGGCCACAATTCCCACCCCAAAACTCACTCTGGAGGTGTGACCACATTGAACTCATTCCCAATTCCAACGGCAGGACCGCACTGCTCCTGGGGACACTGATCCCTGTTCCAGAGGGAGGCCACAATCCTGACACCCCCCCAACCCCTGGGAAGCCCTGGAAAAGCCAATTTGTGCCCCCAGGCACCTCCAGTTCTGGGGTACAGAGCCCACCTTGGTCCGTGCAGCACCTCCAGCCTCCTCCTTCCTGCCAGGAATTCTGGCTTCACCCTCAGGAGCCAAAATGAAGGCATTCCCTGTAAAAAACATGGAGTGACAGACACACCTTTCCACAACCATCCATCCCTGCTTTTTCCAGCCACCCCATGTCCCCCATGAGTCTTTCCAAAGCAACCCAATTATCTTGCAAATATCTTTATTACAATTTACAGATTAGTTCTGAATAGTTTATTATGTACAGAAATAGAACTTTAGATATAAAAACCCAACAAACTCGACACAAATCAAGTAAAATCTGTATAAAGCCAATGCTGAAGGTTTTCTAAGTTTTCTCTAAATTATACAAAAATAAAATCTGCTCATCACAGTTTTGATTTAAAGTCCTACAAGTGTTATTTTTACTGTCTCACCCCAAGCACTGACACATGGACACGGCCTGAACGACCAGTTTAAGGAATTTTCTAGGGAAGAAAGGGTGACACCGAGTTCTAAAAGATGTTTATGGTGATGAATTTAGTGTTAATTCCCTCTCACCTTACACTGGATCCTTGGAAAACGTGAGGTTGGAGCAGTGGAAAAGCTCACCCGAGCAGGTGGGAAGCAGCAGTGGGAGAGCTGGACACACTTCAGGATGGGTAAAAGCCATTTTTCCAGCGTTTAAGCACTTTGGGAGCAGCAGTTGTTGATCTAATTTACACATAATTTATCAGTTCTGTTTGTTCCCAGGGACAGGTTTTTCCAAGGCTCTGCAAACGTTTGCAGGTGTTCGTTCCCACCACTCCAAAGCTCCTCACAAAGCACCAATAAAACGAGCTGTCCACGAAAAACCGAAGCACCAAGTTCTCCAAGATCAGAGAAACTGGGAAATTCATGGAAAAACGGCTGTAGTGTGACTTGCCAGGAGCAGCAGGTTTGTACCCATCACACTGACCATAAATCAACAAATCTCTTCTAATTCCACGTTTATCACCCCTCTTCCCTAAGCTAAAAAGCAGATCCAACGTGAGACAGCAAAATGAGCTCCTAGAAATTCTGAGATGATTTCCCAGGATTTGAGGGCCTGATCAATCAGAATTTACAGTTTCACAGCCGGAATTTTTTTGTAGGAAAAGAGAATCCAATTTTTTTTGGGGGGGGGGGGACACAGAAAACAACGTTGCTGCATTGCCTTCATGCAGCCCCTCTGAAATGCTGCAGGAATTTTTGGCTGGACTCGAAGTTTACACAACTCTACTGTAATTCAGCGAATCCCCTGCATTTTCTAAGTGCAAACACAGCAAATCAATTTTTAAAAACCTCACAAGTGCAAGGAGATTAAAGCATGAAGCCAAAAAACTCTGACATTTTTGAGTCAGAATTAAGACCTGGCCAAAAATGACCCCACAGCAAAGCAGAAAGTAAAGCCCTGGGGAGAAGCTTCTCCCTCCAGGGAGCTGCGATTTTTCTTGCAAATTAAAAACTTTAAAGTACTTTTAAGGTTTCTCCCCTACAAAAGGGAAATGATTCTGCTCAGCTGAACAAACCAAGCAGCAAATCATTTATTTTTTTCACCCAACTTGCTGCAAACAGACAGGAATTCTTCCATTTTTGAGGTCTGGGTGACCTCACACCTGCTTGGCCAACAGGTCCAAACCCCCCCCTCCAACAGTGCTGTTCTTTATCTTAACTGAACTAATGAAATATTTGAAGTTAGGAATATAAATCAGGAGTGCTGTCCTTCCACCAAGGAGCTCAGCTTTCCACAGGTGGAATGCTGTTTGTCCCAGGTGACCCAGTGCAGACACACAGAGTGTTAATACTGGCTTTTGGTAAAGAACACGGTGATTTGCTGCCTTCAGATTTCCTTAAATCAGAGATAATTCTCCTTAAAAGTACCAGAACAAGCAGGCTGGATACAAGAATCCACCACAATCTCTATTTTAAAGCAGAATTATAGCAAAGTTATTCTTAGATTAAATAAATAATTAGGGACTAGTTCCCTTGCGTGGCTCCCTAAATTCAAACATCACCCACAGCCTCCACGTGTGCCTTGAAGCTTTAATTATTGATTGGGATGAGAAATTTCCCTGCCTTAAAAGGCAAGAAGTGTGGTGCACAAGCAGCCAGAACCCTCTGGAATAGTCCTGGATCAAGGTATTATTTAAATAAGTCAAACCAAAGGGTTTGTGATGCACCAGAGCTCCCCCAGTGTGCCTGACTGAAATATTGACATCAAAATGCTACATAAACACTCAAAACACTGGATTCCATGCAAAACTGGGATCTAGAAGGAGGGATTCACACAGTTAAGTCAAGGTTATTAGAGAACAACATGTGAGACTTTTGTACAAGCTGGAGAACAACGAGAAAACACCACGACTCTCGGGAAACTTTAAATCAAAACTGCAATACCAGGGGCTGAGCCCCATAAATATCTCCTTCAAAATAGGTTTTGCTTTTTTTTTTTCAAAGTGCAAAAATCCAACTAAACAGTCACCACTTCCCAACAGACGGCAGACAAGGCATTTTTTTTTGGAATGCATTTCACCTAAAGCAGTCTGGGTGTCAAGTGTTAATCAAAAGGAATGAGACTGGACCCCCCTCACCCTCCAGGATTTTGCCTGGATATCAAAATGGGACACTCGGGGATATTTGTAGGCTGAATACACAAAA
>NW_016690379.1:1038596-1065445 GCF_001604755.1 Lepidothrix coronata | reverse complement strand
CAAGGAACTTCATATTTGTACGTAGATTGTTTGTTTTTTTTAAAAACAGAAGTTATTAAACACTTTAAACAGCAGAAAGCCTCAGAAACCTGTTCAGAGAGTAGGTTTAGTGGGATACTGGGAAGGAATTCTTTCCTGTTAAGGGGGATGAGGGGCTGGAATGGATTTCCCAGAGAAGCTGTGGCTGCCCCATCCCTGGAAGTGCCCAAGGCCAGGTTGGAGCAACCTGGGCTAGTGGAAGGTGTCCCTGCCCATGGCAGGGGGTGGCACTGGGTGATCTTTAAGGTCCCTTCCCACCCAAACCAGGCCGTGATTCCCTGTTCCTGCCAGGTCTCTGCCCCACCTCAGCTTTAAAAATCAACCTCTCAGCTTTAAAATCAACCAGTTGCTGTCTTGCCTCGACCAAAACAGTGCTCAGCTACTACAGTTACTCAGCTGCTGCCCAAGAGGCCCCTCGGAGCCGAGGACACGTCACCCGACGTCCCCTGTGCGGTGACACCCTGGTGACACGGGGCTGTCACCTCACCCAGGGCACCCAGGTCACTCCAGGGCTGTGAACGTGCTCCAGAGATTACACAAGAACTTAAAAAAAGGCACAACCATTGTTGTGGGGAGTAAAGAGTCCTGTGAGTCACCACAGATAGGGAAGCAACACTCATCCCCCTGTGACTGCAACAACCCCCTGCTTCCAGCTGCTCTGCAATTCCAGGGGGTTAGTTCACATGGGGAAATTAGCTCAAAAGGCACCTTAAAAGACCCAGGAAAACTTTCACTCTTGGCTATTTTTAAGAGGCACTCAGCTATTTTAAGAAAATAAAGGGACTTACAGACTCGGGCTCTGTGCTTGGCAGTGTTTAAACTACGGCTGTAATAAGGATTTAAGTCTTTCTGAGTAAACCCAGCCTGTGTCAGGCTCCTGCTGAACTCTGTGCTGCTCTGCATCATGAAAAGGTGGACAACTGAAGGATAAACCAGCTGTCAGCACCTCTCACACCAGGGCTGGTTCCCGAGGACAAGCACACACAGTCACCACAGACAACTCCTGGAATCAGCAAAACACTTGGAGAGGCACAAAAAACCTGCTGCTCCATTCCTGGGATTTATTAAGACAGACCCCTGATTTCACCCCCAGTCCATGATGACACAATGAGGAGTGTGGGGACTGCTGTCTGAGGCACAGCCATCTTCCAGCCTTCCCAGAAAACAGAGACACCAGCTATGGAATCCCAGACTGGTTTGGGTTGGGAGGGACCATAAAGCTCACCCAGTTCCACCCCCTGTCCTGGGCAGGGACACCTTCCACTATCCCAGGTTGCTCCAAGCCCTGTCCAACCTGGCCTTGGGACACCAAACGACCTCCAGAAACCACCTAATCCTGGTGCAGTGATCCCAAATTTCCGTGGGAGCGGGGCCATCGGATCCACGTGCCCTCACAGCGTGTCCATGTCCTGCTCCCTCACGAGGGAAACAAACCCTCCCAGGTTTTATGGCTTTCCAGCCATAAATCCTGCACGGTGCCAGACAGGAACAGCCTCGAGCTGGAGGAACGACCTGGAGAATTCCCGGGAACACCTCAGCATTCCCCCGGTTTTCCTGGCCCTAATTAAGCACCTGCTTTAGGAGCTGTTACATCAGCCTTCCCACCTTACAGCGTTTTTACATCAGTCTGAGCCACCCTGGGGCACAACCTCCGGGGCTGTGACGTCAGGTGGGATATTGCAGCCACATCATCCTTCTTTCACCATGGCCTGGCATTGCAGAGCCAAGGATTCCTGCTGCTTCTGCACCCCTGGGACACCCCTGGGCAGGGTCCAGCACTGCTCCCTCCCCGTGTTCTTAACCTAAATTAAGGGAGAAACCAAAGGTCTCTGCTGTAAAAGCACTAAAACAAGAATTATACAGGTTTTCTATTCTGATGACTTGTTACACCACGAGCCATTTACTCATATAAATGTTTGAGGTATCAACACTCAGACATCACACCTGAAAAACCACCCTGGACATTTGCAGCACCACAAAACCGGGCAGAGGATGAATTGCTATTTACCTGCATCCTGGCACAGGTATTACAGGCTTTTTAACACCCAAATTCTTCAAAAAACACGTTATATTTCCAGTTTGGTCTCAAAAGTCCAGTTCCTGAATATATCCCTTATATAAACAACTGCTGGATTATAATATAGGATACTCTCTGAAATGGAAATGGGAATATCACCACAATTTGTATGGAAACTTCAGTGGTCAACTCAAGTATGTGTTAACCATATGTCAGCTGTCAACATACATTAACACTCAACACACGTGTGACACACCCAACACACGTGTGACACACCCCACACGTGCTAAACGAGTTCTTCCTACTCCAGAACACGTTAAGAAGCCTGCTCGGGTTACAAAAAAAAAAATAATCCTAAAATGTTTAAAACGCTTTCAGTTTAAGGTCCTAAATCGCTTCATCAAAATTCCTCCCCACAGAAACTGGTGCTTTCCAGGAAAACACATCACAGCTCTGGAGTTTCTCGGGGAAAAACCGACGCCACAGCGCTGGAGTTTCTCTGATGACGACACCACGTTACACCCCAGACTGAGAAGAGAAACCGCATCTTAAAAAGAAAATTTAACTTCAAGTCTACAAAAGAAACTGTTGACAAAATTTCCCATCACGTGTCGAGGATGAGGCACAAAATTCCAGGGAAATAATTAGCACGTAAGCTCATGGAGGCAGATCTGGAATGCTGGAATGACCTCACCCACTCCGCACTGCTCGGAGCAATGTGGGTTTGTTGTGAGGGGGTTTTTTTTAGCAGCCCCGAAACACACGAATATAAAGCAAAAATATACCTTTTTCCGCTTGGAATTCGCAGCTTTCTCGCCGGACAAAATCCCACGGTGCCCCAAGTCACCGAGCCCACAGCTGCGTCTCTCCAGCTGTACCCGGCACACAGTGAAGTGCTCGACAGGGACCGAACTCGGCGTCCCTTTTTTCTCTGCGGTCTGAAAGGCTGCCGTGAAATTTAGAGGGTTATATGGATCGTCCGAGGTACAGAACGAGTTCCAAAGTTTCAAGCTTTCTGCCTCATCCACGCTGCCACAGTCCCACTCGTCCTCCTCTTCAGAACTATGAGCAGAGCCTGAGGAGGATTCTGCCCACGAGTCTTCTTCTTCTTCCTCCTCCTCCTCTTCCACATCCGACATCTCCCTTCCCGGATCGCTGGAAGATGTCTGAATGGTGGCTGTGAAGTTCTGAGGGTCGTAGGGATCCAAACTATAGAAGGAATTCCAGAGGTGAAGCCTCTCCCCGTCCTGGCTGCCGGCCTCTGAGTCCGAGGGAAGCTCTTCGCTGTCGAACCCGTCATCGTCATCATCATCACCATCATCATCCCAGTCCTCCTCACCCTCGCTCTCCTCCCCGCTGAAAACTCCCCCGATGATATAATCGATTAATTTATTCGCACACGCAGGTCTGGTCGAAACCGGGAGGTTTTGCTCTGTGTCCGAGTCCTCACCATCCCCTTCAGGCAACGCTTCCTCCTCCTCCTCCTCCTCCGCATCCCGGACCCCCTCCTGCTCCACGGGCTGTCTCCCTGGATCCTCGGGCTGCTCCAGCTGCCCGGCACCGCCCCGCTGGTCCCAGCGCCCCGCAGCTTCCCGGCGAACATCCCTGTGCTGCTGCTCCTCCTCCAGGCTGTGGTAGCCGTGGTCGGGGTCGGGCACGGGCAGGTGCCAGCGCTGGAGGAACGCCAGGCGCTTGCTGCGGAGGAACTCGACCTCGGGCACGGCCTCGGCCCGCAGCGGCTGCGGCAGGTGGCTCTTGCTCTGCTCCATACCCAGCACGTACCAGTCCACGGCGAGGGCGCTCCGCACCAGCCCGGCCCCCCACAGCCCCGCCGGGGGCTCCGCGCCGCCCTCCGCCCGCTTCTCCGGGGGCTCCTCGGCCCAGCCCGGCGCGGCCTCCGCCTGGGGCAGCAGCACGAGCGGCGGCGGCGCCTTGGCGGGGCAGAGCGCGGTGCTGAGCGCGGGGCCGGGCAGCAGCCGCTGCAGCAGCGCGGGCAGCGGCGACAGGAGCTGCGACAGCACCCGCAGCCACGAGAAGGGCGGGCTCGCCTGGGACGAGCCGCCGGCGGGAGCCGCGCTGGGCCCCGCCAGCTTCGGCCAGGCCGCGGCCAGGCCCAGCCGGGCCCAGCCGGCGCGTTCGCGTCCGCTGTGCTCCATGGGGCCGTTCAGCGCTGCCAGCGGTGCGGAGGGGTGTGCGAGGCGGCGCTCCGTGGTGGCGCGGCGGGTCTGAGGGCTCGGCGGGCGGCGGGCGGCTCCGGGTCGGGTCTGGGCTCCATCCTGATGCGGCGTCGGGCAGAAAATGGCGGCGCCGCCGCCTCGGCGCTTTCCGCTCATCGGGGAGGGGCGGGGCGGGGCCGGGCCCCGCCACGCCCACCTCGCGCCGCCGACGCCCATTGGGCGGTGTCGTTGGGAGCCCGCCCCCTCCCCCCGTGGCCACGCCCCTCCGGGATTGCATCAGCCGGCGGGCCCCGCGCGGCAGCGCCCCCGGTGGCGGAGCGCGGAACTGCAGCGGGGGCGCCCCGAGAGGCCCCGCCCCGCCCGCCGGGAATTTGGGGGGTCCCCGGGGGGCCGGGGGGCATTCCCGGGAAAGGAGCCCCTCGGGCGGGGTCCCTGTGCTCCCTGGGCACTGGGGACGATAGGGCAGAGGTGGGGATAGATGCACGGGCAGAGGGGCAGGCAGATGTGCAGAGGTGCAGGTGGATTTGCAGGCAGATGTGCAGGCAGAAGTACAGGTAGATGTGCAGGCAGAGGTGCGGGCAGAAGAGCAGCTAGAGCTGCAGCGGCGCAGACAGATGTGTGGGCAGATAGGCAAGCAGGGTTCAGGTAAATTTGCAGGTAGATGTGCAGACAGATGTGCAAAGGTGCAGGCAGAGGTACAGGCATCATCCACGTGTTGCCCTGTGCCTTTCACCTCCTGTAACTTCCCACCATTGTTCCAGGCAGGAAGATCCCAACACAGGAGGGTCCCAACACAGGAGGGTCCCAACACAGGAGGGTCCCGAGGCAGGAGGGTCCCAGCTCTCCCAGCCCCAGCAGCTCCCCCATCCTCCTCTGCTGGCAAAAACCAGGCCCCCCCTCGGCCCAAGTGCCACCAGAACCAATATTTAAAACTTTTAATATAAAGGTTAAGTTCATTATTCTCGATCCTGAGAAACATTTCGTCCGTTTACGGAGCTGTCGCTGTAAACAAAGCACCACAGGCACCAAGCCCGCACCCGGGGCCGGGTGGCAGGCGAGGAGATGGATGTCCCCACAGCACAGGGACAGGGAGATGGGCCGGCTGTCCCCTTCCCGTGGCATCGGGGAGGGCTCAGCCACACGGAACGGGCACCCCGCCACGCCGCTCTCCTTTGGGAGCGAATTCCCCGGGGTGGGAATTGCCCGGCTCCAGGCAGGCTGGGGCTGGACCCGGAGGGGATACACACCCCCCCCAGCCCACAGCAAAGCCCTGCACCACCTCCCTCTCCCCTCCGCCCCCAGTGCCCGGCTACTCGTTATTAAAAAAAATTAAAATACAGATATCCCAAAGGAAGAAATAAGCCCCGAAACGCCCCCCCACGCCTCTGCCCGCCCCTCCCGCCCCACGTTGCTCCCTTGACACAAGGTAAACTTAAAAAAGGAGGCACCCGTGGCAGGACCCCTCGGGGACACCCCGGGGTGGGCAGCGCCGCGGGGGCCGTGCCGGGGGGTCCCTCAGAGGGTGCCGTGGCCGCGGGACCCCAGGGCGAACCAGCCCATCTTCTCCTGCGCCAGGTCCAGGTCGCGCAGGCGGATGCCCACCTCCCCCAGCAGGATGTTCTCCCAGAAGCCCTCCTCGCTCAGCACGCTCAGCCGCAGCTCCCGCTGCTCCAGGTCCCCCCGGGGGATCCCGTCGTACACCAGCTGTGGGGCACAGAGGGACGGACCCTCAGCCACGGCCCCCTCCGGGTCCCCCAGCCCCGGCCCCACCCAACCTACCATCTCGTTGTAGGTGGGGTTGCAGGTTTTTCGGGCCACTTTGGTTTTCCTCTTGGTTGTTTTCTGGGGGTCGGGCAGCAGGTAGGTCTTGACGTAGGGGTCGGGGTCGTTGCCGTCCTGCAAGGGGGGCTGTGGGCAGAGCAGGGGGGCCTCGTGAGTGCAGCAGGGGGAGGGACCCCCACCCTGCTCCCACCGGGCACCGGGCACCTACCAGCCCCCGGATGTGCATCACCATGATGAAGAGCTTGTTGTTCTTGTAGGAGATGGAGAGTTTCACCTCCCCGCCGACCTTCCCCAGGGAACGAGCCCATGTGGCGTCTGGAGAGGAGGAGAGCAGGGGTGGGGTGGGACAGCAGCCCCCCACCATCACCCCCTGCCACTGCTTCCCTCCATTGTCCTCCCCCCTCCCTACCTGCCGGCTTTGGGGTTGGGTTGGTGCCAGCTGCCTTCTCGTCCCGGGGCAGGGGGTGGAAGAAGGTGTAGATGAGGTCACACTGCAGGGGAGGAGGTGACATTAGTGGTGGCAGTGGCGTCCCCGCCGTTCGGGGCACAGGGCACGCACCAATGTTCCCACAGCGCACTGTCCCACCATGCTGCTGTCCCTGGCACTGCCCCCACCTCCCCACAGCCCCCTGCCCCAGCTGCCCACCTCTGCCACCTCGGGGGCCGCGTGGATCAGGTGCCAGATGTAGCCGTTCAGCTCCTCCTTGCGCCGCTCGGCCACCGCCTCGCCCCGTGAGCGCCCGATGACGAACCTGCTGGGGAAGCTGCAGGGACGGACCCTCAGCCGAGCCCGGGGGGGCTGGGGGGAGCCCCGGGGGGCTGGGGGGCTGCGGGGGTACCTGGGCAGCAGCGAGGAGGGGAAGAGGAGGCGCAGCTTGTTGTGCAGCTCCTGGAACTCCTCGAAGGTGCGCTGCACGAAGGTCACCTCGCCCGGGCTCTCCCGCTGCACCTTCACCACGTAGGTCTGGGGGGAGGCAGGGCTGTGAGGTGGGACCCCGGGGCGCCCTGAGTGCACCCTTTCAGCTGTCCCCAGCTGTCCCCACTCACGTAGCCCTTGCTGGGGTTGAAGACCCTCTCGTGGCGGCACAGGAAGACGTCGCGGATCCGGCCGGACGTCTTGAGGGTGTGTGTGCGGGGGGCGAAGGAGAGCGTGGGACGGGCGTCCGAGCCCGTGAACTTCATCTGCGCCAGGTTGTGGATGAAGAAGTTGAGCTTGGTGGCCACGCTGCCCAGGCTGGACTCGATCAACCTGCCAACAATGTGCTCAGCGCGGAGCCGGTGCTGCTGTCCCTCCATCCTGCCCCTTCACCCACCCCTGTCCTCTACCTGGTGAAGTAGGTGGTGGCATCGGCATCAGAGTCCTGTGGCCTCAAGGCATCGTAGACGTACTTGAGGTCCTCCAGGTCGGAGAGCTCGGGGATGCCACAGGACAGCATCTGGGAAGCGAGGCAGGGGTGAGGGCAGGCAGCAGGGGGACCCCTGGGAGGGGGGAAACTGCGGCCCCCCGGCTCTCACCAGCCCCAGCAGGTTGAGGAAGAGGTGGGTGTGCTTGCGGATCAGGTTGTAGGCCTGGCAGCACAGGTCCACGAAGTCGTGGAAGCGGCTGGAGGGCTTGTCCCCGCCGTTGATGACATAGGCCATGTCCGAGGTGAAGACAAACGGCGCCCGGTCCCTGCGCCGGGGGAGAGGAGGGACAGAAGGTGAGCACGGACAGGGATACCACACCAGCAGAGGAGAGGGGGCTTCACCCACCACCAGGACGAGGAGAGGGGGATTCACCCCCCAAAGTCCCCCTGGGCAGAGGGAGGCACCCGAGGCTTTTCTCACCTCTTGATGTTGCCGAACATCTGCGCGTGGCCCAGGAACCTGCCGAAGTCGATGTGGAACATGTGGCCCGTGGTCTTGAGCATGATGTTGTCGTTGTGCCTGTCACAGATCCCCAGCACGTAGGTGGCCACGCAGCAGCCGGCGCAGGAGTAGATGAAGTTTTCCACGGCCTGGGAGGGAGGGAAGGAGAGAGCAGGCGTGGAGAAAGCCTGGACGTGATGGGAAGCAAGGGGGTCTCATCCCTGGAGGGGGGGACATAAGCAGGGACGCTGCCAGGCTCTTCCTCACCTTCTCATACTCGTCCTCCTCGGGGTTGTGTTTCTGCAGCCAGTCTGCCAGCGGCCGGTCCTTGAAGGAGCCCGTCACGCCGTGCTCCACCTGGATTTTGCGCAGGGTCTCGGCGTTGGGGATCATCTCCACCATGCCTGGCGGCCGGGACACAGGGTGAGACCCTTCCAACCCACCCGGGGGGCACCGAGACCCCAACCCCACTCTGCCACTGACCCAGGCACCTCCCAATCATCACCACTGAGTGACAGCCCGCAAAGCCAAGCTCCTACGTGAGCTGGTGGGGTCAGACCAAAGGTGGATCACGGGTCCCCACAGGGCCTCCTGTGCCATCACCAGCCCCACGTGCCCCCCTGGGATGCCCTGACCCCGCTCACCTCGCCCACGGCCCGTGGAGAAGCAGCGGAAGATGACCATGCGCATGTCCAGCCCCTCCTGCACCCAGATCTTGTTCATGATCCGGATCATCTGCAGCGTCAGCATGTCCTGCCGCAGGTCATCGCCACACTGCCAGCAGGGGAGAGCCATCAGGGACAGGGGAGAGACATCAGAGACAGGGGAGAGCCATCAGGGACAGGGGAGAGACATCAGAGACAGGGGAGAGCCACCAGAGACAGGGGGAGAGACATCAGAGACAGGGGAGACATATCAGAACCATAGGGAAGAGCCATCAGAGCCAGGGGAGGGACATCAGGGACAGGGGAGAGACATCAGAGACAGGGGAGAGACATCAGAACCATGGGAGGGACGTCAGAGGCAGGGGGAGGGACATTAGAGGCAGGGGGCAGTGGGGGATGAGGGTCAGGGGATTGGGGTGGTCGTGCCGGGGGTCTGGGCATGGCCAAAGGTGCCACGTGCCAGGCTCACCTTGAAGATGACTCGGATGTTTTCCCCCAGGGGATCCACGTTCTGGAAGGAGAGCTTGAGCGGGACGGCGTTGGAGTTGAAGTAGGAGCAGTCCTGCCACGGGAGGAAGGCACAGCCCATCAGGGCGAGCTGGGAGCGGGCACAGGAGACCCCCCCGGTGCCCCCCGGGTCCGGCACTCACCCGGGGCACGATGCCCTTCACCAGCAGGCTGGGGCTGAGCGGCAGCCGGCACGAGCCGTGAGCCTTGAAGAACTGCTTCACGTCCTCCAGCCCCTCGCGGAGGATGCCCTGTGGGGCGGGCACGGGCCGGGGGTGGGCATGGGATGGGGTGAGATAAGGATGGGTGTGGGATGGGGTGGGTAAGGGGCAGGGTGAGCACAGAATTGGGTGAGCACGGGGTGGGAATGGGACAGGGTGAGCATGGGAAGGGGTGGGCATGGGATGGAGCAGGCATGGGATATAGTGGGCACAGGACAGGGTAGACATGGGATAGAGTGGGCACAGGATGGGATGGGATGGGCATGGGATGGATGGGTGTGGGATGGGTGGGTATGGGATGGGGGGCTGACACCCAGCCCGGCACCCCCTCCCAGCACCCCGGCACCCACCTGGCGGGCGGAGGGGGCAGCGTCCCGGACCTGCTGTGCCAGCCTGGCCAGCGTGCTGACCAGCAGGCACTGGCGGTCAAACTCCTCCCTCAGCCCCTTCCCGCAGCAGCACAGCAGGGCTGCCAGCAGGTACTGGTACCGGATGCTGAACTGGGAGTCCTTGAGCCCATCCTTCAGCAGCCTGCTCAGGGCAGGGGCACAGCGGGTCAGGCGAGGCCCAGGGGACCCCCCTCGCCACCCCCAGAGCCCCCCAAACCCACCAGAAGAAGTAGTGGGTGATCTTGAGGTCACAGATCGCTCTCTTCATGAGGAAGCGCACCAGGGGGCTGTCCAGGTAGCACTCGTACTTCAGGGCCTGGGGAGGGCACAGCGTTGGGGCACAGTGGGACCGGTGGGCACCCCATGAGACATCCCAGTGCCACCACACACCTGGACCAGCTGGGGCAGGTAGTCCAGCAGCTCCGTGTCGGAGATGGAGTCGATCCACTGCACGGCCGTCCTCCTCACCTCCTGGTCTGGGAAACTGCACCCGGGACAGGAGTCACGGAGGCAGCACCCTCAGCATCCCCATGCAGGGCGGGTGGCAGTGCCACAGGGTGCACCCCCCCACCCATGGCCCAGGGGTGGCTTACGTGGCGTGCAGGAGCCCCAGGGCATCCTGGTGGCTCATGGAGGTCCACTGGCCGAGCAGGGCGTAGATGTCGGGCAGGCAGGCCCAGTCCCAGCTGGGGGCACTGGCCAGCAGCATGGGCAGGGCCCCGGGCTCGGCGTGGCAGTGGCACCGCTTCTCCCAGAGCCGCTGCCGGTCTGCATCCGTCAGCCTGGGGGTGAGGGGGGCATGGCACGGGGGGCACAGGGCTGGGGAGGGTCATCCCTGTGCCCCCAAACCACAGGGATGGGATGGGCCTGGCCATGGAGGGAGCTGGCATCCCTCTGTCTGTGGATGGGGCTGGCAGACTGGGGAGGTGTCATCCCTCTGTCCCCCCAAGCACGGTGTGTGGGATAAACCCCTCTGAGCCCTCCCTGCATCCCCACCACGGCTCTACCCGTGGGAAGGAGGGGCTGATGGACAGCAGGACTGTCCCCCAAGGTACAGCCAGGACTCTCAGGCACAGGGAGTCCCCCTGCCCAGAGACCCCTGCCCACCCCACAGGTTTCTGCTCAGCAGATCCCGGCACAGCTGCCGACACCTGATCCCCCGTTTACGGACCCTTGGCCGTGCCAGGCTGGATGAGGGGCTGGGCAGCTGTCCCTGCTGAGGGGACACGGCCAGAGAGGGGCAGCCAGGGGGGGCAGAGCTCAGGAGGACCGATGACAGCTCCAGAAAACACCAGCTCCAGCCTCATCCCTGCCAGGGGCAGGGGCAGACCCTCAGACACCCCCTGTGCGTGCTGGGGGTCTCTCAGCAGTGCCCCCCCTCCCCAGCAGGGTGATGCCACCCCCGTTTATTCACCAGTAGAGCGATTTCTTCTGCATGGCCTCCCGCAGCTGGCGCTGCTCCTCCTCCCCCAGGCTGCCAAACTCGTACCGGGGGCTGAACTCGGCTGCGGGAGGGCTGGTGAACTTCACCTCAAAGGCCGAGGTGGGGAAGTCGATCTGGGGCAGAGGCAGAGGGTGAGGGGATCCACACGTGGAGCTCGGGGAGGGGGGGGTGTCCCACGGAACCCCCCGTGCCAGGACGTACCTGCAGGATGACACTGTCGGGCTGGTGGAAGTTGGGGGCACTCGACCTGGCTCGGGAGTTGTCCTGGGTCGCCGGCCACAAGCCCAGGAGCTTCCTGCCACAGGTCAGGACCCTGGAGGGGGAGGAGGGGTGAGAGCCTGGCAGTGGGGGCCACTCTGCCAGGGCCGGAGGGTGGCACCGCTGCAGTGGTGCTGTCCCCACGCTGGGGACCCCACGGCACTGGGGACCCTCCTGTGCCCCCCGGGGATGCCAGCACGGCCCCTTGGTGGTGGTGGGACACCCCACGTACTGCCTGAAGTTGAAGAGGGGGGTGGTCACCCAGCCCAGGGCCTCGGGGACCCGCCGCTGCTTGTTGGTGTCGGAGGAGCTGCCTGGGGGTGGGACGGGCACAGCGAAGAGCGTGACACTGAGCAGCGTCTCCCGTGGGAGATGGTTCACCTGCACTGGGAAGCAGATCCTGCAAGACAACGATCAGAGAGAGGCTCAGCCATGCCAGGGATGGGCACTCCCAGCACCCCATGGCTCCAGCCCCCCCCCTTGGGATGCCAAACGTGCCCTGGGACAGCCCAGCCTTACTGACGCCTTTACTGCTGGCAGGGGGGTGCTCCGTGTCCCCACTGTGGGATGGAGGTCCCCTACCGTGGGTAGACACCCTGCAGGGAGCAGTTGGGTTTGGGGAGAGCCAGCTGGTCCTGTCCCTGTCCTGGGAAGGTGACCGTGGGACAGGGGGGCTGCCATGGACACCCCCCACTGCTCACTGACCTTGTCCCACAGCCTGGGGGGGCCGTGTGGGACCCCAGGGCTGAGATTCCTCTCCGATTCCTCTCCTCCTCCTCCCAGGGAGCCCAGGGTGGCAGCTACATCCCGGGGGAAGGGGGTTGCTCGTGGCCGTCCCGCCGGGTGCCTGTCCTTGGGGCACCTTCTAAAATTATCCCATCCCATCCCCACCTCCCCGCACACTGCGAATGCCAGGCGTGGCGAGGGCCCGGCCTGGCCTCCCTGCCTGCTCCCGGGGCTATTTTTGGAGCAGATCCCCTTTCCCGGGTGCTACAGGCAGGTCTGGAAGGGCAGAGCTGGTGCTGGGGCCGCTGCTATTCCAGGGAATGACACAAGAGCTTCCAACACCCCAAAGCCAGGGAGAGGTGCAGAGAGAATCTGCTGGAGCAGGGGAGGAGGAGGAGGAGGAGGAGGAGGAGGAGGAGGAAGGCAGTGTGGCTGGGCATGGCACCGGGACCCCCGTGCCCACCCCGTGGTTGGGGCACTGCCTTACTGCTGGTCCCAAATGATGAGGTGGAAGAGGTATTTGTAGACGTGGGCCTTCCTGGTGAGCAGGGGGCTGCACAGCTCCTTCCCGCCGTGGCTGAGGGAGCAGGAGAGGTAGAAATCTTCGTAGCTGCGAGGGCAGAGAGGGGGCCATGAGCTGGGGGGGGTCAGAGGAGCTGGTACCCAGGGGGCTGCCCTGCCACGGGGCAAACGGGAGGATGGAGGTGCTGAACCCAACGCCTTCCCCAGGCTCGGGAAAGGGGGGGGGGCAGAGCCAGGAGCCCCCCCCGTCCCCAGCACCATATGCCACCGCACATCCCGTCCCCGGGGGGCGGCGGGGGGGCCCTGCCATGTGGCAGGTGCCGAGCGACAATCCGGGCAGGGCGGCGGGGCGCCGGGGGTCAGGGGCTGCCGGCATTTCCCAGGCTGCCGCCTTTGTTCGGAGCCAGCCACCAAGGGGAATACATTAAGGGCAGCACAAAGGCGAGGGGTCCCCGGCGGGGCGGCTGCTGCCGGCGCCGCTGCCTCGCCCACCCCGCGCCCCCCATCACACACCCCCCCCCGGCCCCCCGCGCCGGGCACGGGCACCGAGGCACCGAACAAAGGGCCCGTGGGGCGTGGGGCCGCTCCGTGGGGCCATCTGTCACCTCCCCCGGGGGCGGTGTGGGACCGGAGGGATGCGGCGGGATCCGTGGGGTTGGGATGGGGAGAGCGCAGCTCCTCCCCCCCGGCACCCCCGGGCTCGCGGTGGGATTTGGGGGTGTCCTGCGCAAGGTACAGGAATTGGACTCCACAATCCCTGTGGCTCCATCCCAGCTCAGGATATTCTATAATTCTCGGAGTCTATGATCCTACTCTGGAATCCCAGTCCAGGAGGATCGGGATGGGTTAGCCCTTGCTCCTGGGATCTTCAGGGATGGGATGGGAGAGCACAGCAGAGCCATCCCATCCAGAGCTCGGGTGAGCATCCCTCCCTGCCCATCAGCACCAGCATCCCCAGGCTCAGGGTGGGATTTTGGGGTGCCCTGAGTCAGGCTCAGTGATCCTTGCGGGATCCCACTCAGGATATTCCATGATTCATGGCCTTTCCCTTTCTCTGACACACCCTCAGAGCCCCATAACGAGCCCTTCCCACTCAGGATATTCTAATTCTCTATTCCCGTCCTGGAATCCCAATCCAGGAGGCTGGGGCTGGGTTAGCCCTTATTCCCTCCGTGCCTGCGAACATCTGGGACAGGAGGACACTCCTCCAGGGGAGGGCCAGCCCCGCCCAGGTGTGTTGGAGCCGCCCTTACCTGGCGGCCCAGGTGATGGGGATGCGGTGGGTGGCATAGACGGTGAAGGACAGGGGGCAGGAGAGGAGCTGAGCCTCCTGTGCCACGCCCAGCTCCCGGCTCCCGTGCACGGCCGGCTGGAAGTCGGCGTTGAAGGTGCTGCAGTAGAGCTCCACCATGTCCAGGATGGCGGCTGTCAGGCTCTCCACGATCCGCTCTGAGGGAACAGGGACAGGGATGAGCCCCCTGTGGACCCCACTGCCTCCCGGGACACCCCTCAGGGCCGGGTGTGGGATGCTGGAGGGACCCCAGGGCAGGTTTCCCCCAGGACAAAGTAATGAGAGGGACAATTCCAGCCTTCCCATTTGGAGTTCACACAACAACAACCTCCCCAGAAACCTTCCTTCTTTTTTTTTTTTTTTTTAACCAGAACGCTTTCAAGCACGTTGGGGTTTTTTTTTGGCTTTGATAATTGAAAGGGGAGGGGCTTGAAGATTAAAAGCACCACGAACTCGAGCCCAGAATGGGGGGGGGGGGAGAAGGAGAACAGAAATACCTCGATTTTCCCTCTTGGCCAGGACATTTGGATCCTGTTGAGGAAAAAAAGAGAAACCACAGGAGCCCCCTGAGCGCCAGCCCCGCGCTGCCGGGGGAGCCGAGGCGGCCTTTACGTAACCAGCCCTGGCTGCCAGAGCCAGGCAGCTGCCTGCTCCCAGATAATTCGGGAATTTTCCACGTGGTGCAGCGGGAGGAAGCGGGGGAAAGCAGCCAGATGTGACAACGTGCTTCCCCTCCGCAGCCCCTGGCTGAGCCACCCCCTTTCCCCCCCACTCACCTTCTGGATTTTGGGCTGCATGCGGGAGGGGCAGGGGGGCATCTGGTTGAGGGCTGCCGTGATCTCCTGGGACTCCACGGCTGCCAGGGCGTTGCAGATGGCCATGACAGACTGGATCACCCGCTCTGCCTTCAGGGGGAAGTCTCCCTGGAGGGCAGAGAGGGGCTGATGTGGGACCCCCGGGCAGCTGAGGGGGCAGGGGCTGCCCCCCGGCACACACCCGGCACTGGGGGATGTGTCAGTTTGTGCCTCAGTTTCCTCTATTTTCCCCTGTCAGGGGAGGGTTAGGTTGGATCTCAGGGAAAGGTTCTTCCCCCAGAGGGTGGTGGGGCACTGAACAGGCTCCCCAGGGCAGTGGGCACGGCCCCAAGGCTGCCAGAGCTCCAGGAGGGTTTGGACAACGCTCTCAGGGACAGGGTGGGATTTTGGGGTGTCCTGTGGGGGGTCAGGAGTTGGACTGGATGATCCCTGTGGGTCCCTTCCAGCCCAGGGTATTCCCTGATTCTGTGATGATTCTACGATTCACAGCCACTCCCTTTCTCTGACACCCCCTTTGAGCCCCACAACGAACAGGGGAAAGAACCCACAGCAAACCAGGCAAGGGAGCCCCCAAAACCCCCCTCCAGCCCTGCTGCTCACCTCGGCCGCCAGGAAAGCATCCACCTCGTTGTGGAAGGTGTCGAAGAGGAGACTCAGGGCCTGCCTGGGGGACAGGGAGCAGAGCTCAGCCCCGGCCAGGCGGGCCCCTGGAGTGGGGGGCCGGTCCCGCTGCACCCCCCTACCTGCTGATGGTCTGTTTGATGGGCCTCTCCTGCAGGTGGATGTAGTGGTTGAGGGTGGAGGGGCTCTGGTCGTCGCTGGCCTGGGGATGGAGAGAGATGCTGAGCGGGGATGCCCCCACCACGGGGGGATGGCACAGGCACCCCCCGATGCCCCCCGCGCCCCCGGCACCCACCGTGCGGGCCAGGTCGCTGCGCACCCCCTTCCTCCTCATCAGCTGCAGCCGGATGTCCGTGTCAAACTTCCTGCAGTGCTGGATGTGCTCGTGGCTGCCCAGGGCGTGTTTGCTGCGGGGACACGACCTCACGCTCATCCCATGCCGTGCCCCAAAATCCCACCCGGGCTGCCCCGTCCTGACATCCCATGGCCGGGCAGCCTCGGCTGGGGCTCAGGGCGGCCTCCTGGCCTGCAAACGGACCTTTGTGGCACCAGGAAACCCGGAGAATGAGCCATTGTTTTCCCTCCTTCCCCTGCGCCCTGCACAGAGCCGTGCCCGGCCCTGCCGGCGCGACGGGGCCGGGAGCGGAGCAGCCCGTCGTGCCAGGACGTGCCCGGCGGTGCGTGGGAAGCAGAGCATGGATCTGAGGAGCTGGAGGATGCTCTGGCTGGCAGCAGGGCTGGGGTGAGCCCCGGAGCAAGGAGTGACAGCCTGATCCCGCTGTGCCCACCGGCATGGGAAGCCCCCCTGGAGTGGGACCCACTCTGCCATCCAGACCCGCTTCCTCTGCTGGCTCCGGGGAGAAGGAGCCAGTTCAGCCCTGGCTCAGTCCCAGTGACAGCAGCTCAGCCTGGTTTGCAGAGCTCAAGGGCCCGGCTGGCTCTGCAGGGGGGGTTTGGCACTTCCAGCATCTCCTCTGCCACGGGAAGATGTGGGAAGAAAAGACCTGTGACAAAGGGGCTTTATGTCCCGGGGCTTTCCCAGAGACCCTTTGAGGGCCCCGGGAGATACGTGGAAATGTTCACTGGGGACTGCCCTGCTCCGTGCCCGGGATGTTCCCTGTTCCCTGCCAAAAAAGCAGGAGCTTTGTCCCTTTGGGAAATACCATCCTGGATGGGTGGATCCACCCTGCAGCTGGGTGATCCCTGGCAGCCCTGAGTCTCCTACGGCAGGTTCAGAGATGCTGCTGTACCCACACACGTGTACACACCTGTACGCACCTGTACACGCATGTACACACCTGTACACACCTGCACTGGGCTGTTTGGAAACCCACGGGCTCAGCACTGACAGGAACAGCCCCTTTGGGTGGCCCTGGAGCCCCTCTGGGTGGCAGGAGCAGAGCTGGGCTCTGCTCCGGTGCCGTGCAGCCTCTCCCGGTCCCGGCAATTCCCAGCCGTCCCTTTAGGGCCCAAACCAGCAGCTCCTGGAGGCCCTGGCAGAGCTCCCACCGAATTCCCGTGGCAGGGCCAGGCCCAGGGCAGCTCTCCAGCACCAGGAGCTGGCTCCTGCCCGGAGCTGTGGCTGCTGCATGCCCCTCTGCAGGGAGCTCTCCCGAGCCTCCAGACCCCCGAACCCGCGTGGAAACACAGAATTCCTCCAGGAAATGCAGTGAGGCAGGGCAGGAGGGATTCCCATCACCCACCCCTGGCTCTGCCCAGCACAGCCCTGATGCTCCTGCACCCCTGACATCCCTTTCCCACCTCTTCCTGGAATTTAACCAGTGGGCTGGGAGAAGCTGGGCTCCGCTCAGTGACACGGCTTGTTATTAATACTCCTCCAAAGAGCTTTTTTGGCAGCTCCCTGCTCTCCAGCCCGTTTTCCAGGCGCGTGGGGGAGCGTGACGGACACCCTGCCACCGGGAAAGATGCTCCCAACGTGCTGCTTTTGGCAGGAGCACCGACACAGCTCCAGAGGCAGAAAACGGAGCGGGGAGGCTCCCGCTGTGCACACCGGGATCAGCCCTGGACGTCCAGCACGCCCTGCCAAGGCCGGGCTTGGGTCCTGGAGCTCCTGGGCTGGGTTTTGCTGGGTTTGTGCCCCCTCCCTGGCCACTCACTTGTGCAGGAATTCCTCGAGGCCGCAGATCTTGAGCAGGAAGTCCTCGACGTCGACGGCGTGCAGCTCGTCGTGGGTGTAGCACAGCGCCTGGTAGATGAGCAGGTCCACGGTGGAGGAGCCTGCGGGGAGGAGGAGCAGCCCCGTGAGCCCCTGGGGGGGTGGGAACGGTGGGATCCCCCCCCAGCCCTCACCGGGGGGCCACAAAGGGGGTCCCCGAGCGGCGTGGGGCACTCACAGTCGCAGGTGAAGGTGAGGGGCTCCCGCAGGCTGTCACACACCACTGTCACCTTCAGGCTCACGCCGTGGCCCAGCTGCTCCGGGCTGAGGTTCACGGCGTTCCACACCAGCCCCGTGAGGGAATAGTCCTCGGTGCTGGAGCTGGAGCGCAGCCTGCGGAGGCAGGGACGGGTCAGGGACGCTGCCCGGGTCTGGGGTTTGCCCCAGCCCCCGAAAAATGCCTGTTTGGGGGCATTTTGCAGCGGGAGGCTCCTGCCCTGGCTGGGTACTCACACGTCCAGCATGTGGCAGAAAGCAGCCACCTCCTCGTCCCGCTCCTCGGACACTTCAAAGAGCTCGTAGCCATTGGTGAAGGAGTGAGGCCGGGGGGCAACCTATGGGGCAGAGCACGAGCCCATCAGCTGGGCACCGCCTCCCTGGGGCTCCAGCCCACCGGGATGGGGCTCACTGCATCCCCCCAGGCACTGCCCCCCTGGGGTCACTGTGGTGGGGGCAAAGTGGCTCTGGCAGCAGCACAGGGGGACGTGGGCTGGCATGGGGAGGGCTGTGGCAGGTGGGCACTGGCCCCAGGATGCGTCAGTGGCACCTTTCCCACGGCTGGGAGAAGGAAGACCCCACCACCCGCCCAAAAACTGCCCACTCCCAGTTACTTCCAAAAGCCCCATCAGGGATATTCCTCGGGGAGACAAGGGGTGGGCAGAGACAGACCTGAGGACGGGCAGGGACTGTCCCCAGGCCATGGGGGTGCTGCAGGGGAACCCCTGCTCGTGCCCTGCCCACTGCTCTCCCACCACAGTGCCGGGGCAGGTGGCACTGCCGTGCCAGGCCCCCCCCAGCGTGGGGGTCCCGGGGGCTCCATCGCTCTCTGGCAGCGAACAAAGGCCCCTCTGTCAGAGCAATTAACCCAGGCAGCAGCTCCCGGGAGGCACGGGGAGGTGGGGAGCGCTGCAGCCACTAAAGGCAATTTTAATGCTCTTTTATAATTAGGTTCTGGCACTTAGAAAGCCAGGAGTGACTTCGGGAGCCCCTGCTGTGCCCCTGGCCCCGCGGGGAGGGGGGATCCCTGAGGAAGGTGACTTTTGCTGTCATTTATCTCCTCCTCTTGCTGGAGGTGGGATGAGCTGTGCCACAGCCGGGGCTCTGCCCCTGCCACGGGCATCCCAGCAGGGACAAGGGATGTGGCAGCCCCGAGGGTGAGCCAGTGGCAGTGCCAGCATTCCCTGACGCCTCTGGGAGCAGCGGGAAGTTATCCCACTCACCGCTCAGGGAAGAAGGGAGCTGGGATTGGAAAGGATGCTGTGAGCCAACAGGAAAGGGATCTCCCAGCTCTCAGGAGGAGACTCCCATCTCTTTCTGAAGGATCTGGTGACATTTCATGAGCTGGCAGGACATGGGCCCATTGCAAACCACCTACAGGCTCCGGAGAGCTTGGCACCAGCATCCCTGGAGCAGCTCCCACCATGGGACTGGGCACTGCTCGTGCCCTCCAGTGGGCACTGGGCTTTGGCTGCAGGGTCTGGGGTCCAGCAGTGTCCAGGCATGAGGGTGAGGAGAGGAGGCAGCACATGGAACACCCCACCCACTCAGTGGCAAAGGGATCCCGGGTGGGATCTGCCCTGCTTGGCTCCCGGACCCAGTTCTCCCACCCCAGAGGGTTTTGGCCATGGCTGCATGATCTCACACCCCTGGAAAAAGTCTGACTGATCCCTGGGGACGATGTCTCTGCCTACAGATCCCTCTGCCCACGGCACAAACAGGAACCCAAGGAGCCACAGCGACGGGACGAGTAAAACCCACCCGCAGCAAAGGGCACGCAGCAAACCCACAGCTCACAGCCCAGCGCTGGGTTCCCAGCTCCCAGCTCCATCCCAGCCTTGTTCCAGGGCAGGGAGAGAGGAGCCTCTCACCGGGTCGACGGAGATCCTGCGGTTCTTGCCGGGCGCCAGGTTCTTCCTGCTGCCGTACGTCCGCGGGGGCACCTGGGGGGGCATGGTCTTGCTCCGAGCCACCGGCTTCCCGCTCGACTCCTTCTCCAAGATGCTCCTGCCCTCCTTCCAGCCCCGGGAAGCTTCCCTCAGCACCCCGGACTCGTAGGTGGACTTGAGGTTGAGGCAGGTGATGGCGTCGATGCCGCCGTAGCCACCGAGGCCGAAGGGATCCTCCTCGGAGATGCGGCGGCCGAGCAGCTTGTCCTGCGCCCGCTCCTGGGCCGCCGAGAACATGTTGATGTCCCTGGGCTGGGGGCCTTTGGAGGGCGGCGGGGACCCCTTGCCCAGGCGCTGGCCGCCCTCGGGGGAGCCCCAGAGCGGGTGCCGGGGGGGCAGCGGGGGCGGCGAGAGCTTCTTGGGGGAGCCGCCGCTGCCGTCGTGGGGCGAGGTGCCATTGAGGGGCTCCCCGAGGAAATCCCCCCCGGAGCCCTCGAAGATGTAGAGGTAGTCCCCGCTCAGGGGGCCCTTCAGCCAGGGCTGGGGGTCCGGGGGGCGCGGGGGGCTGGGGCCGGGGGGCGCGGGGGGGCCCTGGGGCTCGGCGGGGCCGTTGGAGCTGAGCGTGGGGTCGGAGCCGGACAGGCCTCGCGCCGCCTTGATCCCGGAGCAGCCGTTCCTGTCGGCGGGGTCGTCCCAGGAGATGAGGGGCCGCTCCCCCCGCTGCTTGGCCCGGCTCTCCTCCTTGTCCTGCCGCAGCCGGGACAGGGCGTCGTATTCCATCTGCAGGGCCTCGGCCAGCGCCAGCTCCTTGCGGCTGATCCCCAGGGACTGCCAGCGCTCGCCATGGCCGCGCCGCGCCGACATCGCTCCCGGGAACCCGCGCCGCTTCCTGCCGGGATGGCGGGTCAGGAGAAGGCCATGCTGCTGCTCCGCTGGCTACCTGTGGGCAGGGCAGGGTGAGGGTGCTGAGGGTGGGCTGAGGAAGGGGCTGCAAGGAGGATGGAGAGGGACTTGGGACACGTGGAGTGATAGGACAAAGGGGAACGGCCTTAAACTGAAGGAGGATGGGTTTAGATGGGATATTGGGAAGAAATCCTTCCCTGTGAGAGTGGTGAGGCCCTGGCACAGGTTGGCCAGAGGAGCTGTGGCTGCCCCATCCCTGGAAGTGTCCAAGGCCAGGATAGACAGAGCTTGGAGCAACCTGGGCTGGTGAAAGGTGTCCCTGCCCATGGAAGGAAGTGGAACTGGGTGAGTTGAACATCCCTTCCCACCCAAACCATTCTGTGATTCTCTGACCCTCTGATAAGGAAGGCCAGGCTGGCAGCTGGTGGCACAGCCCTTCCTCTCTGCCATGGAAAGAAGGAAACATGCAGGGGCTCAGCAAAGCCACAGGGTAAAAATAAAGATTTTGCTGCTTCCTCAGGACCTGATGGCCACCAGCCAGGCAGTGCAGGTAGGGCAGGCAGGGCAGGGCAGGCAGGGCTGTCTGGCCCCACAGCAGCTGTTGGGTCTATTGCTGGAACCCAACGTATTTCCCCGAGGACAAAATAAACCCCAGGTTGGGGAGGGCCCAGGGCCGGGGCTGCAGCTGGGGCTGAGTCACCCTGAAACCCCTGGGGAGCTGCCCTGGCATGGGCTGGGCAGCTGTGCCCATGATCCTGTGGTATCTCCAAGGAAGGGCTCTGAGCCCCCTGCTCAGCTCAGCACCGTTATTGTACCACTTGATAAAAAATCAGCCCTCGCCAGCAAAACGAGGGAATTCTGAGAGAGCATGGAAAAGATGAGCAGAGTAAGGAAGGTCTGAGGGTGACAGCATCCTGCCTCCAAACCCTGTTCTGGGAGAGGCCCAGGACAGCCTGGAGCTCCCACAGATCCCTGGATCCTGCTGCTGTTCCCCAGCATCCACCAGCCTGGGCACTATGGACACCCAGAGCACACTGAGCTCTAATAACCCCCTTGAATGGATCCCCCCGAGCCTCCCCCCAGCCCTCAAAATGCAGCTGCTCCACAGCACTCAGCTGTGCAGGGGAGAGCAGGAATGGCTGGACTGGGATCTGCTCCCTGGCTCCCGACCCGGCGCCTGCAGAGGGTGGTGATTGCAGCTCGTGCTCCCCAGGGAAGGATGTGACACCTCCTCTTCCCTTCCTAGCAAAATAAATAACTAAGTGGATGTTAAACAGAAGAGTGGAGCGAGCCCAGAGCCCTGGGGGATGGCCAGGACCTCAAATCCCTGGAGCTGAGAGGCAGAGGAGTGTTTTGGGGCTCTGGCCAGGGCTGGCTCGTGAACCTCGGGACACAGGGAGGACACGGGACCCCTGCTGTCACCCTGGGCTCTCCTGTGCACCACACTGGGCTCTGGTTGATGCTCCAGTTCAGGGTAAAAGGGTGCAACTGCCCCTTCCCAGTGTTTTTGCTGTGGAAGGCACCGCCGAGGGCTTTGGGCATCGCTGAGCTCGCTGTGCCCACGACTGGGGGGGAGCAGGAAAACCCTTAACCACAGAATGCAGGAGCAAGGAGAAGGCTGGCAGACCCTGCTCTGATCCCAGGGATGGAGGAGCCCATCTGGCCCCACGTGTGCCCCCCACATCCCACCCCAAGCACGGGGCAACCACGTCCAGCCCGGGCTGTGCCGGTGACCACACTCCTCCAGCCCAGGGGAGCAGCACCAGTGTCACCAGGCCGGTCCCCTGTGGTGTCACTGTCCCCTCCCAGCCCCCCCAGACACGTCACCCCCTCCCCACCCTCCAACGGGCCCCCCTGACCCCGGGGTGTGCAGGACCAGATGGCTGCTAATGAGCCTGGTCCAGGCTCCACATCTCCAGGCTGATCCATCCCCTCCCCAGCACAGCCTCCCCCAGCCCCCCAACACCAGCCCGACCAGCATTTCTGTGCTTTCTGACTGGAAAAAAATGGCTCCGGGGGGAATGACAGGCTGAAAATGTTCCCTTCCCTGGCTTTTCAGGCCCTGCTGGCAGCTGTGGGCTTTTCCTGGAAAAACAGAAATCCCAAAAGCTGGCAGTCCCGGGCTCCTGGAAGCCGAACAAAGAAAACGGGCTTTTAACCCAAAAGCAATAAACCCGGAGTGATTTTTGTGGCTGACAAAGCCACAACTCCGCTCTCATCTCCAAGAGAAACATCTGCATCTTGCTGACGTTCTGAGGAGAGAAATGTCCCCGTGGGGTCGAGCCCAGGATCCCGGTGGGACAGGGCTGGAACTGCACCTGGGGATGGGGATTGGGGCGAGAACGGGGATGGGGAGGAAGGTCCAACCCCGACTGGTCACAGCAACCCCCCAGTGCCAACACCAGCCAGGGAAAAGCCACGTGGGGGGTGGGAGGGGTCTGCCTGCAAACCAGGGAATGCCACCTGGGCTGGGGACACCACGAGCACCCACAGGCAGGTGGCTCAGCCCCTTCCCTCACAGCAGCTGGGGCAGCAGATGGACCGTGGAGGTGGAATCCACATGGAACAGCCCCAAGCTCTCCTGGTGGCCCTCCAGGTGCCCGTCCAGGGGCAGGACTGGTGCCCAACCAGCGCTCCTGGGGTTTGATGAGAACCTTAATGATCCCATCATTAGGCTGAGGGGGTTTAGGGGGGCCCAGCCCCCTCTGCAGACACCCTGTGCCCACCCCTGCTCCTGGCACCTGAGCAGCATCTGCTTGGTGTGGGGACACCGAGCAGGATCCCACGGGATCCCACGGGATCCCATGGCAGAGCCAGCCCTGACTGGGGGCACAGGATCCCAGGGCAGAGCTGGGGGGGTTCCCTGTGGCCCCCATCCCTCCATCCCTCCCTTCCCCCTCACAGGCAGCTGCACTGGGAGCACACGGACATCTGGGAGGACATCAAACATCCGAGGGCGAGGAAGCAAAGCCCTGGAGGGGCACATTCCCGGCGGTGGGAGCGGGATGGAGGTTATGCCTATCAGGGAGACAATTCACTCCCATTTATAATCCAGCGGAGGGAGGAGCGGCCCTGAGAGGGATAAAGCACCAGCCTTCACCTCTGGGGCTGGGGGTCCATCCATCCACCCGGCTGCTCCCACCCGGCAGGGTGAGCCACGGCATTCCCAGCCGCTGGAATGGCCCTGAGCAGGGTGAGCCACGGCATTCCCAGCTGCTGGAATGGCCCTGCCTTGGGGACATGGAGCTGCTCCTGGTTGTCCCCAGCCACGCTGTCAGCGGGGTGACAAAGTTCCCTGCATGCACTGGATCCTGGGACATCCCCTGGCAGCAGGGATGCTCCAGGTCCTTGTCCCACAGAGCTCATGGCATGGGGGGAGAGGTTCCCAGGGCTCCCAGCAGCTCCAGCACCCCCAGAGCAGGTGGAATCCACCTCCAGAAGAAACTCTCCGCTCTCGATTCTCCTCTTCCCCTCCAAAACAGGAGGGAAATGGGGCATTTCAGGATCTCTCAGGCAATCCCAGGGACTGTGCTCGTGGGTTTCCAGAGGGGGTTGGAGCTGGATGCCCCCGCCAGGAGCTGTCACCAGCCTTTTTCAGGAGTGGGGTAGGAAGGGCCCAGAGCTCATCCCTGTCTCCCACGATCCAGCCCTGCTTCCAACCTGTTGCCTTTCAGCAGGAGGAGTTTCTTCCTCTTCCAGCTGATACATCTCCTATTAATAGCAAAGTCCAGCCTGGTCCAAGCTCTCCACTCTCCAGAGCAGGCAGGATGTGAGGCTGGACGATGCCAAAGGCTCTTCCATCATTTTCTACGTATTTCCACCCTCGGGAGGAAATCCTGCCCTGGGAAGGTGGGTCGGGTTTGGGACGGGAAAGCCCCAACTCAGGGCAGCCAAAGGAGGGAGATCCTGGAGGCACCACCTGGAGCTGAGTCCTGGATGGGGACAACGGAGGGGACACGGAGGGGGTCCCACCAGGGTGGGGTTGGGGGGGATGTCAGAGCCCTGACTGCAGCGAGGTGGGAGAGCCACGCTCTGAGATCCACGAGGTGTGAGAGCCACGCTCTGAGATCCACGGGAGGTGCTGAACCTCCCCCAGCACCTGCAGAGTGCAGGGATGAGCAAGGTGGGACCTTCCCTAAAGTCACCAGCCCCCCTGTGACCCCACAGTGTCCCCACGCACTGCAGACCCCTCACCTTGATGGCAAGGCCAAGGCCCTCCTGACACCTGGAGCCCTCCTGGCCCCGGAGCTCACCCACGCTCAGACTTTCCAGATTACTCAGCCCGTGCTGCTCCAGCGCCCACCACCCTCCCCAGGGCCGGGTTTTTGGGGTGCTGGGCCCCCCTGGGGGACGCTGGAGGTCACGCCAGGCTCTGCCCGGTGCCAGCACTGCCTCCTATGCAAATCTTGGCTTCCTCCCTGGCACCTGCCCGGCCGCACCGGCAGCGCTGGGGTGGCACAGCCTACCTGGGGTCAGCAGGGGAAGGAGGGGCTGGAGCCCCACAGATGCCCTGGAAAGCTGAGCAATGGGAAGCACGGCACAGCCTTGGCGCTCCCTGCCACACCAGCACCCACGGGAAGCATCCTGCCTGCTCACAGGAGCTGGGACGAGCTGGGAAGCGGCAGCACTGCCCTCCCTGCCCCGTGTCCCACATCCCAGTGCTCCAGGTCAGCCCCAGGGGATGGATCCCACTGCTGTGGCGGCAGCTGTATCCGTGCCACATGCTCCTAAGTGTTCCCTGTTGCCATGGGGCTCTCCCTGACCCAGATCCCGAGCGGGATCCACAGAGGACACGGATCCTCCTGGAATGCCCCGAGGATGTGCAGCAGTGGGGGAGCACCCCCAGCCCACAGCACCCTGCCGGGGTGCAGGGGCCCCACAACGCTCAGCAGACCCAGCCCAGTCTGCAGTGGGAACCACCTCCCTGGGCTGCTCATCCCGCAGGATTCCCATGCTCTGGGAGAGCCACAGCCCAAGGACACCCACGGACACAGGCCGGACACACACACGGTCACCCCTCACTCGGGATGGGGCTGGAGGTGCTTGGGATGGGGCTGGGGGTGCTGCTGCTGCTGCCACAGCCCTGCTGCTCCCTCCTCGTGGGACCCCCGGCCTTTGCAGCCCCCCCGGCCTTCTCCCCCCCCTCCCCAGCCCACAGCCCGGGGCATCCCTGTGCTCCCACATCCTGGTGCATCCCGGCACACGGAGCACCCGCTCCCACTGCAGCACCCCCGGAGCAGGGGCTGCAGGGCTGCAAGGGCAGCTCCTCAGCTCCTCCGGCCGGATCCTCTGCCCGACCTCGCCGTGGAATTTGGGAGGCGCGGAGGTGGGGCAGCGCCTCGCCGGGGCGGTTATCCCGGGAGAGCCGGGCGCCAGGCAGGTTTCCTCACCCCACAGCTCCCTGTTATCCCGTCCCTCCCGCTCTGGAAGGGAAGGATTGATTGTCCTGGTCACGCTGGTGCTCGCTCAGCCCGACCCAGATCCAGGGAACAATCCCGTCCCTGCTCGGCCTCACACACACGAACAGCTGCGGGCAGCCGGCAGGAACAGCTCCCGCATCTCCGGAGTTTGCTCCTCGTGAGCGTTCCTGCGGTCCCGGATCCAGGGGGCTGTTCTGCAGCAGCAGAGGGAGCACCCCAACATCCCCCCAGCACCCTCACGAGTGCCTCCTGCCCCCAGCACCGAGGTTTGGTGGGATGAGCTGACTCTGCCTGGCCGCACACGAGGGTTGGCTTGTCCCTGTCCTTGTCCCTGTCCCTATCCTCTGATCCAGCGGGTGGCATCCCTGCCCATGGCAGGGGGGTTGGAACGACACGATCTTTAAGGTCCCTCACGACCCAAACCATTCCAGGATTCCTTGACTCCCATCCCTTCCCCATCCCTGTCTCCATGCCTTTTCCACGTCTGTCCCCTTCCTTGTGCCGGGGGGGGACTCTGCCACGCCGGGAGGGGACGGGACCCCCACCCTCCCTCTCCTCTTTGCCGCTGACCAACTTTGCGATTTCTCGGGGACCATTTAATTGTTCCGTTCACACAAACACCCCAACTTTCCTCTCCCTGCGGCCCGAGGGGGCATTCCAAGATCCCCGACCCTGCACCGTGCCCGGGGGAAAGGGGGGCAGCCTCGGGTCCCCCCCCACGCCGCCGCCGCGGGGCTTTTGGGGTTCCCAGCGCTGGAGCAGCACAAGGATGAGCCGGAGATTTTGGGAAGCGCCGGGAACGCCTCGCAGCAGCGAGCGGGACCCGCATCTCCTCCGGGAGGGGAAATTATTAATATAGATAAACGCATACATGAAAAATTCTCTTTTTTTTCCCTTTTTTTTTTTTTTTTTTTTTTTTTTTT
>NW_016690379.1:1036531-1037939 GCF_001604755.1 Lepidothrix coronata | reverse complement strand
GCCATCTCCCGGCCGCTCCCCGCATTGCACAGCGCCGCGGGCAGAGCCCCCCGCTTGTCCCCCGGGATGCCGCCCCAGCACCGCCGCCCCGGTGTCCCTCGGTGTCCCCCTGCATGGCTCTGGGATGCTCCCGGTTCTCCCCGCGGAGCCCCCCAAAGGATACCCCCCTACCCCCCCCACCTCGCCCCCCGGTGCTCTCCGGTTTCCCCCGCATATCTCCGGGACGCTCCCAGCCTCCCCTGGCGGAGCTCCGAGGGTTCTGCCCCTTCATCCTTCGTTTTCCCACCTGCATTTTCCCCGGGACTCTTCCAGCTCCGCCCACGGAGCCCCAGGGACGCTCCCCCCGCGTGTCCCCACCCCGCATCACCCCCACGTCCCGCATCATCCCCGCGGGACGGTGGGTGGGCGATGAACCCCCCTCTGCTGCTTTGCCCTGGTCCCCTCCACCTCCCCCAACCCCGGGGGCATCCCCATCAGCACCCACCTCCCCTGCTCCCCACGGGGGTGCCACCCCTCCTTTGGGGAGCTGCAGGGGGGTGCTGGGACACCCCACAGCACCCACTGGGACCGGGGGGCTCGTGCTGGTCCCCAGAGCCCCCCAGGGTCGGTGGGGACACACTCCTGCCACAGCATCCAGACCCCCGGGCTTGGGGGGGCACAGGAGGACCCCCGGTGTGGGCAGCAGATGTGCCGGAGCCACGGCAGCGCTGGCTGGGATCTGTTTTCCCTGGCTCTGGCAGACAGGGATAACGGTCACCTCCGGAATCCCAGCGCTGCCGGAGAGCCACGAGCCGTGCTGGGAGGGCTGTGGGTCACAGCTGTGGTTTGGGTTTAGTGGCCACAGAGATTATCCCTGTATTATATATCCCTGGGTATTATCCCAGCCTCCCTGAAGGCTCCCCAGGAGATGGGAGGTTTTGCAGGATTCATCACACCATGTGAGAGGATGCTGGGATTTTGGGGTACCTCAGTGTGACCCCATTTCCCACCAGGCCTTAAGAGAAAAGTGGCCTCAGCCAGCCTCATGTCCGACCGAAAAATCCCACTGTACCCACTTCTGATGGGAATTGTTACCTGCAGTGTCAGGATGAGCTGCGGCTGGGCTGGAGAAATCCCCAAAAACCAAACCTCCCCAGCATCCCGTGTCCTGGGACAACGGCTCATCCCCTGACCTGGGATTATTCCCTGTCCTTCTCTTCCCACTCGGCCTGACCCCCTTTGAGCCCTCCCAGCTTTCCCCCCCCAGCACATCCAATTTTGCTGTGGGTTGAGGGGCCAGGGCGACCCCCCTTCCCAAGGCTGTCAGTGAGGACCCCCCTCTTCCTACACATCCCATGTGAGGACCCCCCTCTTCCTACACATCCCATGTGAGGACCCCCCTCTTCCTACACATCCCAACGGCAGAATG
>NW_016690379.1:1034185-1036231 GCF_001604755.1 Lepidothrix coronata | reverse complement strand
GGCAGGGGTTAAAACAGAGGGGGTTCAGGCAGGGGGGTACAGGCAGAAGGGCACGGGGGGGATTAGGCAGAAGTACAGGCAGCAGCTCAGCCCATGGACAGCGGGATCAACCGGCAGCGCAAACCCCAACCCCAGGGCCCGGATAGCTCAGTCGGTAGAGCATCAGACTTTTAATCTGAGGGTCCAGGGTTCAAGTCCCTGTTCGGGCGCTCGATTTTTTTTTCCTCCTCCGAATTATTTTTGCCCCCTCTAAAGCCTTTTTTACACCCGCAGCACCGCCGGCGCTTCCCCGCCCAGGGTCCCGGTGCCCCCAGAGAACCCGGGCAAGGAAGCAAAAAAAAAAAATAACCAACGTAGGCGGGAAAAACTGAAACCGCCCGAACAGGGACTTGAACCCTGGACCCTCAGATTAAAAGTCTGATGCTCTACCGACTGAGCTATCCGGGCTCTGCTTTGTAGCTCAGGGACAGCGCTTATCAGGGACAACGCAGGGACAGCCCTGCCGATGTGTAGGGCAGGGACAGCCCCACAGCGTGGGATCCGCTCCCCGTGTCCCCCAGACCCAGAATAACCCCCCCCGCACTTTGTTCTTTACACGCAGCAGTTCAGGCACTTCCCAAGCACAGAGTTAATTGGGGCTGTTTCTGAATTTCCAGGTTACAGGACCCCAGATCCCTTGTCAGGGGAAGGGGCTGCGCAGGGACAGGGGCTTCTTGACCCCCAGGTGGGATTCTCAGTGTTGTCACAGAATGGTTGGGGTTGGAAAGGAGCTCTGGAGATCGATTCCAACCCCCCTGCCAAGGCAGGGTCACCTGGAGCAGGTGACACAGGGACGTGTCCAGGTGGGGTTTATAATGAAGTTTATTGAGTGTTTTAATGTCCAGGTGGGGTTTATTGTGTCCAAGTGGGTTTTATTGTGTCCAGGTGGGATTTATTGTGTCCAGGTGGGGTTTATAATGCCTGGGGGAGGTTATAACGAAGACAGTTCAGCTCTAGGGCACAGGAACTTCGAGTATTTTGCCAAGTCAGTAATGTCTGCACAGACGCACATCGACATTTTGATTTACTGCATCCCTAAGGCTTGTTAATTCCAGGATGTCCTTGAGCCAGGGATGGAACTGCTGCCTGTGCCACTGAGGCTTGAAAATACACATAGATCTTACGTCAAAGAACACCTTGACTTGAGACAATCTTGATTTTTTTACTTATGTTTAATAGTATTTATAATTTCTAATTTACTTATACATTATGTATAATATATATTACATATTACACATCATAATATATATTATATATTACAAATAATAGATAATATATTAAATATTTACACGAGATAGATTTCTTTATAATTACTTATAATAATTATTAATTACATATACTTATACTTACACTTATTATTATTATTATCTATTTTATTTTTATTATCGTTTTAGATTTTCCAGCAGGGCTGAGGGGACGCTCCGCTCGGGTCCTCCAATGCGCTGGGGGGCGCCACGTCCCCCGCGGCGTCCCCGCATCCCCTCTGGCCGCGCGCCCCGCGCCGCTCCGTGGCCCCGCCGCCATGTTGGCTGCGAGGGGAAGCGGCGGCCCGGACCCCGCCAAGATGGAGGCGCGGAGCCCTCGGGGGGTTTAGGGGTCCCGTCCCCCTCCCCCGAACCCCCGCCCGGGGCCCATGGAGCGGTTGTAGGGTGAGCCCGGGCCCGGGGGGGGGAGCCGGGGGTCCCGAGGAGCGCAAGGCTGAGGGGGCGGTGGGAAGTGGGGGGCAGGAGGCGGTGCCGGCGGGAGGGGCCTGGGGCGGTGGGAGCGGCGATAAATCTTATCTCCTGCGAGGGAAAGGGTGGGAATTGGGATTGTTCAACCTTCAAAAGGGAGGCTCCTGGGTGAGCTGGTTGCGGCCTGAAGGAGTCAACGGGAAGGATGAAGAGAGACTAATTCCAAGGGCCTGGAGTGACAGGACAAGGGGGAACGGGTTTACACTGCCAGAGGGGGGGTTGGATGGGATATTGGGAAAGAATTCCTCCCTGGGAGGGTGGGGAGAGACTGGGA
>NW_016690379.1:1006534-1033886 GCF_001604755.1 Lepidothrix coronata | reverse complement strand
TTCCAAGGTCTCACCTCCACCCAGCAGGAGGGCAGCTCTCCTCATTCCCTGGCTGGCATTCCAAAGGCCGGGGAGGAACTTGGGAACACGGGGAGGGAGCTGGGGGTGGTTCCCAGGGAGGGGTGGGGTGTTTGTCACAGGAGGACTTCCAGGCATGAAAACTCCCAGGGACTGATAGGGACAAACCTAGTTATCCCTGACTTAATTATCAAATTAGTGCCTGTTTAGGGCCTCCCCTCCAGGGCTGCTCTGTATGATGCTCTGCATAGAATTACAAGTTATTCTCAGTATTTTGCTTTGTTAGAAAGCTTGAAAATGGCTGTTGCTGGGGTGTCACAACTGAACTCACCATCACAACGAACCATTAGAGAGCCCACAATGTCTGCTTTACACTCCCTGCTGCATTTCCACTTCACACACAAGTTAAAAACTGTCCTTTCCTGGAAATGAGACTCTAAAACCAAACCCGAGCTTGAATTAGAAGTTTTAACTTAACTTTCCAGGCTGTGCTTGCACTCTCTGGGTCTGGTAAGATCTTTATTCTCAGGCACCAAAAGCTGTGCTCTGGTGGGGTTTTGGTCTCTTGAGAAGGAAGTTCTACTCCCAGCACAGGCAGATGTCTTGTTCCTGTGGTCTGTGTCAAGCTTTTGAGTGGAAAATTCGATTATTCATGACTCCTCTGTGATTCATGGATTCCTCAGACGTTGCTCCTGTTGCTCCTGTCCAGTGGTATTTTCCGTGGCTCCAAACAGCCCGAAGTCCACTGGTGCTTCATTCCCTTGGCTGCAGGTTGGTCCAGGCACAGCGTTGGGAGGTAAAACGTCGGATATTTAGAAGCAGAGCTGTAGGGGAGGGTTAAACCGGGCTCATTGAGCTTCTCCTTTCTTTAGGAACGGGCACGGGGTGGAACCGAGGGAGGTTTTCTGTGCCTGGTGGCTGCGTCCGTAGCTTTTGTGGGAGCCTGGACGTGGTTTTTAGAGCTTGGGAAGGCGGCACCCGGGAGCGCCGGGATTGAGCTCTGATTAAAGAAAACTCCATCACTCAGGCTCAAACTCACCGAAAATATTTGTCTGTAAAACCGGAGGCTAAGCTGATAGCGCTGATGAAATCAGTGTGGAAACAGTTAAAGCCGTGGCTCGTTGATGCCTCAGCCCGGGGTCTCTTTCCTGAAATGCGGGCTCAGGAAATGCACCTTTAGTCCCTCCCGGGCCCTTTCCCCAGCCCGGGCCGTTATCGGGGCTCCCCGCCCCGCCCGGCGCCCTTTGAAAGGGCGAGTCAGAGCCCGGAGCATCGGCGGGAAGCGGCAGAGCCTTCCCGGGGCCGCACGGGACAGGAATCCAGGGATAATAGCCCCGGGATACCCCTCCAGCAGCGAGGTCGGTAAGTCGGGCTGCGGGTGAGTTCAGGCTTAAGGTGGGCAGCTCGTGGTTGGTGTTATCAGCCGGAGATCTGCGTTAAAATCGAGGGGGGTGATGAGGTGGAAGTGTTTCAAGATGTATTTTGAGTTTGTAGTTTGAGTTACTGCCACTGTTATTTGCAAACCTGAGTGTTTCATGTGCTTTAATCAGCCCTTCCCGAGTATTTAGAGATATGTTTGATCCCTGGGGATGATTTTATTCCTGACAGTGCCTCACTTCAGAGGACTGTAATGCCATAAAAACCATCAGAAGCCTCTAATAAAGTCATTAAAAGTCCTTTTTAATAGATGGGCAGAGATTGAACAGTTACAGGAGCTTGACTTGGTGCTAAAGCTCAGATTTTTGTCATTCCTGAGCCACCTTGAGCCTGTTTTGTCTGCAGCTGAGACCTTTGGCTGCATTCCTCAGGCAGGACTCTGGGAATTCTGCTGATATTCAAGCTGATCATGCTGGCTCCGATAACTGGGTGTAGTAACAAATTCATTTACTGGAGCTGGAAAATTCCGTGAAAGACAATTCACATATTGCTTTGAAAGTGTGGGGCTTCACGCTTTCAAATCTAAAGTTTTGGATTTAGAAGTGAAATTGAAATAATTATCATTGAGATTGAAATAATTATCATTGAGATTGAAATAATTAAACTACTGCATGGACTAAAAGTTCAGTAAAAACATTCCCAAAGTTGCAGCTTCCCAGGCAAATTGAAGAGCCACTCTTGGTAGTTCATCTCATGCTTTAGCCTTAATTTTACCAAAAAGGCAGTTGCAGGGCTTGTTTCAGTATTGCCTGTGACCAGATTCATGTTAAAATTGAGATTTTACTGTAACTAGGTCCAGGGACACATCATTTACTGGTTTATTGGTCTGAGCTTTAGTGCTGAGAGTAAAATCAAGGATTCCTGTTTTTCTCCATCAAGTTCAAGGTGCTTTTTTCCAGTGAGGAGTTGATTTAGACCATCCCTTCTCTTCAAAGATTTCAAACCTGTTGTGTGGGGCAGACGAAAGTGGATTGTGCTGGGAACATGAGTCACTGCTGCTCTTTGGGTGGATTCTGAAACTGAGACAAATTCAAATAGCTGCAGGACTTCCCCTTTTGTTCCCTTCCAGGAAAGGATCTGTCACCTGCTCACCCAGAAACTGTTCATTTATCAGGTGGGGTGGGGGCTGCAGCAGCTTTAGCAGATTTTCATCTCTTGGAAGTCAAAGGAGGTGAGGAATGTGCTAGTGATGGCCATCAGCTCTGGCTGCTGCTCCTTTGGGAGTCAGGCCTTGCTGTCCTGGGCTTTCCCTGCTGGCTGGTTGTGACTCAGCTCCTCATTCCCCACCTCTGACTCAGGGGTTTCACCAGAGTTTGCTGATCCCTCCTGGGCACTGGCAGGTCCCCAAGTTCCTCACCGTGGTGTGTCACTCCTGCAGAGGCACAGAATCCCAGAATCCCAGGCTGGTTTGGCTTGGAGGAACCTTAAAGCTCATCCAGTCCCACCTCCTTCCATGGGCAGGGACACCTCCCACTAGTCCAGGTCTCTCCAAGCCCCGTCCAGCCTGGCCTTGGGCACTTCCAGGGATGGGGCAGCCACAGCACTAGTGTCCCAGTTGTCCCGTGGCTGTTTGCTGGATCCAGCTCACAATCATGGAATCATTGAGGCTGGAAAAGACTTCAGCATCAGTAAGTCCACCATCAACCCAGCACCACCCCCATGGTCATCACCAGCCACGCCCTCAGGTGCCACATTCACACGTTTTTTGAGCACTTCCAGGGGTGGTGATCCCACCCCTGCCCTGGGCAGCCGGGCCAGTGTTTTACAACCCTTCCCACCACAGATTTGTCTTCCTTTCTAACCTAACCCCCCTCTGGCAGGACAAAGCAGGCAGGGCACAGGACCACCAGCACTGCACAGCACGGTTTGAGATGTGACTGCAGGGCTAATTTTAAACCTCGGTTTCCTGAAGCTTCTGAGGAGGTGGAAGTGGTTAAACTCCAGCCCAGGTTTCTCAGCCTGACCTTTCTCAATTTTAGGTGCTGTTACCAGCTGCTCACTGCCACCATGAGCTCCCCCAGCCCTGCCCAGCACCCAGCAGCTGAAAATGCCTGCAGGATCACTCTGGGACAAGCTCACCAGGTAATTTGCTGTTATTTCTCCCACTTATCTCTGCTGTTTTTCCCTCAGAGCAGTGATTTCTTCCATTAAATCCAAGCTCTCCAAGTACCTTTAAGTAAGGAGAATTTACCCTAATGGAGCAGGGCTTTCATCCTAAGGAGTTGTGTTATCTTTCACTCTCAGATCATTTATGAGCTCTCAGTGGTTTGTGAACATTATTTAAAGGGGAAGGAAGAGAAAACTGGAGATACAAAAATAATACAGTGCCTGTTTTTGTGCTGAACCTTAGAATATTCCAGCATTCCTCCTGGAGCTGCCCTCTGGGACAGCTGTATTGGAGCTTTGTAACCTTGTATGTTAAACTTTGCCTAGTAATTCATCCCCAGGCCTTTTTGGAGTCCGTTTAGGTGGCTTTGGACATGGAGTACTCCTGTTATCACCTGTTCCTGGAACAAAAGGTATTTGTGGGTGCAAGCCAAGGCCAACGTGGCAAGTGTGTGTTTGGAGTGTGGCTCAGTACCAGCCACTCAAAGAGAGGTTTGCCAACAACAGCAGAAATCTGGTGTTAAAAAAATCAGAAAGTCTCCTCCAAGCCAGGCATCCAACCTTCCAGAGCCAATTCCTTGTAAAAAAAACCATCCCCCCGATGTCAGGGAATGTGGTGGGAGTGGAAATAAACTGATGGGAAGTTGAGCATTTCCCATTTGAGGCTTTATTTAGAAGCTTTGAACTGGAGCCAAGCCCTGTGCAGAACTGATGTCAATGCTTATTTATTCAATTTGCTCTGCATGGGGAAAAAAAAAAAAAAGTAAATAGGCTCTGATAATAGTGACAAAATATTGATTGTCAACACTCATGTCCCGGGCAGGGTGGAACAAACACTTCCATCAGGACTGGGGGAGCTGAGGGCCCATTTTAGAATGATCCAGCTGACTGGGTTGCTGCTTTCATCAGAAAGAGACTTCTGAGAAGTTCCTTCAAAACCCATTTGAGAGTGGTCATTAGAGAAATGACTGAACAAACACATAATTTCATCTTATTAAAAGCCATGTGCTGATACAAGCACTTACTGGAGCTGTGCTGAGCTTTTTCCTACTGCAGAAGCTGTTTTTTGAGGAAGAGGCTTGAGGCTGGACACGAGTTGTTGTGTTTGAGCTGGAAAATGCATTTTAGGAACACCATAGTCAGAAAACACCATAATGAGAAAACAGAGCAGACAGGTCCACAGAGGAGGGGAATTTTTCACAGTTTTAGAAAACAGAGGAATAAACACCTTGCCAAGGTGCTGCCTGGGAGCTGAGTGACAAATGACATCTGTGGCAAGCAGCCAAACCTGCTCTCCTTTTGTAGGAAAAAGGTGCTGCAGTGCAGTTGGCCTCTTAAAAAGATCCCAGACTGGTTTGGGTTGGGAGGGACATTAAAGCTCACCCAGTGCCACCCCCTGCCATGGGCAGGGACACCTTCCACTGTCCCAGGTTGCTCCAAGTTTATCCAACCTGGCCTGGGACACTTCCAGGGATCCAGGGGCAGCCACAGCTTCTCTGGGCAGCCTGTGCCAGGGTCTCCCCACCCTCACAGGGGGGAATTTCTTCTGTGTATCTCCTAAATTTCCCCTTGTTCAGCTTGAACCCATTCCCCTTGTCCTGTGACTGCAGTTCCTGATGAAATCTTGATTATATAAAATAAAAAGCACCCTGGGTATGGTACAAGTGCTGCACAGCCCCTGGAGGCTCCCCCACACCCCCAGAGCAGCTTTGAGGCATTAATTTGAGGTGTTAATTAACAACACCTCGTGTTTAATGCACTGCTCTTGTTCTGGGCCTGGTCATGGGGAAAGACCCGGAGAGATCCTTGGTCTGAGCAGGGCAGAACTGATGTGTTCCCAGCAGTACTGGGGAAATCCAGGCACAGTGGCAATGGGAATGTCCCACCACTGCTCCTGAACTTCCAACAGCTCTGGTCAGTCACTGCCCAGGCCTCCATTCCAGGGCTCTGAGTTCACAGCCTTCCCTCCCAGGAGGGAGATTCGTAGGAGTTCATAGGACTGTTGATGGGATTAGAGCCTTTAGAGCTGCCTACCTGCATTCCTGGGCTGTTTTCTTTTCTCTTGCTGGATGGCTGTGCCAGAGGGGTGGGGATTTCTCTCAGCAGGGCTCTGCTTCCTGTCATTCCAACAAAACCCTGCTCTGTGTTCCAGGTGAGACCCAAACTGCCACTCCTGAGGATTCTGCAGGCAGCAGGAGCCCAAGGAGACACTTTCACACTCAAGGAGGTGGGCTCACATTCCAGGCTGTGCCTGGTCCTGCTTTTTTAGGAGCTGGGATAGGACTGCCTCTTAATTTTTCTGTACTTTGAACCCCTGCCTGCAAAATAAGGATACTTAACCTGTAGGACTGTTCTGGCTTGATTGATCATAATGCCCCTGGAGGAACTGGAGTAAGAGTGTGAAATATTATTTATCACTGAAAATCAGAAACCTCTGTAGAGAAAGGAAAGATGGGATAATCACATTCCTGAGAGAGTGTAGGAGATTCTGTTCCATTGTGCTACCCTCTGCTCAATGTACCAAAGCCTTAAAAATTGGATTCCAGTTGATGTTTTTTAACTTTCCCTTGAAATGGCTTGTCAGCTTAACCTAAGAGACCCTGTGTATTCATTTATTTTAAGATTAAAATGCAATATATGTACACGATTAAAAAAATGACAGTGTGATTTACAAGAAGATCCTGCCTACGAAGAATTAAATGCAGTGGTTTTTTATTACATGTGTCAAATCTTCCTGCAGAGCCCTGTGACTTAATTTAACACTTATGCATTTAAATAACTTATTTAGCTTCTAAAAATTTGTGCAAAAAACCCCAAATTGGATGGTTTAAATGGGCAGAGCTGAGTTTTAAGTGCGGGTTACCTGTAGGGATTCACACTTTAACTCAGCTGGGTTTTCTGCAGTGAGCAGAAAACTGTTGGCAACTTTTTGGCGACACTTCAGGGTCACTTTGGTGGGTGATGGGGGGTGGAACTTGCCTGTATTGTGCTCCAAACACTTTGCTTTCCCCTCAGGAAATTCCAGAGGAATTCCAGTACTTTGGATTGTAGGTGTCTCCTCTCCATCCTTCTTTGTGATACTAATGGGATTCATTTTACACCTGGCAAGCTGTGTCCTGAGGGGCAGCACTGTAAATGTGTGACCAGCCTTTAGGAACAGCTTGTTCCTTTAGCTGGGATGGTGCTGTTTGTCCATCTTTGCCTCAGTTTTCCTCCTTGTCCAGGGTTAATAGTTACAAACCTCACAGCAATGCCATAAATCCCAACTCTCCCTTGGCTGGGAGGCACAAGAAGTCAGGTGTGATTTGACTCGCACTGTACAGGGCAGCAGGAGGCAAACACTGTGAATTCAGGTCAATTCTCAGGGGTTTTGGGGGTTTGGTTTAGGCTGCAGGTGGGGCTGAGGGTGTGTTCTGTCCCCACAGGTGATGCATTACCTGGGCCAGTACATCATGGTGAGGCAGCTCTATGACAAAAGGCAGCAGCACATGGTCTATTGTGGAGGAGATCAGCTGGGAGAGCTGCTGGGCCTGGAGAGCTTCTCTGTAAAAGATCCAAGGTAGGAAAAGAGTCACCTTGAACCCGGGTTGTCTGACAGGGGTTGCTGAGACAGGAACTCTTGGTGTCACTGTCACTTAAACCTCCCTGTTGGTGATGGGTGTGACAAGTGGGAGCTGAGCTTGTTCTGAGGAGCCAGGGAATGGCCCAGGCACTGAGCTGCTCCAGGTGACATCTCTCCCCCTCTTATTTCTGCATCTCCTCAAACCCTTGATCTCACTGGAGCAAAAATCCACATCTGCCTTGAGTCCTGACTGAGCTTTGTAACGATCAGTGAGGAGACAAAAAACCCCCCTGTGGTTTCCAGTGTCCCTCTGGATAAGGAAAGGGAATTCCTGGCCCTGTCTCGGGAGGGTGCTGGTGTTTTCTGTGGGAACACTGACTGTCCCTCCCTCCCACAGCCCCCTGTATGACATGTTGAAACGGAACCTGACGGCGGCTGCACTCACAGGTAGGTTGGTCACAGTCCGGGCAGGGCCTTTCAATGTAGTGTTGGTATAACCTGGTAAGTAACAAAAAACCAGACACAGAAACGTTTGTCAAGTTGGAATAAACTGCTGATGAAGGTTTTGAGACGATCTCTCTGAGTATGTGTCTTTTCTGTGTGTCAGTAGCTGTGATACCAGAGCAGGGAGCTGGTTGAGTGATGTGGCTGCCTCAAATGGCCAAATTTCAGAGAGCTAAATGCTGTGGATAAACAAATCACCGTGGCTGAAGTGTCCCATCCAAATCATTATTGATTTTCTCAGTATTTTTCAGTTTCAGAGCTGCAGCTTCTCGTTCTCACCTCATTTTATACCTTCATAATCCATAACAGCACCAGAAACCCAGCGAGCTCTGCAAGCCAGAGGTCTGGACTTTAATCAGACACTTGAACCTTTAAAGGTCACTGTTGCTTTCCCAGCTCATAAGAGAAATCAAATCTAGCTCTATCAAAAGTCCTTCAGTCATAAATGAAAATTTATTCTTAAATTAATCCTGGCTGATGGCTTCCTTGCAGCCAGCTCCCATTGTGGGGCCGGTAATCTCCATTGGAAAAAATCAACTGGGAGAGCTGTGGAGTCTTGTGCCATATTTCCTGGGTGCTCTAAGCAGATAATATGGACTTAGTTCTTTACAAAGGCTCAGGCTATTTTTGCACAAGTGCATAAAAAGCTTGTGCAGATTTAGAAACTGAAAAAAACATGACCCTGAAGTGCTTAGTCCTCTGCTTTGAGCCATGCTGGTGCCTCTGAGGTCCCCCTGCTTTAATTATAAAGAAGGATCTTCTTGAGTGGACTCTCCTAAACCTGTAGAATAACTGTGTGAGTGCTGCTTCTCTCACTGGTGATGTGCTGACTCTTCCCTAAAGCAGTTTGTGTGGAGAGCAGAGGATCCCAGCAAACACTCTGCCCTGCTGCCCTGTCCCCTCTCCTTGCTCTGGGCCTGGGTGTGTGTGTGTGGTGCAGTCCTGGTGTGACCTTAAACCTGCCAGAGGGAATCCTTAGTCAGACCTGTGTGTGTGTGTGGTGCAGTCCTGTGTGGTGCAATCCTTAAATCTGCCAGAGGGAACCCTCAGTTAGTCCTGGGTGTGTGTGACTAAAACGAAACAAGCTTGGCAGACCAGACCTCGGACAGATCCCTAGGGAGGGTCACTCCAGGTGTTGCTTTTCCTTCATCCCAACACAGGAGTAACTGGAAGTGCCTCAGGACTTAAGAATTCTTCATGTTTCATGTTCTGCAGTAGCTGCTCGTGTTCATTGGCCAAATCAGGGCTTATCAGCTCATCATTTTGCAGGTTATTTGACCGTTTTTAAGTGCACTTGGAGAAGGAAAAGTGGCTGCAGCACATCTTGAGAATGAGGAATGAGCTCTTACATAGGGCTCTTTATCAGACCACCATCTGATCTAACACCTTCCTTGGCCAGCTTTCTCCTTTCCTTGGCCAGCTCCTTCCCCCTTCCTTGGCCAACTCTCCCCCCAGGAGTGACTCCCACGAGGTGTATTTAGGAATCCCTCACTTCAGGGGCATTTTGTGTGGGATATGTTGGCTCCAAAAAGGGAGCCTTCCAGTCAGTGCAGTGTTTTCACACAGTGAAAATTTATAAAGTGTTAGAAGGGTGAGTCTTCATCCATTCCAGTGTCCCTGCAGAGCCAAAGCAGTGATGGATGAGCCACTTGGCTTCTGTTTTCCTCCAGGTAGTAAATAATCAGTGGCTGCAGGAGCTGAAGGGTGAAGGCAGCAGGAAGGGAAAGGTGAACTAAAGCAATAAGGGACAGGAGCCGTGTCATCCTGTCCTGGGTTTTGCTCCATTTGATGGCCACTTTGTGGTCTACTTTTTGCCTGCAGCAACAATTTTGAGTGTCTTCCTATCAGTGCAGTGATTCATGGTGTGAATCAGACTCATCCTGTGTGCCTGGCACTCTGCAGGGAATGTCTCTGCTAAACTGAAAGGGGAGCAAGCAGGAGCCATCCTTGGATCTTTTGTTCTCCAGCCAGCCATTCTGTCTGAAGGACAGGCTTCCTGAGTGCACCTCCTATTATGTAGAAAGTTCTCTTAATTGGATTGTTCTTGCTCTTTAGCTTGGTCTTTTAATTAACTCTTGGGGCCAGCAGAATCATCTGGATTAAATTGTGTTAGGGACGTGTCCACATCTGCCCAGGAAAGAGCTGGCTGTGCATGGAATTTTCCCTTCTTTAGTCTAGTCTTTGTTCTTCATGCCCAGACCCTTTAAAAAGGTGTTTTTCCTGCCTCAGCCTGAGATGGCATCCTCAGGTAGTTATAAAAATCTTGCCCTTCCCCATTCCCCTTCTTCAGATCCCCCTGGATCTGATCCAGGTGGGATTCCCCACACTCTGGGTTCCTGCCTTTGGCAGACCTTGTGTCTTGTCCCTGGAGCTTGTCATGGCAGGGCAACCTGGAGGAAAAGGAGCAGTTTTTCCCTTTGGGAAGAGGATTCTTCCCTGCTGTGAGTTTTCCTCTCCTCCAGGGAGGCACAGCCTGTGTTCCATGGGCTGCTGCCTCCTCGTTCTTTCCGAGGAAGGAGGGGCTTTGTTCCTGAAAGGTTTCTCAGAGGTCTGCCAAGCCTGGCTCGTTGGTTGCTTGTGAAGCCCCTCTTGTGTTGTGAGAATGGTTATTACTGGGGAAGGTTTTTTCTCTTGTTTTACCTGCCATCTAGATGCTGCACAGACTCTCCCAAAGGAGCAGAGCGTCGATAAGCCAAGCCAAGACCAGCTGAAGGTAAACCCACTGCCGAGTGGTTTCTTTTGTTGTACAGAGTGCCCCTTCTCTGTACCTGTGCATGGTGGACTGCCAGAACTTTGTGCTGCTTGGCTGCCAGGTCCTCACCTTCCTGAAAAGTTCTTGGAGTCCACAGGCAGGGACAGAGTGACCCTTCTCTGTTCTCCTCATAACAGAGTTCCAGTCTCTGAGCGCGTTTCTCTGGGGTGTAGCACTTCTAGTCCTCAGTTCCTCCAGCGTGCTCTGCCTTTTCATGTCTTTCCCCCTCTCTCCCATCCCCTCCCTGAGTAGGAATTGCCAAATAACTTAAGCTTTCTAAAACGTGTGACCAAGTGTTTTGTGTCTAGTTAGGATTGTTTTTCGAGCTTTCAGGCGGGATTGGAAACCTAGGAAAAATCTTGGCACCTTCAAACTCGTCTCCAGGTGTGTTTTGGGGTGAAGGCAGCCTGATCTGGGAGGTGTCTGTTCACACTGGGGGTGAGAGAGTCACAAATACCACAGTTTTACTGCATGAATGATGGCAACCTTGGGACGTCTGCCAAGCTAAAGATTTTTCCTAGGTTGGAAGTACGTGTTTGTGCTGATGACGGGTGCCTTAGGCTTTGTCGAGGGTAAATAGTGTGTAGGTTTTGCTCAGAAACTTTTATTCCTCCTCATAACTGCTTGGTCTTGTCCTGCAGCTGGTGACTCGGAATGGAAGTGCTACATCCCCTTGTCCCTATAAGCTCTGGTGGACTAACACCTGGATTTTCCTTCCTGCAGTTTAGCCAGGAAGAAGGTTCTGATGCCGGGACCACGGAGGGGGAGGAGAGCAAGGCCTCTGCTTTGTCTACCTCGGAGCAGAACTGTGACACTTGTGAAGGTGAGTCCTGGCTCTCCTGCACCAACACAACGTGCACCAGCCCTTCTGCTCCTCCTCTGCATCAGCAAACACTGGAGGAGGATTTTGGGACACCAGTAAACCCCTGGTTTGGAGCACAATCATTAAACTCCATCAGTTTATGCTGAAGCTTGAGAGAACACAAATGTTGACCCAAGGTATTGTGTGAGAGATGTGTTTTCTGGCTGGGCTGTTTGGTCTCATAAGCAAACAAATGCTTTGAAGGAGATGGCAGGTTAAACCCCTAAAGCACATCTATCACTGAACAATGCCACAGAAAATCTTACAGACCTTGCTGAAGGGTATTTTAAGTGCTGAAATTACACTTGTATCTATTTACCTTCCCAAGGGACTCTCCTGATCACACAGAGCCCAGACTGCACTGTCTGCAGCCATTACCTGCAAACCAGAGAACTGAGCAACAATGGGGTTTTTTTTTGTATCCAGCACAAGTGTAAGACAGCTCCTTCATATTTAGACATTTCCTCTGGTGGAATGTCTGGGGATTTCTCGCTGGGTCACTCATTTGGATTTCAGATGTTAGGGAAGCAATTCTGCTGATTTTTCTGCTTTCTATTCGCAGGTTGTTTTCATATCAAGGAACCTAATTTGTAAAAGCAGGTCTTTGTGAGTGTGGGTATTTCCAGATCAAATCATATTTCCTGTATGTACAAAAGAGGGAGAAACAGCCTTGTCTGTGCCTTTGAAACTCGGGAAGGGAGAGAGTTTCAAGGTTATCTTGAAACTTATGCTGAGTTTGGGATCACAGACTAAACTGCACAGGCTAAAAAGGAGGCTGAAGCATGGGGAGTGTGGATTCTTACCTTCCAGCTTCCTGTGTGAGCCTGGCTTGGGAATTCAGGAGCTCCCATCGTTGGAATCTGAAGTCAAACCAGTTCTTTCTGCATCCTGAATCACTCAAGAACTCTGCTTAGTGGTGACTTGGGAAGGGCTCAGAAAGAAGTGTTTGTGTTTCTCTGAGTCTTGGGATAAAACCCAACCTGTACCAGTGTAGAGGCACTGGGATCACTGGGATGTTCCCTGACCTCAGTCCCTCAGTGCAGGGACTGTTTTGCCAGACACACCAGGAGCAGACAAAGCCCAGGGCTCTCAGCAGGAACTGGGGTGAGAAGGAGCAGGAAAGGTTTCTGAAATCAGATGGGGCCATGTGTTTCTCTGCTGGTCTCTTAACAAATGTAGGTGTGGCATGACTTAGACTCTACTTGGCTCTTACAGACAAAGACTTAATAGAAAACCTCTCTAAAAGCAAGAAGCCTAAGCTGGACCTAGTGTTTGAGGAATGGGATGTAGCTGGTCTTCCATGGTGGTTTTTAGGCAACCTCAGAAGCAATTACGAGTCCAGAAGTAATGGATCAACAGATATTCAGACTAACCAGGTGTGTAGACATTTGGAACAGGTGCACTGTGTCCTCTTCCTCTCCTCTTTTGGGTTCCAAGGCAATAAAATATTCTTGTTCTTTCTTTCCCCTTCCCACTCCAGGATTTTCAGCCTCTCCCTTGTGTGTTCCTGTCCCAGCCTTTCACACCAGGTGGTTGGTTACCTTTAGTGCTTTTTAAATAAACCAGACTCTCCCTGAAGGCCCTGGGAGGTCCCTCTGCACTCCAGGAGTTGCCCTTTTGGGTTGTAGGGTGGTGGCCAGGCAGGAGGGGAAGGAGCACGGAGTTGGAAGTCGGGAAAGGGGTGTCTGTGAGCTGGCAGATGGAAGAAGGGGGGTGTGAGAGCAGCCAGGTGCCCTGTTCTCCCCTGGCACAGCTGCCCAGGGCTCAGGAGGTTGTGGCTGAGGAGAAGGGGAGAGCGATGGTTGTGGTGCTGGAGCTCCTGCTGCTCCCGAGCTGAGCTCTGAGGGGTTTTTTCCCTGCTCCTTTTCCCTCAGGACATTGACACTGCCATTGTTTCGGATACTACTGACGACCTGTGGTTCCTCAACGAGTGCCCCTTGGACCAGGGCAGTGCTGGGCTCAAGGTGAACGTGTTTGACTGTGAGGAAGTGAAGGAAGGTGATACAAAGGTACCTCTTTCCAAGGTTTAACTGATGCCATGGTGCTGTGCTGGTATTGGAACCATCCAGAGGTTAAACTGTGTTTAGAAAAGGCTGTCAGCATTCCTTACGTGGGTGATGCCTTTCCAGCTCAGCCTTGGGGTTAAATGTGTGTTTTCGAGGCATAAAATTAATTTAAAATGAATCAAACCTCCAGCAGCAACTTTACTAGATGTCTGTCTAGATGCCTTCAAGAATAATAAATCACAGAATCGTAGAATTAAGGTTGGAAAAGACTTCAAACGTCCTCAGTTCCAGCTGTCATAGGTAAATGAAAAGACTCAAAGAGGAAAATCTCAGTTTACATTGACCACAGTCAAGTAAGACTAAGCCAATCCAGCAACAGTTATCAACATTCTGGAATAAAAACACTGCAAAAATGGCTTTTCATTCACTTACAGAAGTAGCTTGATTAGCATGGTGATTATACAGTCGTTTAATTTGGGTGTGAGGTGCCAGGCAGTGATAAATGGAGATTATTGCAACATTTCCACTCTCCCCAGGTGACTGAGCACGTGTGCCTGAATGACTTGGAGGACTCTCAGTGCTTAAGTGATGACACTGACACAGAAGGTGCCTCTGAGGTGGGTGATCCCCCAGGACAACATTCCCTGCTGGAGCAGGGACAGCTCATCCTACACCCACTGCTGGTTGTGGCAGGAGAAGCTGATTCCTGTAAAGGCTTCCAGGCCGTAAAAAGTGGCTGGATGAAGTTAGTACTGATCTCCATGCAGGTTTTAATAAGGTTTATTCCATGTTGTCCTCTGGAAGGAAATCTGGAGGATGGTCCTGGGCAGAGATCTGGAAGTCTCAAGTGAGCATTTTGTAATCACTCAAGTGCCTCACACCCAAAATCCCCTTTTTGTGGGAATTTCTGTGTCAGGATCAGGGATCCCCTGAGTCCTGGGGGTCCAGCCCTGTTTTGTGTTCCCTGGGATAGGAAGAGAATCCCTGGCTCATTCCAGCCCCTTGTCCTGCCATTCTCCCCTGGCTCTGGTGAGGAGGGTGCAGTGTCTGGGCTGGTGCCTGTGCCCTTGCAGTGCCTCTCAGAGGACACCCCACAGCTTTTCCCCTGCTCAAATGACAAAACGAGGTGGAAAGAGAACAAGCAGCAATTACTGAGCTGTCACCCCTCCCCACTCCCCCACTCCTCCAAAAATCCCTCATGGTGGGTCCTGAGAGACATCAAATCTCTGTTCCTTGAGCTGTCCTTCTCTTCTCCCAGTCCTGAGGCTGCCTTGGAGGTTTGTTCTGAGGCAGCAGAAGTGCATCATGAGACTCTTTGCAGCTGATAACACCAAAAAAACCCCGATTTTAGCATCATTTTCTAGCCTGTGCTGGAATAAATGGGGCCGTCCCTGGCACTGGACAGCTGAATCATGGCTCTGAGCTTGGGCCTTGCTGGGTGGGGTAATCAAGCAAACCTCTATTAATTGTGCAGATCCAACAGATGCCTAGCGATTAGTGAGCCTGGGACATGTATTCCTGACTGATTCCAGGAGCTCTACCCTGGAATTCAGAGCGAGATACTGCAAATCCAATAAACTGCCCAGCAGAGAACATTGGATTCTTGCAGAGTGCTGAAGGCTGGGAGGGAGGGAGGGCAGGAATTAATGTTTGAGATCTGCATGTGTAGAACACACAGGGGGGAGTCGAGTCCTCGTTAGGCTTTCTGAGGTGCTGAGAATCAAACCACAGGCTTAGAAACTGGGGATAAATCCCTTTTTTCTTTTCGTGAGGCTTCTTTGCTGCTTCTCCTACATAGAGGAAAGGAGCTGTGCACAAGAACCCCCTCCCTCACTGCTGGTTTTTGGCCTCCCATTCCCCCAGGACTGCTGGCAGTGCACCAAATGCAAGAAGTTCAACTCCCCGGGCAAACGGTACTGCTACCGCTGCTGGGCCCTGCGCAAGGGCTGGTACTCAGACTGGCCCAAACTGGCCCACTCCCTCTCCCTGTCCAGCATTGCTGCCCTGAAAAACAAGGAGGAAGAGGAGGACGAGGGGATAGATGTCCCGGACTGCAAAAGGACCATGTCGGCCCCGGCTGGGCCGCCCACCCGCGTGTTCGTGGTGGAACCCAAACCCCCCCCCTGCGGCTCCATCGAGTCCCTGGACCTGGCACGGGCTCATGAGAGCAAAGAGTCTCTGCTGAGCTTCGCTGAGAGTAAAAAGGAGGAAGAAATGGAGTCTCTGGAGAGTATAAAAACGCTGCTGAGCCCCTGCTACCTGTGCCAGCTCAGGCCCCGCGACGGGAACATCGTCCACGGCAGGACCGCTCACCTCGTGGCCTGTTTCAGGTGTGCAAAGATGCTGAAGAAAAGGAGATCCCCCTGCCCAGTGTGCAGGAAGGAGATCGAGATGGTCATCAGGATCTTCATGGGGTAGTTGGGCCACTCCAGGCCTTTCTCCTCCAAAAAGGAACCAACAGGTTTCTTGCACTTAAGCCCCCCGGTTTCAGATCTCAGCCAACGAAAGCCAAAGAGAATTAAGATTCCAGTCTGCCCCAGCAGGCTGAGGAATCTCTGCAGCATCCACCTTTCCATGCCCCTGGAAATGAAAGCCTGCAGGAGACAGGTCGATGCCCCAGCCTGGAAACGGCCAAAATCCTCCCCTTTCAGCTCAGGGGTGTCCCTGGGATTCTCTGTCCTGACAGCTGGTCCTTGGAGAAAACAAGGTTTGGGAAGAGTTGTAACTTCTGGAGTGTTGTTCTCCAGGAAGTCAGAGCTGTGCAATCACTGCCTTCTGAGGGGGGGTGTGATCTGAGATAGAAGTAGAGATGAACATTGAGGGGTGGGAAGGGTGGGATTCTGAGGTGTTTGCAGCTTAGATGAGCCTTTTCTCCAAGGACCAGCTCTCCTGAGGGCAGTGCAAAGGAAATAACCCCGTTTCTGATTTTTTTGGTTGATTTTTAAGGTAGGATTTTTAGGCAAGGTGAAGGTTCTCTTGATCCCAGACAGGAAACAAATCCTCCCAAACTCTTAATCCATAACTAGCTCAGGTCACAGAGAGACTATAGGGACACATTTTGCTTTCTTATTGGCTCATTTAATTTATATTGATTCTTTTTTTCATTTAAATATCTTTTCTGTCATCTTACATAGCTTTGAAGCCTGTCCAGCATTAGCTCAGCCTCTGCTCTGCCAGCTGGATTGGATTCCAACGGCTCTGTGCCTGTTTTGGGATGTTCCCAGTGCACCTTCCACCTGCCTCATCTCATCAGTCTGCCCAGAATATACTCAGTTTTGAGTGCAGTGTGGCTTTAAAGACAGGACACGAGCCTTTGAGAGGAAAAAACGACTCTAAAGCACCAGTTGCACTCTGGGGGCTGTGCTGGGTGTCAGGTTTTTAATTAAAAAAATATTTAATTAATTAAAGGGGGCTCTTTTTTTGCCCCCTCCCTGTGATTTAACACTCCAGCTCTGTCCTTCAGAGCTGTGCATGGTCACTGCTGGCTGCCAAAAACTTAGGTAAAACTCGCAATTTAAAAAAATCTCACCCTTTCCTGTGGTGACCTCCAAGATTGTGCTCGATTCCCTCAGCTTCCCTGTTTTCCAGGCTTTTTTGGAGGACCAACAGAACCTTCACCTTTCAGCTCTCCAGCAATTAGAGCTCAGTGCAGTGTAGAACAAACCCTGTTTGTTGTCACCTCTAATTCCCTCTCCAACCCAGGGAGTGCTCGTGGAAACACAGAGAGAAGTTCCTGCTCATTCCCTGGTGCTTCCTTAGGCTCTTCCTCCTTGTTTTCCCTCTCTCCACGTGCTGGTCCAGCCCCAGCAGGTCCAGGGGGGGCAGTGGGAGCCCCCAACCCTGCCCAGCAGAAGGTTCCAGCAGACCCTGACGCCAGAGCTGGTGTTCCTGTGCAAAAACCCCAGAGTAGGTGCTACAAAATCCCTGCAAATCACTGCCAAAACTCCCCAAACTTCCCATCCCCCTGGAGTGTTGGGATTGTTCCCGTGCTGGCTGTAACTGGGATTGTCAGTGACAGTTGTGCTGGCACAGGGGTGCACTATCCATGGGAATCAGTCCCCGTGGAAAAGGTGATTTATTGTTCCCTTAACTAAAGGGCTCTTAAATTGCTGGTGATGCACTTTACCCAGCTGGGATCAGCAGCTTTGCCCAGGCAGTTACATGAAGCAGTTTCTTCCCTTTCCAAGTGGGTTATTCCCCTTTTAAAGTGGTTTTTTTCTCCCCTTTCCCAGGTGGGTTTTTCCCCCTTTGCAAGTGGGTTTTTTCCCCTTTCCAGGTGGGTTTTTTTTCCTTTTCCGTGTGGGTATTTTTCCCCACTTCAGGTGGGTTTTTTTCCCCTTTGGAAGTGGATTTTTCCCCCCTTTTCAGGTGGGTTTTTCCCCCTTTTCAGGTGGGTTTTTCCCCCTTTTCAGGTGGGTTTTTCCCCCTTTTCAGGTGGGTTTTTCCCCCTTTTCAGGTGGGTTTTCCCCCCTTTTCAGGTGGGTTTTCCCCCCTTTCCAGATGGGTTTTTTCCTTTGCAAGTGGGTTTTTTCCCCTTTTCCTTGTGGGTTTTTTCCCCTTTCCAAGTGGTTTTTTTCCCCTTTTCAGGTGGGTTTTTTCCCCATTCCAAGTGTTTGGGTTTTTTTTCCCTTTTCAAGTGTTTTTGGTTTTTTTTCTCCTTTTCCATGTGGGTATTTTCCCTCTTTCCATGTGGGTATTTCCCCCTTTCCAGGTATTTTTTCCCCTTCCCAGGGCTCAGCAGGATGCATTGTGGTACTTAGCGGCACTTTGGAAATACTGTGAATTCCCCTTTGCCACAGTTGCTTCTGAAAACTCCCATGTTTTGCTCAGAGCACTTGGACTGAATCACCCACCTCTGGCCACGCTGAAAACAAAAAGCCAGGAGAGTTTTAAGCTGAACACCCCTCCCAAAATCCCGCTGAGATCCACGTGCTCTTCCCATGAAATGGGATTTTAGTGGGGCAGTTTGGGGTGAATCTGGGGGGTATTTTCAGTGTAAAGCTTTCCTGTCTCTCTGATTTGTTGTCCAGTGTACCCCACGGTGTTTACAGCGTGCATTTGCCAACTCCTTGCTTATTTTTAACTCAACTATTCCATGTCCACAAGGCACCATAACCCAGCTGAGATTTTCCTGTCCTAGAAGAATAAGCTATTGCAGTATAAATACACTTGAAGAGTTGTGACTTGCCCAGGTTGGGGCTTGGAAGAGGGGGGAGCAGGAGGAGAGGAAAACAATGTTTTATTGCTTTAATTTAAATTTCAATGAGCAGCAGTGCACCAAGAGCCCTTCTGTCCTGTGAGTGAAACCCTCCGGGCTCCTGTGCCGTTTTTGGGGGGGTGAAGAAGGAGCTCAGAGCACTCAGAGCTGTGGTGCCACTTTGTGGCAGTGCAGGTGGGGTGCTGGGAATTCCCTTTCCCGCGGGAATTCAGGTGGAGTCAGGAATGCTCTCCTTGCAGAGGGCTGGCTCTGAAGGCCCCGTTGGTGTCTCCCAACAGTTCCTCCCTCTCCGGTGGTTTTGAAGTGCAATAAGAGAGAAGAGGTCCTTGCTAGCCCTTAATGCACCCTTGAGCACACCAGTTGTGGGCACAACTACCTTTTAATGCCCAAACTAAAAAGTTTTGTCTGTTTTACTGCCCTTTTTTTTTTTTATCTCGGTGCCATTGTTTGATGATCACAGGAACCTGCTGCCGGTGCTGTAGGTCAGGTTTCCTTTACAGAAGTTTTGGCACCGGATTTCTGACTTTGTTGGGTATTTAAGTATGGAAACTGAAGCTCCCAAGTGTGTGGTTCCAGCACCTTCTCCTGCTCTGTAGTGTGAAAATGTGTTTGTAAACCCTGTGTCTTCGACAGCCAGAGGTTAACACAGCCTGTTTACTCCCGAGAATGTCTCCAACTGAAGCGCCTCTTCTCACTTACTCAGTGACTTGTTGGAGGCACATCGGCCTTTCCTTCAGCTCTCCAAAAATCCCTCCTGTGCTGAGGGGTGTTAACGAGCCAGTTCAGCCCAGACAAAGCCTCTACACAAAGGGAGTCCTTTGGAGAAGCCCCTCAGTGCTCCTCTCACCAGGCTATGGACCCTCTGCCTGTTGGGTGTTTATTCTGGAGCAGGGCTGTGGTGGGAAGCACAACCCAGCTTTGCCAGGGCCTGCTCCATCCTTCTGCATCCAGCGCAGAGTGGACCTGCTCCTCAGGAGCTGTGCCTGCAGAGGGGAAGTGGCACTGGGACAAACGGGAGTGCAGATGGAGCAGAAACCAAATGTCCCCAGAGCCATCGGGCTCTGCCTGTTCCGAGCCCCACCTTCCAGGAGAAGAGCTCTCACTGGAGGCCTTTGGTGAAGGCTGACCATTCTGGAAGATTCCATGAGTGAAGAAAGAGCCAGGGCACTGCTCTCCATCCCTTTATCCATAACCTGCATAAGGAATTCCTCGAGTCCTGTGAATCCTCTTTGCCCCCCCCGTGAGCAGTGTCGGGATCCCCGGGAGTGAGACCCACCAGCCCCAGGAGCACAGCTGACCTGCAGACAGCAGCTTTTCGCCTCTGGAAATCCTCCTGCATGATCTGTGCACCGTGACTGGAATGTTCCCTGCTCCTTTGGGAATGGGCCTGACCCTGCCTGTGGCTGCCTGGGAGCCACATCCCGGCAGGTCCCTCCACGCCTTTCCCTGATGGATACGGGCAGCTGTGGTGGCTGCAGTCCTGTTTCTGTGTTATTTTACCCCAACCAGGTGCTCTTGCTGCCCACACCTCTGTGGGGACACCCCTCCCCTGTCACCTGAGCAGGTGCTTCAGGAAGATGCAGCTCCTTGAACCCAGCAATGATTTGGGGAGTCTCCAACTCCTGGAAGACACAACCACGGCTGAGCAGCAGCAGGAGATCCACGAAGGCAGCAGGAACACGTTGTGCCTCGGGCAAAGGTAAAGTCTGGCTCTTCTGGGAAGAGTGATGCCTTCCTGGATGTCCCCATCTCCCTTCCCTACAGCCTGGTGTTCCCAGGCACGTTTTCCTTGTTAAAGAAAACCCCCTCGTCCCACTGTGCCCCCAGCAGCCGCTGCAGGGACGAGCAGAAGCTCTTGCTGAACATCACCTGTGTGTTTGCACTATTTAAATGAGGCCTGTACCACAGAATTGACCCTTATTTTTTTTATGTCCTGCAGATGATGAATTTAATTAAATCGAGCTCATTCTACGATCCCACAGGTTTAGTTTTCATTTGTTCTGCGTTCCGGGGGAAACCCTTCAGGAAAGGCCAGTTCCTGGTGGAGCAGCCTGGGATCCTCCTGTGTGTCCTCTCCAGGGAGGGAGGGACTGTCCTTCCTGGGGTGTGTCTGCCTTGCCCCAACGTCTGTGTGTGCAAAATCCAGCAGGAACAGCAGCAGCTCTGGATTCCCCCCCGGGCCAGCCTGGCACAGCCCTTGCTGGGTTGTTTTTCAGCCCGTTCCCAGTTTCCCAGGAGGGCAACCACCACATCGCTGTCCTGTGGCAGTGCCAGGAGGGTTTTTTTTACCCCTTTTCCAGCTGTTCTAACGTTATTTTCTGGAGCAGGATGGCAGCAGCCCTGGAGGAGGCAGGAGTTCACTAGATGGCACCCACTGGCTGTGCATGGCACGGAGCCCGTGCTGGCAGCTCCCTGCAGCCCTCCCTCCCTCCAGGCTGCACAGACCCACCAGGAAAAGGCACTGAGGGACAATCCCGTGGCTGGGGCTTGGTTTTCCTTGTCCCCCTCTGTGTGGGGACCAGCAGGCTGCGGGTACTCAGCCCCTCAGGCCCCAGCAGGGATTCACCCCAGCCAAGGGGGAGATGCTGCTCCAGAAGGAAAAGCATCTTGATGGCTTTGTAGGAACAGAACTCCACCTGTGGGAGAGCCAGAGCTGGTTCCCCATCCCTGGCAGGGATCCCTGTGGGCAGAGCTGCTTCTGTTCCTGGTGCTGCCCCAGCCCAGTACCTGCCCATGTTCCCAAAGCAGCTTTAGGGCTGGTTGGAGCCCGGGATTGCCCCCAGCACCGTTCCCATCCTGTCCTGCCAGTCCTGCAGGGGAGTTCCTGGCCCTGCCCCAGCAATCCTGGGCCTCTGGACCCTTTCCTGGCCTCCTGTTCTTGAAGCAGCTGAAATCTCCTTAACCTGAGACCCCCCACGGGTGGGAACTGGCCCCACATCCCAGGGGCTGCTCGGAATGGGGGGGTTGGAAGGACCTGGGCTGAGACCCCGCTCTGGGCAGTGGGGGCACAGAGGAGGGGGAGGCTCTTAGAGCTTTCCAGAAACCTTTTTGCTCCTGGAAAGCCAGAGCAGGCTCTGCCTCTGCAGCTCCATTTAATGAGCCCCCAGAGCTGTCCCCGAGGGAGGAGCTGGGCCCTGGTGCCCACCAGGGCTGGCACTGCCCTGCACAGCCCCACAGCCCCTGAGATGGGATCAGGCAGGGTTGTTATTGGCCCAGTGATTTAGGGGGATGCTGTAAATGCCAGGGAAATGTTGGCAGAGCTCGGGAGCAGCTTTACAAGTGGCAGCTCTTGTTGGGCTGCCTGGAAATCCGTGTTCTGCCTAAAATCAATACCCAGTAGAGCAATGAGTGCCTGGGCAGGGACGTTGCCTTGCTCAGAGTCCTGCTGGCTCTCCAGCTGTGCTTTGGGTTTTATCCCAAACCAGGGATGCCTCTGGGAAGCTGGGAAGCTTGGGGGGCTCCCCCTGTCCTTGGGATGGGCACAGCCCTGCTCTCCCTCTCCTGCCTTCAGAGCCCCACTTGGCTCTGGGAGGGGCTTTCCCCCCGGGGTGCTGAGCTGAACCCCCACCTACAACTCAGTTTTGGGGTTTCCCATTTTTTCTGCTCACAGGAGTCCAAGTGCAGCCCTGGGCACTCGGTGGATGCCAGGGCAGAAGGCTGGTGCCTTCCCCAGCTGCCTGGAAGAAGCACTTTCTCCTGCCTTTGCAGGATATTTTATTTATCTCCTTGATGACTTTCTCTGGATTTAATGCTCTATAGGTGCCACTTTTATCTGTCTTCTCCCTCCTTCCCCTCAACCTTGTTTGTGCAATCAGTGCCCAAATTAAATATTTATGGTGTTCTCTGTACTGGTGAGCTCCCAGTTCCCTTCCAGTGCCAATTAAAGATTTACTAGGTGGGCATCAGCACTTCTGCAGGGCCAAACCAGCCCCCCCTCGTTAGAGTTTTTAAGTGCTTCATTATGGTAGCTGAGCAGAGCTCACCATAAATGACATTTCGGGCACTCCTGGTCCAGCCCTGCAGGGCTGAGCCCCACACGGTGGGGTGGGAGGAGGAGGATGGGGGGCACACATGGACACATGGGCCTGGGGACATCCCTGGCACGGGGACAGGGTGATCCTGAGCTGGGCTGGGCTCGGAGAGGGATCACAGGGTGCTGCCATGCTCACCCTCCCAGGGATCTCTGTCCCAACCCAGGAGGTTTTCTCACCCCTCTGCTCCAACATCCATAACTGAGCAGCTCTTCAGATCCATATTTTATTGGGAAGGTCACTGGGGTGGGTGACTCTGCCAGCCCCTTCCCTGGGAGTGAGGGGAGCCCGGGCTGCTGGGAATGAACACAATAAATCTTGAATGGTGCCTGGAAATTTAATAACCTCCAAACTTGGAGGAAAAGGGGAGGGAGGTGGATGGGGGCAAGGAGTCGGGACAAAGGGGCAGGAGCTCGGTGGATGCTGGAGGGATGGGAGATGGAGGAGGAGGAGGAGCTGGAGGAACTGAATCCCCTCATATCCCCCCTTCTCAGCACCACAGTGGGTTGGTAGAGCAAGAGATCCCCAGGATTTCAGGGAATCAAGGAATGGTTTGGCCTGGAAAGGACTTTAGAGCTCATCCTATCCCACCCCCTTCCACTAGCCCAGGCTGCTCCAACCCAGCCTTGGACACTCCCAGGGATGGAGCAGCCACAGCTCCTCTGGGCAACCTGTGCCAGGGCCTCCCCACCCTCCCGGGGAGGAATTCCTTCCCAATATCCCATCTCACCCTGCCCTCTTTCAGTTTAAAGCCATTTCCAGGCAAAACATGGAACGAGGGGTCAGGAGACCCCCCCAGCTCTCCCTGCTCCAGCACAGGCTGCGTTTTGCTTCCAAACAGGAGAAAAGGCTCTTTTTGCCCTCCACTTTCTCTCCCTGGTTTTTTTTTGGGGAAGAGCCCAGGGCTCCTTCCCCAAACCAGCCGTTTCCCCCCTCCCCCTGTCAGGGCCCTGCATTATTCACGTGCTCAGGAGCATTTCCTGGGATCTGGTGTTTAATCACTGTCACTCCCATCTGTCCTCCCCGAGTCCCCTCAGATCTGGGGATCTGAAATATTTATCAGCCCCGTTCCTGTGCTCACCGGTAGAGGTTGCAATTTTCTTGTCGTTAAAGATTTAACAAGACACTGCTCGAGATTTAGGGAGGATTGGCAGGGATCAAAGCTGTTTGCTATCCACGCTAGGAATTCCCGGCTCTCCAGGGGTTTTCCAGGGGCCCCCAGCGGAGCAGTGACAGCACAGACCCCCCTTTACATCTGGGGTGGGGTTTTGCTGTTGTTTTTAACCGGTTTTGCTGATTCTCATTGCAGGGGTGGGAGTTTTCCCCCCTCTCCCTGTCTCCCATCTCCCGCTGGAATGGCTGAATCCCTGTCAAAGCTTGATATTCCTTGGGGCCAAAGGCGGTCACACTTTGTGCCTCAGTTTCCCCCTCTGTGGTTCGTGGCAAAGGCAGGAGTGGGGAAGTGCTGGAGCCCCTGGAAGGAGCTGTTTGCCGAGCAGATTGACAGGTAGGTTTTCCTGCAGGTTTTGGGAGCTGCACCTGCTCCATCCTAATGGCATCATGCATATGGATAACGCCGCTGACATTTCCCAGGGAGGTCGGGGTTTAATTTAAATCATTCTTGAGGAAGTGCTGGAGAGGAGGAGGAGAGGCCTGATTTGATTCCCTAACGAACTAATAAACCCGTGTCAGCTCCTCCCAGAGCCCGGGAGCCTTTGGAGCAGGCAGGGATGGAGCAGCAGGAGCCCAGCAGTGCCCAGTGCTGGGGACGTGGGACCTCGGGAGGTGCCAAGGGCTGCGGGAAGGAAGGACACGGGGATGGAGCCACTCCAAAAATCAGTTTTATTGGGTGCTTAAAATAGAGCCTGGCACACAATGTCCTCGCTGGCTTTGCTGGGAGAAGCTCCGTTGTGTGAGATCCACGATGCTGTTTGTGGGGAGAGAACGAGGAGCAAGAGGAGGAGGAGGAGGAGCAGAAAGGAGGACTTTTACTCCTGTTCTCAAAGTCAAGGTAATAAATAAAATAAAAAAAAAAATTAAAAAAATAAAAAAGAAAAGGAGAAATCAAACCTGAAGAACAGCCGAGGAATGGTGGGTTATGGGGGAGAAACCAGTGCCCGGAGGGGAGGAAAACCATTCCCACACAAACCTTCGACATCCCAGATGGATGGAGACGACCAGGAGGAGCTGGAGGCCACCCCTGCTCACCCCCCCAGCCCCACTGAGCCCCCCAGGCCCCCCAGGCACAGCCAGGAGGGGTGTCCGGGGTCGGTGACAGTCTCTTGGCCCTTGAAAAATTTGGGATCCTCTTCTCCAGAGCGTCTCTGAGAGCTCGGGAATGGGAAGTGCCATCCCCTGGTACCTGTAAAGCTGCTGCCTGGTTAATTACTGCTGCTGCTTCAAGAGAAAAAGCACAACATGTTGTTTCTATTTTGGGCTGCCCTGTGCTTGCCCTGCCCTTGGGGGGCCGGGAAAAGAGCCCTGGAGTCGGGAGCATCCCGGGTCAGACTCTGCTTCCCTTTTTCCAGAGCATCCCGGCTTTCTGCTGCATCCTTGTGCTCTGGGCTGGGAGCTGAGCCCCTGCACTGACCCCTCCTCAGCACCCAGGGGGCTGCTTCCCCTGGAAGGGAATATGAAATGCCTAAAAATCCCTGTTCTCCCCGCTTTTCACTCCGAAATTTTGGGCTTTGCACCCCAAAATATCCCCTCGTGTGCTCCAGCAAAGCCTCCTGGGTGGAGAATCCAGGCTCCAACCCCTTGGCTGTGGTCTCTGCAGGAGGAAGGGTCTCCAGCCCATCCCCCTGGATAACAGGGATGGTGCTGGTGATGCTCTGCCTGCAGCTGCTCCAGCTCCACCTTCCCCATCCCGGCCTGGGAGCAGGGAATGGTTTATGGAGCGTTTCCCTCAGCGTGGGGCCTGGGAAAGGCTGGTTGGTGCTTTAATAATAAATAACAACAACAATAAATAGTGGATGAGGCACCTACAGTGCTCTCAGCTGCTGCCCTGGGAGGGAGGGAGGGAATGGGGGGACTCACAGCATTTTTGGGGTGTTTTGGGGGTGATTTGGGGGCGATTTGGGGGCGATTTGACCCTTCTTGTCCCACGGGGAGCCTGGGCTGGGAGGACACAGTGGGGGGACCCCCTGGGAGAGCAGTCCTGCAGTGAGTGGTGGTGCCTCCCCCTGCCCAGAGCTCCTCAGGTTGCTGCAGTTTCAAAGGAAATCAAATTAATCGCCCATATCTGGAATCTCAATCTGGGCTGTGCAGGGGCAGAGCAGCAGCTCGGGCTGAGCCTCCCCCTCCTCTCCCAGGGATCAAAGAGGTGGTTTCTCTCCACCTACAAAATCACAGCCTTTCAGGGGCTCGGTCCCTGGGGGGTTTTTTGGGGGAAATGCTGATGGGTTTTGCCAGGAATGGGATGGTGGAAGGTGTGGGAGATGCTCCCAGGGCTCAGCCCTTGGCAGGATCAAACCAGGGCCGTGTTCACACCCCGGGAACCAACCCACGACCACTCCCACACCTCCCAGCACCAGCTCAGCTCAATCACGGGCAATAATAACACTTTGCATCCACGTTTCCAAGAGGCAGAGGTGGAAAAAAGGCTTGTTCCAGGCCTGGAATCTGCAAGCACAGGGAGCTGCTCACCTGAGCGGGGGCTCGGATCCAAACCCCCACAGCGGATCATGGCCCCGATTCAGCCGAGTGTTTAAACCTGCATTTAACTTCCAGCTCGTGCTCGGGGCCCTGGAGATCTCCCTGGGTCCCAAACACGTGCTGGGGAGGCTGAAGGGGGGCCAGGGAGAGCCATTTCCCTCCGAAATAATCAGCCAGCCAAGGCACAGGAGTCGTTTCTCGTGCCTGGCTGAGCCCGAGCGCGTCCAGCAGGGACCCATCTCGCCTGGGCTGGGAGATGGATGGCAACTTCAGGCCGTTTTTTAACTGTGCCGAGGTTTTCTGGTCCTTTCCAAGCCCTTTGCACGCAGAGGTTGTGTGGGGGGGACGACTTGGCATCACCCTGAGGGGGCTGCAGGGAGGGGGAGCTCCGGGGGGACCTGCACCCCCTCACCCCCCAGGCGTGGCTGGGATGCCTTTCCCTGGCTCTTTCCCGTGGCTCTGGATGCCCCTGTGCCCACACTGGGGGTTTTTTGGAGGGCCACACGTGTGTTAGAATCATGGGATCCCAGTCCTGGGCTGGAAGGGACCCACAGGGATGATCCAGTCCAAGCCCTGGCCCTGCACAGACACCCCAACAATCCCCCCCTGTCCCTGAGAGCGTTGTCCAAACACTCCTGGAGCTCTGAATTAGGGGTCCCTGCCACAGAGCCCTCCAGCTGCACACCAGCATTTCATTTTCCCCCCCCTTTTTTTTTTTATATACAAAACCAGAGAACCAAGAACTTCCCCCCTCCTTTTCTTCCTATTCCCCCCCCCTTTTTTTCTCCCTTTTTTAACATTATCTGCAAAAGTTTACAAAACAGCCTTGAGATTGCACTTGCAGGACACAGGATCCACCCAGCTCTGGCAGGAGGTGCCCAGCCCTGCAGAGGTGCCAACTGAGACGTGTCACCACCATCATTTCTGGGTTTTTTGCCCCCAAAATCCCCTCCTGTGCTCCCTGCTCCCCCCCCAGCCGACAGCAATGACAGGGCAGGGGGTGGCACTGGGGGTGGTTTGGGGCTGATTATCCAAATGCTCAAAAAAAAAAAACAAACAAAAAAGGAACCAAACCCCACCAAGGATCCCAAAGGAAAAGGCTTTTTTTTCTCGTCTCTCCGAACCAGGGACAGTCCAGCGAGGGAGGTGACACCTCTGGGGCGCCTCTGGTGCCAGGGGGACACAGGGAGGGGTGATCAGCT
>NW_016690379.1:999113-1005997 GCF_001604755.1 Lepidothrix coronata | reverse complement strand
CCAGCCTTCAGCAGTCCGGGGGAGCCTCTTGGACCTCCACGGCCAGGAGGTGCCCCCCGCGCTGCCCCCGAGCCCAGGGCTGCCCACCCAGGGCGGGGTGGAGGGGGTACAGCACCCTGACGGCCCGAGGAGCCCCCCGGGGCGGCTCCCCGGCCCCGCGGCGGGTCCCGAGCGCGGCACCGACCAGCAGCAGCAGCAGGCACAGCGCCAGCGCCGTCAGCAGGCCCCGCCGGCCCCCCGGGAGCCCGCGGCCGGGGGAGGCCTCCCTAGTCCTGGCGCTCACGCAGGACACCTCGGCCCGCGAGTCCGCCAAGGCCACGCGCAGGCACGCCCGGTACGCGGTGCCCGGGCGCAGCCGCGTGATGTTGTAGCTGCGGGTGCCCGTGGGCAGCCGGGCCGAGCCCGCGCGGGCGCCGGGCGGGGAGCTGGACCAGGTGAGGTTGGAGGAGACGGCGTTGAGGGGCGGCTTCCAGGCCAGCAGGACGTGGAAGGGCTGCGCGTCCGCCACCGCCAGCTGCAGGCCGGCCCGGCCCAGCGGGAAGGAGTGGTTGACCAGCAGGCGCACGCTGCGGGTGTCGGCCCCCAGCAGGTTGTGGGCCACGCAGGTGTAGAGCCCGGCCTGGGCCGGGGCCACCCCCCGGATCTCCAGCGTGCCCTCCGAGTGCACCCGGTAGCGCCCGCCCGCCCCGAACGGCACCAGCTTCGCCCCCGACGGCGTCACCCAGTAGATCTCCGGGTCCGGCTCCGCCAGCGCCCGGCAGTGCAGGGACACGTTGTCCCCGTGGGCCACCTCCAGGCGCGACGGGAGGCTCTGGGCGGAGATGAGGGGCAGGCACTGGTCCGTCATCTCGCGGAAGGGCACGTCCCGGATGTGGCGCCGGCGCAGGTCGGGGGGCTCGGCGCAGAGCGTGGACTGCGGCTCGATGAGGCGGATGTGGGTGTCGGTGCTGTTGACCCAGCGGATGACGCAGTCGCAGCGGATGGGGTTGCTGTGGATGCTGATCTCCTGCAGGTTGGGCAGCGACTCCACCGTCTGCTTATGCAAGGCACTTAGGGCGTTGTTGTTGAGCATGAGGGTCTCCAGCTGGGGCAGGTGGTGGAAGGCGTTGGGGTGGATGAAGGACAGCTTGGGGTTGTTGGTCACGTCCAGCTTGGTCAGCTCGGGGAGGTTGATCAGGGCGAACTGGTCGATGGACACCAGCTCCTCCATGTTGTTGAGCCCCAGCTCCTTGAGGTGCAGCATGTTGGTGAAGTCGCTCTGCTTGACCCTCTGCAGCGGGTTTTTGTTCAGATCCAGGAATTTGAGGCCGGGCACCTGCTGCAGGGCCCGCTTGGGCACGTCCGCCAGCTTGTTGTCGTAGAAGGAGAGGCTCTCCAGGCTCCGCAGCCCCTCCAGGGCGTAGTCCGAGATCTCCCGCAGGTTCATCCCGGCCAGGACCAAACTGCGCAGGTTCGACAGGGGCCTGAAGTTCATGTCCAGGATGGCGTCCACCCTGTTGCCCCCGATCATGAGGATCTCCAGGCTGGGCAGCATCTGGAACCAGCGGCTGTCGAGCGTCCTCAGCAGGTTGGAGTTGAGGTGCAGGCGCAGGAGCCCGCCCAGGCCGGCGAAGGCGCGGGGGGCGATGCTGCGGAGCTGGTTGTGGTTCAGGTACAGCTCCTGCAGGTTGCCCAGCCCGGGGAAGCTGCCGTCGGGCAGCTCGGACAGCTGGTTCTCCTCCAGGTGCAGGCTGAGCAGCTGGGGCATGTCCTTGAGCCCCAGGTCCCGGACGTGGGAGAAGCTGTTCTGCGACAGGTCCAGCTCCGAGAGGTTCCTCAGGTAGTCCAGCTCGCTCTGCTCCAGCCTGGCGATGTTGTTGCTCTGCAGGAGCAGGGTCTGGGTGCCCTCGGGCAGGTCCCGGGGCACGGAGGAGATGAACAGGTCGTTGCAGTCCACCGTGGCTGCCTCCCGGTACACGGAGCGGGGCGTGTACCAGGGCCGGATCTGGCACACGCACTGAGGGGGGCACCTCACCCTCCAGGGCACCGTGGGCATGGCGGCGGCGGCCACCACGCACAGCAGCAGGGAGCTGGTCTGCAGGCAGCTCATCTTGGGCCCTGGGAGCAGCTCCTGCCGGGCGGGAAAGGCTCAGAGAGCGCAGCCGGGTGGGAACAGCCCCCGAGGGAGGAGATGCTCCATGGGAGCCCCCGGAACCGTCAGCTCCTGCTGCCGGCTGTGCCCCCTCCCCTCCAAACCCAGAGCAGGGAACACCAGGGCTGGCACCTCCTCAGTCAGAGCTTCAGCTCTTCCTCCTCCCCAAGGGATTCATTTCTGCATCTTCCCGGCTCCTCCTCAAGGTCGTTCCTGGAAGACAACAGGTCGTGTGAGGGGAGGACTCTCGTGGTTGGGAAGGATCAGGGAGAACAAACAGGACAGAGGGGCAAAGACCTGAGTGCGAGCACAGGCTCCTGAACCCCCTCTGAGCTGGGTGCAGCCCCAGCCTTGCCCCCTTGCCTTGGCCCCTTTCCAGGGCAGAGGGGTCAGGGTTCCTCGTTAGGGTGTTCCCTGAGGGACTGGGGTGGGTTTGAGCCCCCCCAGCACCTCCTGCCCCTCTCCCCATCCAGCCCCGGGGTCCAGAGGAGCGGGATCCAGCTCCCAGGCCACCTTTGTTTCCTTGCTTTGCTCCAGCCCTCCTGCCCCACGCTGACACCAATCAAACCAAGCCCCAAAGCTTCTCCCGCTTAAAAGACTCTCACGCAGCAGGAAAAACATTAAAAAGCCGCCGGAGTGGGAAAAGAAAGTTTCTCCCCCAGCAGCTCTGTTTTATCACCACGTTGCTCTCCCTGGAAAGGGCTTCCAACCAAAGTTTATTCAGCATCGACTCATCCCAGCCTCGCTCCAGAATTGATCCCTCACGCTTCCCTCCCTTCCTGCTGCGAGGGCACTGCCTTTTAAACCAGCTCCTGGAGAAGCAGCATGAAAGGAGAGGACGGATCTATTGATTTCTGCCTCCTTCTGACGGACCCACAGCTTTCTTTTTTAAGTGCTCGGGCACTTCAGTGGCTGCGAAACTCTCCGGCCATTAAAGTATCAGAGAACCTTCTCTCCTTAAAGACACAACATGGAGGAACGGGATTTTTTTAGTTGTTTTCTCAAGGATACGAAGCAGGGACTAGAAGAGACTCCTTGCTCCAAACCCCATTTTCCAGGGAAGGTCCCCCAGCTCTGCTGGTTTGTGCCTGTAACTGGGTTTTATCCCTTTTTTCCCGGCACAGATGGCTGTGAGAAGTCCGGGATACAGGATGATGCCGGAACAGTCCAGGGGTTTGTGTGAGTCACAGGATCAGAGCTTGCAGAAAAACGGCATTTTTGTGGGAAACCTGGCGACTAAACTTCATATTTCACGCTTTCAAATGACAAGGAGCAAACTGGACAAGGGAGAACACCGGCAGTGTGAGGTCCCTGCTGTGGGGAACAAAGCAGGGACACCCTGGGAGCTGCTCCCTGCATTCCTGGAGGTGGTACAGAGACAGGGATGGAGGGGGCAGGAACCTGCTGCTTGGTTTTTATCCATTACCCAGCAAAGTCAGGCTCATTATTTCTTAATTAGGCTCTGGAGCAGCCTGCAGGTAACGAGCAAACCCGTTCAGCCTCTTATTGTGCTGCTCCCGAGGTGGATGGGGGGATGGAGCCGGGGCTCCTGCAGCTCCACAGCCCATTTTCATTCCATTGGTTTCCCATTTGGGCTCAAAAGCCTCCTCCTGTGGAGCTGCAGCCCCATCCCAAGGGTTAGGGATGGGGGTCCTGGGAGAGAGCTGGTCCAGGGGAGACCCAGACCTTGAGGGGGACGGTGGGGTCATGGAATCAGAGGCTCATGGAATGGTTTGGGTTGGAAGAGACCTCAGAGCTCATCACACTCCACGGGCAGGGACACCTTCCACTAGCCCAGGTTGCTCCAAGCCCCGTCCAGCCTGGACTGGGACATTCCAGGGATGGGGCAGCCACAATCCCCACGGATCCATTCCCTGGGTGCGACTCTGCAGTGATTCCTGTGCACCCCCCCTTCCAAACTCCCACCCTCCCCCTCCATCCCTGACTCTCCAGCAGCAGCAAAGCACCAGCTGTGCCCCAAATCCCTTTATTTCCCCCCCAGACAGGCTCAGAGCGAGGCAGGGAAGTGGAGGGAGCCGGGATTGAGGCAAATAAATGGGAGAGCTCAGGCTGGAGCCGCGGCTGCGCTCCGGGGTTAAGTGGTGCCTCCCAGGGAGCCCAGATCCCATCTCCTCTCCGAGGCAGATGGATTTGCTGCCTTTGCAGGCGGTGGGAAGACGCTGCCTGGGATAACAGGAGCCTTGGGGAAGGCGGGAAGGGGAAGGGGATGGCGGGGACGTGGTTACAGGAAGGTCTGTGGGAACGGGGAGGGAGCGGGACCCCCCGGAGGCCGCGGGTCCCACGTTCCCTGACGGCTCCGGCAGCTCCCGGCTGCTATTCCCGGCTGCTATTCCCGGCTCTCCCTCGGCTCTCCCTCGGCTCTCCCTCGGCGTGGGCTGCGGCACGACAGCAGTGACAGCAGGGAGCCGGGGACGCTTCTGCTCCCAGATTGTTTTTCTCCAAAAATGTAGATTCAAGAGACTGAAACATTTGCTGCACGGAAGTGGAAAACACCCCGGGTTCCTTTTTTCCTCCCCCCCCACTCCCCTCACGCACCAGGGATGCCACGTCTCTCCCATAATTTCCCAGTGTTTACCCGATTCCCTCAGCTCCCTGTGGTATTTCTGTGACTTCTGCCTCCGAGACTGGATTTGTCCCGTGTACAAATGTTGTCCACGGTGACACTTGCTGATGATGCTCAAGGAACCTCTTTCCATCCCAGTCAGGGGGATACAGCAGGGAAAGATGGCAGGAGAAGGAATAAAGGGGAATCAAAGTGCCACAGGGAGGTAAAGAAGGGGGATCAGAGGTGAAAAGGAGAAGGAAAGGGTCAAAGAGGCCATCAGAGAACGGGGCCAGGAGACGGGGAGCACAGGGGAGAAGGGGTGTGCAGGAGCTGCAGGGAAGGGAACAGAAACCCAGGGAAAGGGGAAAAAAATAGAAAAGCAGCGAGAATGAGAATTGATGAGGCACAGAGAAGGGAAGAGTCTTTTCATCAGCAAGTTTGCTGGATGAAGCCAGGAGATAAATCACCCCGGGAAGGAGCCTTGGTCTGCGCTCGCACCGGCTGCCTCTCTCCCTCTGTCATCCGTCTGATAGCCCGGATCCGGGAGATAAATGGCTGCAGCTGAGCCTGGGAAGGGCTCTCCTGCCCTCCCCTCTCCCTTCCCGCAGCCACAAGAGCCCGATCCACCCCCCATGGGCACCGGGAGGGGGTCCCTGGGGCAGGGCCGTGCTCAGCCCGCAGCTCCTCTCTCCGGCAGCGGCTCTCCGCGGTGACATTCCCGAGGGATGGCACCTCCCGGGGCCCTGCGCTGCTGCCAGGGGCCCTGTCTGTTCTGGGTGACTGCCCTGACACGGCCACGGCTCCGCGGGCACCGAGGAACCTTCCCGTCCCTGTCACCGTCCCTGGCACGGGCGGATGGGACGTGGCAGTTGGAAGCTGTGGGAAAATCCTCCCCCCCCTCGCCCGCCCCCGGTGCCTTTTGCTGTTTCCAGTCCTCAGCCAGCCCGTGGGAATGTGATGCTGGGAGCCAGAGGCTCTGCTGGGAGCAGGATCCAGGCTCATAGTCCTGCCCGGGGCAGGAGGGTGGGAATCCTGGAATCCTGGAATGGTTTGGGTTGGAAAGGACATTAAAGCTCATCCCCTGCCCCGGGACACCTTCCACCATCCCAGGTTGCTCCAGCCTGGCCTTGGACACTTCCAGGGATCCAGGGGCAGCCACAGCTTCTCTGGGCACCCTGTGCCAGCCCTCCCCGCCCTCACAGGGAACAATTCCTTCCCAACATCCCCTCTAAACCCACCCTCCTTCCTCCGGGATGTCTCAGCAGCTCCCAGCTCCCGGCAAACACCCTCAAAGCCCCCGGGGGCGGAAAAAGCAGCTGCTTTTCCAAGAGCGACACTAAAAACCTTGGCAGGGACTTTTGCTGCCGCGTCAGAAAAACAAACAGATAAATAAAAGGAAGGAGAGACATCGAACCTTCCCCCCCCCCCGGCCGGCCCCAGCATCCCCCCTCATCTGTATGCTCGGGCACGGCCGCGCCAGCCGCGGGTGAGCTCCATGGCAACACCGCGGGCTTCAAACACGGGAGTTTGTGCTGCCACCGCAAACAGCATTAGGCAATTTAATTAAGCAGCTGGCAAAAGGAAAAACTTTGTCTGTTCGAGGCGCTTTTTATTAAATTCGGGTGTTATTATGCCGCTCTGCGTATTCGCCGGCTCCCTTCGAGGGACGGGAGGATGAGCCCGGGGCAGGGGGATGTTCCTGGTGCTGGGAGATTGTTCCCGGGGTAGGAGGTTGTTCCTGGGGTGGGAGGACATTCCCGGGATGGGAGGTTGTTCCCCGGGGTAGGAGGTTGTTCCTGGGGTGGGAGGTTGTTCCTGGGATGGGAGGTGGTTCCCGGGATGGGAGGTGGTTCCCGGGATGGGAGGTTGTTCCCCGGGGTAGGAGATTGTTCCTGGGGTGGGAGGTTGTTCCCGGGATGGGAGGTTGTTCCCGGGATGGGAGGTTGTTCCCGGGGTAGGAGGTTGTTCCTGGGATGGGAGGGTGTTCCTGCCTCAGCTTTTCAGTAGCTTCACCCCTGGCTAAAGCAACGAGCCCACCCAGGGTGATGGGGTGACACGGGGTGGCACAGGGGGATCCCCACACGTGTCCCACCCTGTGCTGCCTGTCCCCTCACACCGGCCTCCAGCTGGAATTTTAGGGTCTTATCCCCCCCCCCAAAAAAAACCCATTTACACGAGATGGGGAAC
>NW_016690379.1:988606-995804 GCF_001604755.1 Lepidothrix coronata | reverse complement strand
AGGGGATCAGTGGGATGCTGGGGAAGGGATCAGTGGGATGCTGGGAAGGGGATCAGTGGGATGCTGGGGAAGGGATCAGTGGGATGCTGGGAAGGGGATCAGTGGGATGCTGGGGAAGGGATCAGTGGGATGCTGGGAAAGGGATCAGTGGGATGCTGGGGAAGGGATGAGTGGGATGCTGGGGAAGGGGTCAGTGGGATGCTGGGGAAGGGATGAGTGGGATGCTGGGGAAGGGATGAGTGGGATGCTGGGGAAGGGATCAGTGGGATGCTGGGAAAGGGATCAGTGGGATGCTGGGGAAGGGATCAGTGGGATGCTGGGGAAGGGATCAGTGGGATGCTGGGGAAGGGATCAGTGGGATGCTGGGGAAGGGATCAGTGGGATGCTGTGGCCGCTCCCCCAGAGCAAGGGGAGGCAGGACACCAAGGAGACACGTTTTTCACACATCTGAGCATCACATAAATACAAGGGAAGGTGGAGAGAGAGCCCAAACCACGTCTCCCATTCCTGCCATGTGTTTAAAGTGTGGAGAGAGGCCCAGTGGGACACAGAGCTGCCTGGGATGCTTTTTGCTGCCCCAGGGACAAAGCCCAGGGCTGTCCCAAGGATAAAACCAGGGCTGACCCACTCATGGGCAGCAGGAACAGCCCCGAGCCAGGTGGATGCAGCAGCTCCATCATCAATCACCCTGAAGGAGCCAACAGTGGCACCCAGATCCACGTGTCCTGCCCCTCCCATGGGTGACAAGGACAGAAGTGGCTGCTCACACTCACTCCACGTCTCAGGGCTGTGCACCCACTGTCAGCTCTCATCGGGCCAGCACTGCCAGAAGTGGACTGTGATCCAGGGCCTTGCAGTTCCCTGGACTCCAGTGGCATCAGGAGCTCTAAATGTCACCTTCAAGCCTGATTTCTGCTGCTCCCCGTGTGGACTCCCCGGCCAGGGAGGCACTGCTGGAAGGGTTAATCCCCCCACCACCACCCCTTCCCTTCCCCTAAAGGAGAGATTTCATGCCATGCTGAGTAAATGCAATAATGTGATAGTACAAAAGACTCTGTGCAGTGCATTAGAGAGCCCAGCTCTGGCGCAGGGCATCTGTCAGCCCCGATCACCCAGACTGATGGCTTATCAAAAATGGAGCTGACGTTTCCAAACGAGCTGCTTTGATGGACTTGTCATTCAAAGGGGATCTGAAATCGAGTCATAATAATAATAATACAAACCCCAGATTGCAGCAGGAAGAGAAACAGAGAACTTGTGCCACTTCTGTCCCACCTATTTAAGGGTTCCCAGCTTGGCAGCAGGACAGTTTGGCACGGGGATGGGTTGGGAGGGACGAGCGTGGAAATGGGTGAGTCCATATGGTCAGAGGGAAAGCAGCCCAGTCCCTGCTCCAGAAGCAAAGCTTTGCTGAGGCACCTCCAAATCCCAGCTTTCCCTTTCACATCCAATCCACAGCCAGGGTGCAGAGGGACAGAGCCCCAGCACCCTCGTCCACGTGGGGAGGCAGGATGTGCCCACCCTGGGGTCACACAGCCAGCACGTGGGGGCACAGCACCCGAGTCCCCTCCCCCAAATGGCCTTCAAACCCTTGGATTTCAAAGAGAACGAGGCAGTTCAAGCTTTGGGAAAACAGGGAGCTGGGGAAGGGGGTTAATGAGCACAGACAGAGCCCAGCTTGTACAGCTTCAACCTCACCAGCCAAGCAGCACCACTGAGCACCCCGTGTGTCTCAAGGCTGGAGGAGGCACCTTTCCCTGGGAGACCAGCTGAGGGAGGTGACAGTTGATATTCATCCTGCTGAAACACTGATTTCTCCCTCTCAGAACCTGCTGCTTTTAACAGGATGAGGTGACAGGGCTGGGCTGTTGTGTCCCAGCGTGGGGGACACAACCTCACAGCTCCCAGAGAGCTCCCAAAAGCAGGTTTCTTCTGCTCGCCCAAGGGTCACAGAAATGATATTTTTCCCTTTAAGGCAAAGCTGTTACAGCTCATGCTCAGCCCACCCTCTGGTCCAGGAGGTGACTCCCTGCCAACTCCCAAACCAGCGTGGGATTCTCTGTGTGAACAGACCCAGCACCTGTGGCTGATGTTTCCCGATGGCAGCTCCTGGATCTGATCCGTGCTGAGGGTGGAGGAGCAGGGAGGCTGCAGGGCTTGGGAAGGAGCAGCTGGTCACACAGAGTTCACAGAATCATGGAATCATTTCTCTTGGAAAAGCCCTCCAGGACCATCAAGTCCACCCTGTGCCCAGTCCCCACCTTGTCCCCCAGCCCAGGGCACTGAGTGTCACGTCCAGTCCTTCCTTGGACACCTCCAGGGGTGGGGACTCCACTCCCTCCGTGGGAAAGAATTCCAAAAGCTTGGAGAGTTCACCAAACCCGGATGGTTTTGCTCATCCCAATCCCACTGGGCTACACTTGGCATTGGAGGCCCAGCAAGCACCTTCCTCAATCCAAACTGGGTGTTAAAGGCAATTCCACGAGTCCATGAATTCCTCAGGAAACACGGCCAGGTGGGAGAGGTGAGGAGCTGTGGGGAGCTGGGGTGGGGTGGGCAGCGGGGGCAGACAGATGGACCAGCAGCAGGGAGGTAAAACCAGGCCGGGGGGGAAGCAAGGAGAGCGTTCTTTGGGATGAAGATGGAGCGAGAGCCCCCGCTCCGGGGGCAGGCACGCAAGGCTAACGGGCTGTGACAAAGCAGGATGCATGGACACAGCCAGGCTCTTCCCTTAAATAAAACTTTTATTGGCCCTGAGATGTGAAACCCAGCCGCCTGCAAGGGGGATTAATGGCTTTGCCAGCCTCCCCTGGAGCTCTCGGGGCCGGGCAGGGCCGGGAATGCCCAGGGGCCGCGGGGCCGGGGGAGGAGGAGCGCGACGGAACCACTTAGCCTTCATTAGGCCAAATTAAAATCAGAAGTGAGATGACAATTACAATTTGCGACCGGCTAATTGTTCGCCTCAGAAGCTGATCGTTGTGCAGATTGGGGAAATTAATTGTTCTCGGTCCCAGGTGGGTTTTGGCTTTGAACCCTGCCCAGGCAGCCGAGCTCCTGCTGGTGATGCTGCCCGCTCCTGGCCCTGGGAATGATGCCTGGCCAGGGGTCCCCAGCCTGCCTGCAGAGCCCCGGGGGGCTGCCAGACCCCCAGAGCCCCTCAGTGCCTCCAGCTTTAGCACCTGGAGTGGATCAGAGCCCACCCTGCCTTAAGGATCTGCTCATCCAGCTGTACAACGGGAGCACCCACCGCCCTCCCCCTGCACGGGGACACTGGGGACACTCCTGTGGACGTCCTCCCTTCCCTCCCACAGCGAGGGCTCTCCCCCCGTGCTGGGTGCTGGGCTGGGAGCCCTCAGCCCTCGCTGCTCCATCCCCCCCACCCCACCCCGGCGCTGTGCCAAGCCCATCAATCAAACCTCCCCCTCCCGAGCATCCTGCTTGATTTCCATCCCCGGGGAAAGGGCGTTGTGAACACTCGGGTGTATTTATAGCTCCTCGTGGGGCTGCCAGCGAGGGGGAAGGTGCCAGATTTCAGCGGAAACAGAGACCTCCAGCTCCTGCCCGCGCTCCGGCGCTCCCGCCCCCCGCATTCCCGGCAGGATCCCCGGACACGACGCTCGCTCGGGGGCTGCGGGGCCCGGGCTCACCCCAGCCCTGTGTCCTGGGGGGTGGACCTGCAGCGGGATGGGCTGTCCCATGGGAACACATCCCCCTGCAATCCCCTCTCCATCAGGCAGCGGATGGAGAGAGGGATGGAGAAGGAGGGACCTTTCCCACCTCCATCTCCCCAGGCCGTTAAGGAGCTGCGAGAGTCCCCATGTCCCTCTGGCACCAAGGACAGCTCAGCCTGACTCCCCACCCTGTTCCCACCATCCCTGGCTGCAGGGCCAGGCAGGTGAGGAGCAGGCAGGTGAGCAGAGCCAGGTGAGCAGCAGCTGCCTTACACCTCACCCCAACACAGCCACTGAAATCCTCTCCCGAGGAACCCACGCTGGGTCCCCGGCAGCCGAGCCGGGGGGGCTCCTTTCCCCTGGGAAGCTCTGACCTCCTGGGAAGCTGGCTCCTGCACCTCCTGCAGCTCCCGCAGCTCCAGCAGCACGGGGAGGGGCTGTGGGCACGGTGTGAGGAATGTGGCAGCTGCCAGGGGCTGACAGGAGCCGGGCACGGGGCTGTGATGACTCCGGTGGCTGCACACGCCTGTTGAGCTGCAGCGACACGACAGCGGGAGCTGCTCCCAGCCCGCAGAGTGTCTGTGCCTGGCAGGGTGAGCGTGGGCTGGGAGGCAGGTGCACGCCAGCAAAGGATGATCCGGATTTCCATCACATCCCCTTTCCCTCTCTGCTACGTGGGAGAAGCAGGGAAAGACCCCACACCTGGCTGGGGCGGGAGGAAAGGCCGGCGGCCCCTCGGTAACAAGATGTTCCAAGGGCTCCTCTGCCCTCAGCCCATCGGGAAGACGAGGAGAGCTCTGGACACTGAGTCCTTTTGAAAAAGGCAGTCAGGAGCCGGGAGTGAGGGGGGATGTGAGGAGGGATGCTCAGATCCGTTTCTCTCTCCCTCTCTCTAATCAGACAAACAAGCAGCACGCCCGGAGCTGCGGCGCCAGGCGGGGGCCGCCCCCACCTTCCTCTCCAGAGACAAAGCCCAGGGCGAAGTGTCCGTGCCTGTACCGCTCCTGCCTGCTCAGAGACCCCAAACCAGCCAGCCCACAGGCGGGGATCCCCTCCCGTGGGCCCCTCGTGCCCTACAAGCAGCAGGCTGACGGCCAGGGCAGCGCCGTCCTGGCAGCACAAAGGATGCTGCTGTGCTGCATCATCCCCGTGACCTTCCCGAGCAGAGCAGGAACGATCGATCCCCGGCACAGCCCGGGGCTGCGGGTGGTCATTAAGCCTCGCTTATCTGCACAGCAGCCCCCCCAGGCCTCCCTCCCTCCCTCTGCCAAGGCCAAGGGCAGCTTCCTCTGGGAGGGGATGCCCTGGGCAATGTCAAAGGCTTTGAGCTCCGATGTCCACGTGGTGCTCCACTAGTCAGCCGTGAAGCCACGCTGGCTCCAAAGGGCACAGAGACCACGAGGAGCACGTCCATGTGTCCTCCAAACCTGTCCCCTCCCAGTGGGACAGTGGGGACACTGGTGAAGGTGGTTCACAGCAGCCCAGGCCCCTGGATCAGGTGTCAAACCTCACAGCCCCCAGCCTTGGTGGTCCCATCCTCATCCAGAGCCTGAGCCCAGCCAGGGGCTGCTCCAGCGTGTCCCCTCGGGCTACTTTAGGAAGAAATATTCTTCCACCACGTTGTTTGGATGTTAGTCCCTTCAGAGGGATAAATCCAGGCTCTTTAAACTTCCCTCAGCAAGGGAGGGGCGTGTGGGGAGGGCCAGGTTATTAAAGCTTAAAACCAGGAATGCATTCCTGAGTGTAATTAAAATCTAAACCGTAATGGGATCTCTCCTGTTATTTCTCTAGAGGTGTCTGTTGTTGGAAACAATATTTCTTCAGCTGAGCAATATCGCTGCAGGCGGGAATGTTGCACAGACGGCGCCAAGGGAAGGGGCTGGAGAACGGGAACCTCGCTCAGACACGGCTGTACCGGCGGCTCCACAGGTCCCTCCCCACCTCCACCTCATTTGTCTCTTCATTCATGGATTAAACTGCTCTTCCAGGAGCCAGGGCAGCTGGAAAGGGAGAGCTGTGCTGGCTGGGCCGGGCAGGGGCACAGGGAGGGGTCGGTGCCACGGGTGATCCCCACAGGATGGGGGCACATCACTCCTGAGACCCCCCCCCCCAGCTGGAACTCCCTCTGGTCTCCAGCACAGGAAAGGTCGGGATGGCACCGTGGCTGCCTGGGAGTGCCATGAAATCAGGCCCATTTCTAATTCCAGGGAAGCCTCTCCCGGTTTTCTTCCCGGGCTGGAGTCACCAAACACCTCCCGAGGGCTTGGTGGCCCCATGGAGTGACACCAGGAGCATCTCAGCCTTGTCTGTGGGATCAGAGACGGTCCAGGGGGGGCTGAGCCTGCCCTGGGGATCCCTGGATCCTCCAGCTGCTTCCCACCATCCTACTGAGCTGCTGCTCCCTCGCTGTGATGCCTCTGGAATTGCCATAAGGGCACAAAGTCCCACCAAACCCCTCAGGGGACAGCCAGAGGTGGCCCAGCTCTCCCTTCCTCGGAGAAATCCAGCGTCTGGGATCGGGGGCTGCAGGACGTGGCAAAGAGCAGAGGAGCTCCAGCAATAAAAAAGCAAGGACAGGAGCAAATCCAGGCTTTATCTGCTCCAGACAAGGGCACATCCAGCAGATCCAGCCCCATCAGACAAGGGGAGCAACCTCTGGCAGCCAAAAAAGCTGCGGATTAGTGCAAATGCCAATAAGTCATTAGGAATCATAAGAAAAATGTAGGGTTGCCATAGCAACTGCCAGGCACGGCTTTGGGGCTGCTTCCCCCCCTTCCCTGGGCACGGAGCAGATCCTTGGGATGCAGGCAAAGCCCTGTGGAGCCACCACAGCCGGGAAGGGCTCGGAGAGCTGGGGGGGATGTCCCAGCACTGCCCTGAGGGGGTGTGGGGGTGCTGAGCCCCTCCTGGGGGAGCTGGGGGGGCTTTGCCACGAGCAGAGACCACGGACAGGGATTTTCCAATGGGATGGGGACCCTGCCATCAGAGCCAAGGGGGTGGCACATCCCCCCCCCTGAACTGAAGGGGATGGAAAAACCCTTCCTGGGTGAGGAATGGGGCTTATTCTTGGCAAAATCCACTCCCGGCTTATTTGGAGTAAAATCATCCAAGTGACACTGGTGGATGGGGGAGGAGGAGGGAATCAAGCCCTGGGAGCAGGACTGGGATGAGCTGGAGCGAGCTGGCCCCTGGCACTGCTGGGTTTGGAGGCTGCTGGGCAGGGCCTGGAGGAATCTGTCCCTGGGCACCGCTGGGTTTGGAGGCTGGAGCCGGAGGGGCTGAGCCAGGACGTGCCCCTGGAGCCCCGGAGCGGGTCAGGAAGGAGGAGCTTCAGGGATCCAAGGTGCATCCCAGCCGCTCCCTCACCCGCTCCCTCCCACAAATCACAAATCCCTCGGTTTCCAAGGACACTGAGCAGCAGGAAAAGCACCTTGGAGGGGCTGCTGTCACCTGGGGAAACCGGGCTGCCCACAGTCACCTGCCCACAGTCACTGCCCACAGTCACTGCCCACACTCACCGGGGGAGC
>NW_016690379.1:975297-987463 GCF_001604755.1 Lepidothrix coronata | reverse complement strand
CAGTGGGAGTGGGATGCCACATGCTGGGAGTGGGGTGGGATGCACTGGGAGTGGGAGGCCACACACTGGGAGTGCCATGCCATGTGCCAGGAGTGGGATTCCGTGCGCTGGGAGCGGGATGCCCTGTGCTGGGAGAGCAGGATGTCAGGCCACGGGAGCAGGATTCCATGGGCCAAAAGCGGGAATTCAGGCATTGGGAGTGGGATGCCACGTTTTGGGAGCAGGATTCCCTGTGCCAGGAATGGGATTCCATGTGCTGGGAGTGGTTACTCCACGAGACCAGAGTGCATCCTCCTTTCCTGCGTTTTCCCAGGATAAAATGACTTTGGCCACCCTTCCATTCCCTTAAAAATCCCAAGCAAAGGCAAAGGCAGCTCCTGGTTTCCCTGTGCTGGGCGTGAGCCTCCAACTCCCTCAGCCCTCAGCATTCCTGCTGCCAGCCTTGGAGCAGAGATTCCAGCAGGAAAAGGGGTGGCTTTTGGGTGGAAAGAGCCCTGAAACATCCCTTAAAACCTGAGCAAAACAGGGAAAACCCGTGTGTCTCCCAAGCCAGGGAGGACAACCCTGGCCAAAGAAGGGGGCCAAGGGCTGTGTCCTTCCCAGGAGGATTTAACCCACAAAAAGGGAGGCAAGGAATTATTAAAGAGCCATAAAAGTAGCTGGAGAGTGTCCCTAAAACCCCGTTAACAATAATTCCATGGAAAGGGAAGCACAGCAGATGATTTCAGGGTGGAGCAGGTGACAGAGGGGTTTAGGGCCCTGGAATTCCAGGATTGCTCCTGCTCCTTGATCCTTTCAAACACGGGAGGAAGGGATGAATCCCGCTGCACGTGGGGAATTAGGGAATTGGACTCCAGGAGCCAGGCTCGGGATGGCCCTCCCGGCTCCGTTGGAGCGGCAGCGACAGCTCGTAGGAGTTGGGAAAAGTGACTCACAGACGGGACTCGGCAGGATTTTTCCATAGGAGTAAAAAAACCTTCGAGGAGGAAAAACGCGGCTCCTCGGGGATCAAACGCCGCAGCCCCTTTTTAGGGTTGGTTTTGTTTTTTTTTTTTTGAAGCCCAAATGGGTTTTCGAGGCGAGCAGAGCGGCTTTGATGAGGCGTCAAACGGTGGTTTGAGCACCCAAAACGTTGCATTAAATTTAATAATCACCCTGTGAATGGGCACAGAGTGAAACGTTTCTTCCAGCACAAACCAAATGGGTTCGGTTTTCGATGGCTCATAAATAGGGAAAAAGCCATTTTTTTCCCCTTTTCAGCTGACCATATATTTGTATTTTTTATTCTTTTCTATTCCCCCCCCCCCCATTCCCACTGGTGGGAGAGAGGAGGAAGAGAAGCAAAGATGCTTTTTTCCCCCTAAAAAGCAGAGATCTGGAGCCGGCTCATCTCTTCCTTTGGGAAAAGCTGGACCAAATTGGTTCAGTTTTTAATGGCTCATAAATAGGGAAACCCATTTTTTTTTTCCCTTTTCAGCTGACCTGATATTTATATTTTTTTATTCTTTTCTATTTCCCCTCCTTCTCTATTCCCACTGCTGGGAACGAGGATTGAGGAGGGAGAGAAGCAAAGACGCTTTTTTTTTTTTTCCCCCAAAAAAACCCAGAGATCTGGAGCCGGCTCATCCCTTCCTTGGGGAAAAGCTGGTTAAAATGCAAAACCCCTTTTATGCTGATTACAAATTCCTCACTGATGAAGGCTTTTAAATTCCAAGCGAGCGTTATTAAGCCTCACAGAAGCACAGTGGCCTCTCTTCACGCCAAACAATTTTCTCAGCTTGAACCTGCAAACAGATTCGCCTCAGCTTTGGTTCAACAGGAAGGACAAAGCCCCGACCTCACACGCCAAATTTAATCTGGGAGTGATTTTTTTTTTCCTTCATGACAGGTTATAAATGCCACGAAATATGGTTTTATAATAGAGGCTGGGAGAGGCTTTTAAAGCCAACGAGTGGCTCCAGCGGCTGGACAGGGTCAGGAGATATCGGAGCATTTCGGAGCTGCTGGAGGGGGGAGTCGGCATTAATTCCGAGCGGAGTCGGTGAATAATTTATCACAAGTAATTTATTGACCAAGTTTGTCTCTTTTCCCTGTCTGGGTGAAAGGCACCCCGGCGCAGAGAGCCAGCGCAAGGCTTAGGCACCACTTAAGTCCCAATTAAGCCCTTTGTGAATTGTCTGGGAACGGATCCCAATTTTCCCATATTTATTTGTTGTTGGGAATCGCACACCAAACAGAGCCGGCCGATAATTCCTGCCCCGCGGAGTGTTTGCAAACAGCTCCTGGGGGGGGGTTACTCAGGGCCCCCCTCCCGCCCTGGATGGGGGGCTGTGCTTTGGGGGACCCCGTTTCCCAAATTAGGGAGCTCCAAGCGCCCCCCCGGGAATGGGGAGGGGACCTCCAGGGGTGCTGGGGCTGCTCCGAGCTGCAAGCAGAGCAATTTTCTCAGCCATTTATCGCCCTCCTGAAACCCACCCATTGGAACAGCCTTTTACAAACCCCACCGTAAACATATTTATCACCCAACACCTCTCTGCCATCACCGAGCACTAAAGCTGCACATTTATTTCGCTGCCTATGAGCTGGTTGATGTCCTGGAACGGTGTCGGGCATTCCAGCCGCTGCCTCAGCCCGGGAGGAAAGGGATGCTGGAAGGGGCAAACAGGTTTCCAGGGAACAGCAGGAGGACAAGGGGGGGCTGCCCTGAGCCCCACGACCCCAAAACTCACCCCCACAGTCCCAGTGAGGAGCTTTATCAGCAGGGACCGTCTGGCTTTTAAGGAGAACTTTTAAACTCATTTAAGATCTTTCCTGGGGTTGGAATTCTCCTTCCCGTGGTTTTCCCGGGGCTGGGCAGAGCTGCAGCTCCCCATGCAGACGTTTCCCCTGGGAACAACAATTCCAGGAGGAGAAAACCAAAGTCCCGGGTCCCTCCCCTGCAGGCCGGGCAGGGGGAGAGCACCCACCCCTCTGTGCCAGGGCTGGCACCTCGGGGTGGGCAGAGGAGCAGCCCCTCTCCGGGTGTTCCCTGGCAAAGAGATGTGGGAGCAGGAGAGGAGGAGGGTGGTGATTTCCTGCGTGCCGGGGGATCACTCGGGTCCTGGGCTGGCACCTCTGCTCCTCGGGGCATCAGCCACGTGCCAGCTGGAATGTTATCCCATGGGAGCTCACGGGACAGGAGGGAAAAGGGGTCAGTGAGCAGGGCCTGCCCTGCAGGGGGGGTGGGAGATACATCTGGGAATAAAGAAAGGGATGGAGCTCCTGCATTTGGAGAGAGGACGCTCCCAGCCTTCCAGATGACCACCTGGAAAAAGCTCCTAGCACCGATTCATCCCTGCCCTAGCCAGGAACTCCGGGATCACGGCCCGGAATGGCAGTGGAATGTCTCTCCCAGCTCCAGCCAGGAGCAGGGACGGTCCCTCTGCTGCCGGGAGCCAGCCCAGCCCTGCCAGGCAGAGAGAGCAGGGGCTGGGCAGGGCAGCTGGAGCTCTGCTCCACATGGGGAATGGGAGCCTCCCTGGGAATGGGAGCCTCCCTGGGAATGGGAGCCTCCTTGGCAGAGGGGCTGCCCCCGCTCCCTGGGGAGCTCACTGTGCAGCTCCAGGTGCGGTGCTGTGGGGACGCAGAATTCCTGCTGCTCCCACAGCCCTGGCGAGGTGGGGTGGGGTGCTGTCGGGGTCCTGGCTGACTCCCCAGCCCTTCCCCTGAGCCAGAGGGGTTTGGCAGCCTCTGCCAGGGGTGTGGGCACAGCTCAGCCCTGGCAGAGGATTCTCAGCTCCTGGGTTTGCGCCGCGGAAGGTGACAAAGGTCCCACCCAAAGGAAGGGGTTTAAGATGGCTGAGGAGCAGAGACTCAGCCCAGCTCTGCCCCTCAGCCTTGCTCTCCTCACTCACACCAGTGCCAACCGTGTGCCAAAGAGCCCCCACTGCCCACGGAGAGGATCCAGGCAGAGCAGCAGGGATGGGAGAGCCGGGAAGAGCCAGGAAGAGCCGGGAAGAGCCGTGTCCCCAGCAAAGAGGCTGTGCCAGCAGGACCAGGGTCCTCTGCCTCAGGAAGGCAGGACAGGAGGATGATGATGCCCCAAATGTGACCGTGAGGGGCTGATGGACCCCCCAGGAGAGCCCCCGGGGCAGGGAGCAGCCAGAGCTCCGGAAACTTGCCCTGAGCCACATCCCATCGCTCCACGTCTGCACCAGGCTCAGCCTGGCAGAGACAGCAGTGAGACATTTGCTTCCCAGCCTTTCCACGAGCTCTCCTGCATCCAGGCTGCGGGATCAGGGCTGCTCGTCCCTGCAAGGCAGGGCTGGGTCCTGGCTCAGCACCAGCACAGCATCCAGGGGAGGGGGAGACAGGCAACACCCCTGTGTGGCTCCTGACCTCCCAGCCTGGTTAGATCAAGGCTTGGGGAGCCAGACCCTCGAGCCCAGGGGCGATGGCAGCACATCCCCACAACTCCCAGCAAAGGGCTCCCTGGAAACGCGGCTCCAAAGGGTCCTTTTCCCAGCCCTGTGTCTCCCTCCTCCCCTCCGAGTTCTCGCGGCCGTGCCGGGACAAGCCCCGGGTGTCCAAGGGCTTCTCCCCCTCCTCATGGGAGAATGGGGCACTGCTGACAGGTCTCCAATCCCTTTTTCCAGGCTCTGGCAGGAAGCAGGGAGAGGTGGAGAGGGCCGGGTGCCCGTGTGGGCGTCGGGGAGAGGCGAGGACAGCAGAGGGCTCAGCCACACGCGGACCCTCCCAGCCCTGAGCCCCCCGCCCGGGCGGGTCAGCGCAGGGTCCCTCCTGCACAGAGAGCCCCGGGATGATCCCACGGCCCCCCCAGGGCACAGCCCCACACCCGGGTGGGTGTTTGGCACGGGGGGACGAGCGCGGGGATTTTAGGCGGGGGGGGTGAGCGGCTCCTGTGCAGCTGCGGGAGGAGGAGCGGGGAAGGGGGGAGGTAAACACAGACCAGCACCGACATCATTCCAGTGACACCGCGGGCCCAGGGCGGCTCCTCACGGGGGTCCTTTGCCATCTCCTTTGCATGTGCCCCCCCCGCCCGGGCAGCCTGTCCCCTCCCTTGGGCGGCCGAGCCTGGCGCCGGCAGGTGAAGGTGGGAGGGAGACAAATCCCCGGGTTGTTTATTTAACAGCCCCTTTTTTACACTTCGCTTCGCTCCTTTAACGTTTTCCGCGCCGCTCTGGCGCCGAGGGGTTAATGCCGAGGGAGCGCTGCTCCCGCCTGGATCGCATCCTGCCAGCAGCCCCGGGCAAGGCTGGATTCCAGCCCCAGGCACCGCCGCGGGCTTCGCCACGGTCACCCCACATTCCCATCGGCGCCGGGCTGAGGATCGACTCGATCCCAGAGGAGTTTCCAGGACCGGGAATCCAGCTCCCGCCATCAGAGACCCCTCCTCTCCCTCCCGCACCCCCGTCCCCTCCCGGACCACGCACCGATGTCTCCGCATTTCCTGCGTTTTCACCTGCTTTCCTTCTTTTCATTTTTCAAACGCACCATTTATCGTCAAACCCACCTTTTATCAGGGAAACCAAAGCTCTGGAAAGAGGGGGGAAAAAAAACCCCAAAACAACCAAAACCCAAACGAACTGCCAAGCAGCCGGCTCTGCGATGCAGACCCCCCCGGCACAGCAGCCTCCCCCACCCAAAGTCACACCCGACGGACAATACCACGATCGCGGCTGGACCCCGACTCACCCTTGGAGTCTGTCCCCGTCCCCCGGCGCCGCTGGCATCGCCTGCCGCTCCCCTGCACAGCTGCCCGCACATCTGGCTCGGGCAGAGCCCCGCCGGCAGACAAAGGGCCGGCTCGCTTTGGATCTGTCAGCGCTGGGGGGTCCTTCCTCGTCCCTCTGGGGCTGTGGGGACAGGGCTAGCAGGACCCCCCCCTGCCACGCTGGCCCTCAGCGCCCGGGCTGGAGGCGGCGGTGAGAGCCCTCCATCCTCCCCTCGCACGGCTCCTTCGCAGCCGCACACTCTCCGCTGCCTGCAAGCGCTCCCCCTCCTCCTCCTCCTCCTCCTCCTCCCTTCTCCCCTCCCTTCCCCAATCCTCCTCCTCACTCCGGTCTTGTCGCCACGACGTGCCACCCACCCGAATCAGCTCCTGCCGGCCGCGCGTTTAACCCCTGCGGCTCTGGCGGCCCCCGGGGAGCTCCCGGCACCCCCAGACCCTCGGGGTGACGCTCCCGAGGACCGGGGGTAGATAAAAACCTCCTGCAAAGGCTCGGCCGGGCGCTCGCACCCCCCCCGGGTCCGCAGTGCATCCCCCTCCCGCTGCGGCACCGGGACCCCTCCCCGCGGGAGCCCGGGGTGGGGTGGGGGGTCTCCCGTGGCCCCACGTTCGGAGGGAACGGGGACACTCGGTGGGGTGGGTTTGTGTCCCAAACCCGCTCCTGCTCGCCGGGATTTCTTTACCTTTGGGGAGATCTGGCTGCGGGTGGTCCCGCGAGCCCCTCGCAGCGCCCCCTCCCCCGGGGTGCCCGAGGGGACAGCGCAGACCCCCCTCGTGTGGGGAGGGGGGTTTGGTCACCAGCAGCACCTCGGGGTGATGGGTCCCCAGGCAAGACGTTCTGCCAGCGGCTCATTTCCCTTGGACAGGGACGTTCAGGGACTCTTAACCTTGGAAAACATCGGGGGGAAGCTGCGTTTTGCTCTGCCCTGACTCAGGGGGGGAGCTCTGGGGTCCCAGTTGTGCCACCCGGTTAAGGGGTGAGGATGGAGACCCCTCACCCACCCACCTCCACACCCAGCGTGTCGTGGGGAGAAGGGTCTGCCAGGCACAGCAGAGGGGCTCAGACAAAGGCACGATTTGGGGCGGGGGCAGCAGAGCGACCCCAGCTTTTGTTTCCTTCCCAGCGGCTCTCCCTAGAAATGCCTTTCCCAGCCCCATCCCGCGCCTGTCGGAGCCCTGCGGATGCCGCACGCCCCGGGAGCGACAGCGGCCATTGAATCCCCGTTTCATGCTCAGGAGCGGGAGCCGAGCCGGGGGTCTGGCTCGTTCCCAGAGCCTTCGCCTGGGGCGGGGGGTTGGACCGCGGGGAGGGAGGGGGGAGAACAGCCGCGCACACGCGGGGAGGCAGGAGAGGAGAGACTGGAGTGACCTGATTTAATTGGCAGGACTTCAATAACATAAAATCGCTGCCCGTGTGCCCGAACCGAACGGGTGATGTTCTGGCGTGTTGGCCCCCATTCAGCAGAGCATTTCTGCAGACACTTAATGGGAGCACATGCTCCGTGTTAGCGCTGCTCCAGCGCTCTGCAGCACAACCCCGGGGTCACCGAGGGGGCTCAGCCGCACGGGCCCCTCAAGGCTTTCCAAACAGCGGGAGGGGGAAATCAGATGTTTTACCCAGCACTGGGGCACGCGGGGAAACGCATAAACGCCATAAGCATCCTGTGAAAGCCGCTTCTCTCATGAGGCTGTGGGGCTCCCATTCCGCTGGAGAAGCCCTTCCAGATGGTCTTTGTGCCCATGCCCACGTCCTGCTGCTGCTGCCAGGGCCGCGGGGGCTCGGCACAGGGGCTGGTTCGCAGCGAGTCCCTCCCTCCCGCTGACCCCAGGGCACAGGGGCCGCGCTGACCCACCCCGGAGCCCTTCCGTGCCCATTCCCAGCGCTGCGTCCTCGTGTGCCTGGGACACGGCGCGCCCTGGGGAAAAGGGAACGGCTGCCTTGCCCTTCCCAGGGAGCGGGAGGCAGGTCCAGCCAGCCCAGGAGGGCTCAGGGGATCGCTCAGCGCTCCACGGTGGCACTTGACCCTCCTGCCCCCGGGGCGTCACCTCCCGCCTCAGCCACGCGACGCGGCCAAAGGGCTCCGGCTCCGGAGGGACAGGGAAGGAAGGATGTGCCCGGTGGATGCTCCTGCTCCTGGCCGGGTCCCCCTGCAACGCCCTGCGGCGCCCGGGGAAGGTTTCCAGGGCACCTGGAGGAGGTGGGGCGGCAGCAGCGCCTTCCCGAGCTGCCAGAGCTCCATCGATCGGCTCCGCCGGCGCTGCAGAGACCTCGCCCGGGGCCGGACCGGCAGCGAACTCCACAGAAACAGCGGAACCCGCCGAGCTGCCAAGGCCGGGGGAGCTCCTCCAGCGCCGCCAGCCCGGCTCGTTCAATCCCTGCTCATCCCGGCCTCGGGCAGGTCAAAGGGGCTTGTTTGGTCTTAAGACTAATTGAGTTTCTCCCCCTTCTGCACAGAGTCGCTTTTCGAGTCCGTCAATCCGTGATTCCCGCTGGCGGGATGGGGACCCCGGTGCCACCCCTCTGGTGCCGGGGGACATCCCCTGCCTGGCACAGGGGGGATCCTGGCCCACGCCGGCGGTTCCCCCGCGTGCTTTGGGTGCAGCAGATGCAGTTCTATAAACACGCTCGCAGTCAGCCCGAGCTGCCCCCGCTCTCCAGGCAGGGGAGGAGGTGGAGACAGGCATTCCCACCGCTCCAGACACAGGCAGAGCGGCTCGGGGGAGGGAGGAGCCGGCCCCGGGTGCCCTGGAGCCTTCTCCATGCAACACCTTGCTGGGAAGAGGCTCCTCCCGTGCAGCTCTGTGCAGATGGTGACTAATGCCTGTCCCTCTCTCCCTCTCTCCAGGCAGATGAGAACAGCCCGATCCAGGTTTTTAATTGCGTGGGATTTTAGCCGAGATGGCACTAATTTATTTTCTCTGCTGCTTCAGCACTTCTCCTGCCTCTCCTGCACTTGAAGTCACCTGGAGCACATTCCCCTGGAGAAGGGGTTAAAAACTTTTCCTGCTGGAGAAGCAGCTTTCAGGGTGATCTTTCACCGGTTACACGTGTAGGGTTGTAAGGAGCTTCACATCCTCCCTCTTATCCCTTAAGACACAACATTATCTCCTCGGGGAGCTGCCCTAAGACATTCCTACAGACAACCAGTAGATTTGGAGGGCTAAGCTTGGGAAGCCAAGCCTTAGCTCCAACAGACCTGGATGAACAACGGCCCTGGTGCCTCTTATTCCCTTCTGGATCATCAAGAACTTGCCAAACCTCATGGATGGAGGATCCTTGCAGGCCCTACGCCCACCTGGGGACACGTGGAGGGCAGGGGGTGATGCCCCCAGTCCCTGGTGCACCATGGCAGGGTTGGTTCAGGCAGGACCCATTCCCAGCAGCAGTTTCCTCCTCTCCTCCCTCCCAGGCATTGGATAAGTCAAGTCCAACTCTGGAACCTCCCAGATGCTGGGCAAGAACCTGGACCCCTCCCAGAGGCTCGTGTTGGTGTTATTCACCTGCGGGAAGTGGGTTTGGTGTCGTGGCTGTTATTCTTCTGTGATGATTTAAGGACACACCGGCGGCACGACGGAGCCATAAACCCTGGAGGTGCCGGGAAAAGCCGCCTGCAGCCCTTCCCTGGAGCCAAGGAGGAGGTTCCCCTGCCCCTCCTGCCTCTCCCCTGTGCAGAATAAACCAACACCCTCCCCCAGCAGCAGCAGTGAGTTGTGGCTGGTGCAGGACAGGGCTGTAAGTCAGGCGGGCTCCGGCTGTTCCTGAGTTACGGCCCTGGCAGGGCATCCATCCCTTTCCCCGCTCCCGTTGTGCCGGGTGGGAAGCAGGGATCCATCAGCCTCCTTCCCCCCCTGCAGCAGTGCCAGGGAAAAACCAGCTGGGTAAAGCTCAGCCAGCCCAGCCCCGGAGCAGCCCCGCTCTGCCTCGGGAAAAGAGGTTTGCAAGGATCTGCTGTGGTGTTTTCCTCCCACTCCCTCTTTCCCTCCTGCTGCTGGGAAGGCAAACACCGACCTCGCCTGCCCCAGGCTCCCTCCTGTCGTGATCCAGAGCCCCAGTTCCTCATGGAGCAGCTCAGAGCCGGGGGCTGCAGTGCCAGGGGGAGGTTTGGCACCGACTGAGGCCCCGGAGCTGCTGTGACACCAGGGATGAGTGTTTGGATAATTACCATTTACAGGAGTAACATATATTTGAATTTAGGAGGCAGGAATCTTGGGGAGGCTTCGGGAATCTCGGGGAGCGTGTTCTGGCATGGAGCTTTCCCGGGGTTATCCATAAATCCTCTCCGTGGGCATCAGGCCCCGTTAACACGCTGTGATTATTATGTTCATCATCATCGTATTTTTATATATTTTAATAGTGCCTTTTAGTGCTTGTTTTGGCATAATTTCCACATCCCTCCAGATCGGCCCATGCATGTTAAACACTGCCTGGGAACACCCCCACCCCCTCCCAAAAACGGGGAGCAAAGCTGCAGCAGGGAGAGGGGACGTGCCCCAGGCCATGGGGCAGCAGGGTTGGGGTCCAGGGAACCCCCCCAGTGCTCAGCCACGGGCACAAGGCTTGTCTGGAGCTGGGAAATGAGGCCCAGCCAGGCCAAGGGCTGCATCAATAATGACATTGCAAGATCCACCTCCAAGCCCCCGTTGATTTTGGTGTCTGTGCACACTTGGGGTGCCGGGTCGAGCCAAGGTCACACCAGAGCCTGTGGCAGAGGAGGGAATTTGACTCCAGCCTCCTTCCCAAGCCAGAGGCAAATTCCCTAATTCAAACCCCAGTTCTGAGCGTCCTGAATTATGGGCTGCCCTTCTCCCTTCCCACAGGAGCTCATCCCAAGCCGATTAAGGAACACTCACCCCCCACCCTCACACACCTTCCAGGCATCGACCCCAGCCCCCATATTTTCATCCAGCCCCTCTCAAATTAAAGCAGCACCCCCAAATTGCCATCTCTGGGCTGCTCTCTTGCAGGGACCACAGGCTGCACCCCGGGGTGCTCCGGGGGACCCTCACCCTGGGATCCAAGGACCCTCACCCTGGGATCCAGCCCCGCTCCGGCAGGGACCGCGCTGGGTGGGAAGGGGGAATGTTCTCCCGGATACTTTATTGCTCTGCTTTGGGGCTGCTTTACAGCCACCATAAAAGCCGGTTGTAAATCAGGGGTGATACCATAAAATCCAGGAACAACCGTAGTTAGAGCCCAAAAGGGACCAGCTCCCCGTGCCAGCCCCGGGACCGCGGGACGAGCAGCTCAGTTTATCTTTTCCCACTCCCACCCTTTTACAGCCACCTCGGGAAGGGGGTTCCAGGGGGGGAGAGGAGCTGATGGAGTCCCCTGTTATATGAACCCTCTGCCAATCTGTGCTGAATAACAGGGGGGGGTTTATGGAGCGAGCTTTGCAGTGCAGGAATTTTACACGACTCTCTGCTCATCCCTCTCTGCGCCCACACCCACTCTCAAATTGAGAGGCACAAGATTGGTCCGGAGGGAAATAAACTTCCTAAACAGCACAGCGTTGGCTGATAAAGAAAGGAAAAAGCAGGGAAGAGGATGGTAACGATGCCTCGTGTATTATGTGCTGCTTTAAGAGTCAAATTTGTTTCTTTTATTGCCAGACAAAAATGTAATTAAAAGTCTGCAGCGTCAGCCACTTGCCACTGAACTTGTTGCGTTTGTAGCAGGACCATTAACACCTTCTGAGTCCGGGGTTTTATCTCAGGGCCGGGTATCCCTTCCTCTGCCTCCACCCGGGGTGTGGCCAGTCCTGCAGGGCTGCACCTGGAAAATGGTTCTGGCTCGAGGGCGCTGCTTCCTTCCCCTCCTCTGGGCCAAAAAAACAACTGTGTGCTCTGGCTGTCCTTTCCCAACGAGGGTGTGAAAGTGGGGATGTCAAGGGGCGGAAAAACCAGCCCCTTCCCCATCCCCAGGCTCCCACTCCGGAGAAATCCCGCGGAAATGTGAGGGGATGAGCAAGAGGGATGGTCAGGGAGGGACAAACGGGATGGCCAGGGCGGGAGGGCTCCTGTGGGGTGTCCCCTGGCACAGCCCGTGCCCCCAGCAAGGGGCAGCTGCTGGGCTGTGCCCCACTGCCCTCAATCCCAGTTTGACACCCTCCATCCCAGCTCAGCCCAGTGGGCACCCAGGCCAGGCAGGGGCCATGGGTTGTCACTGTAGGATGTCACCAGCCCAGGTGACACCCCCTTAACCCCTCCCCGGGTGTGTTTTGCTGCTCTTCCCCCGGAGCTGCTGCTCGGGGAGATTTTGGGTGGGAGGCAGAGCCAGTGGAGTGTTTGGACGTGCGGTGTCAGCGTTTCCATGACAATGGGAGCCACCTTCTCCCCCTCCCCGTGCTCACACACAGGCACAGGGGGCTGTGGGGACACAGGGGGGCCGTGGGGACACAGAGGGGCTGTGGGGACACACAGGGGGCTGTGGGGACACAC
>NW_016690379.1:972756-974159 GCF_001604755.1 Lepidothrix coronata | reverse complement strand
GCTTTAATGTCCCTTCCCACCCAAACCATTCCATGATCCCATGATCCCACGACCCTCAGCCCCCCGTGTGCACACACAGAGCTCTCCCCCTTCCCCTGTTCCCTCCCCTCCCCGTTTGCAGATTCCACAGGGCTCCAGGCTCCCCTGGCTGCTCACAAGCGCTAAGTGGTGTCTGTGCTGGAGGCTGAACACGGATAAAATAAAACTACAGAGGCAGGAGCTGCAGTTACAAGATGTAGCGTTTATTTGTTTCCCTCGTCGTGCACTTCCCTCACTCGCTCCCTCCCTGGTGCTGCTCTTTGGATGCTGGCTGGGACTGTCACTGCCCCAGGTCACCAGAGAGTGGCTCATTACTGGTATTTGCAAAAAAAAAATATAATAAAAATCATCCTGGTTTTTTTTTTTTATTTTATTATTTTTTTTTCCCCAGCGCAGGTTCCAGCCAAGGAACTAATTATTGGGAGCAGCTCTGGAGAACATCACACAGCCAGGATCCTGCTGGGGCAGTGGCACGTGGCAGGAGGGGAATCTTTGGCCTCTGGGGTTTGCTGCTGTGAGAGCTGGGGCAGGAGGGAGGAGAGAGGGGAGTGATGCTGAGCCAGGGGGAGCTGGGGGTGCCTCCCAACAGCCCGGGGTGGGTGGGGATGTCAAAGCCAGGAGCTGCCAGGGCTGGGAATGCCATGGGATCCCCCGTGCTGGATGCCCTGTCACACTGTGATCCCCTCACCAAAACAGGTCCCTCGTTACCCATCGCCCCAGGATCCCCCCACGCTCCCCAGGCTCCCAATCCCTCCCTTTCCAGCTCCTCTGGGTCCCTCCTCACACTCACCAGGGCTGCTGTGCCCCTCCACCCCCCCCCCCGGGCCCAGAAGGGCTGTGAGGCAAACACAGCCCTTCCTCCCCATCTCCTCTCTCTTCTCTTTTTAATTGGAATCTTTGCTGAATCCGCTAATTAAGTTCTTCGCCTGCAACTAATATTGTGCTGCTCGTTCCTGCCCAGAAGGGCTCCTCCAGCAGTGGCAGGGGTTGTGTTCACTGGCACCCTTCCACAGCTCCTTCAGAGGGAAGAAAGGAGCCCTTTTTAATAACTGGGAATGACTCATCTGCCAGCAGCCTTCATCCCCGGCCTCGCCCTCCTCCTTGTCCTCCTCCTTGTCCTCCTCCTTGTCCTCATCCTTGTCCTTGTCCTCACTGTGGCTGTGGCCCCTTGTCCTCTGGACTGGGCTCTGGGGACCCCCATCAGTGCCATGTCAGTGGGGTTGGGCTCCTCATGGATGCCCATCAGTGGGATACAGAAGGGGCTGGGATCCCCATGGACCCCCATCAGTGGGATGCTGATGGGACTGGGATCCCCATGGACCCCCATCAGTGGGATACAGAAGGGGCTGGGATCCCCATGGACC
>NW_016690379.1:964152-969992 GCF_001604755.1 Lepidothrix coronata | reverse complement strand
GGGGGGGGGGGGGGGGGGGGGGGGGGGGGGGGGGGGGGGGGGGGGCTGAGCTGGATGTGTGGCTGCTCGGAACGCTTCCCAAGGCAATTTCCCAAATTCAGGAGAGGTGATTGACTGATCCTCTGCTTTATGGTGTGTCACAGCCCTCCCCCAGCCCCTTGCCGGAGCACTGGAGGGTGCTTTGAGCCGTATCCAGCTGCAGATTCCTTTGGAAAGCCCCAGCCTGTGCCCCCTCCTCGGGGCTCAGCCCCTCGTGGCGGGCTGCTGGTGTTTGCAGGAATTAAAGCTGCTCCTTCCAGCTGTGGCTCTGCACATCTGCTGCCACTCAGAAGGAAAACAAGGGGGCCCTGGGGAGGTTTGGAGCTGGCAGTAGCTGGGAATTTCTTGCTGAAGTGTAAAACAGGGTAAAGTGTCGCTGACAGAGCTGGGGGAGCATTTACCAGCCCGTGTCCCCCCCCTTCCCGTGTCGACTCCCGGTCTCCTCCCCTCCGCAGGAGCTATAATTGCTCCTAAATCTAATATCCAATTCTTTTTGATGCCTTCAGCGTCCCTGTTATGTAAATCCCAGTCTGAGGATGCTGTATATTTTATGGATGGTGTGTTTGCTGCCATCCCTGGGTGTGTTTGCCGCCGAAGGGACACCTTTGATTGTCAGATCAAAGGATCGTGGGGGAACGTTCACGATGACTTGAGCGAAGGGAAACTCAGGGAAATCAGGAGCCCGTGGTTGAATCGATTCCATTTGATTTTGCCAGCGGAGGTCGGTGGGAAGGATTAAGGAGCCTGAAATTGCACAAAGGAATCCCATTACTCGAGGAACAGACGGGATGTTTTCCGAGGGGAAATGATGGTGGGGGGAGGAGAGAGTGAGGGGAAGGGGGCTGGAGCCTGGGAGCTCAGGGTGGGTCAGGAGGAGCTGGAAATGGGAATGTCCTGCATCCAAACTCCAAGGTGGGAGAGCTGGGAGCCTGAGGAGTGCTTTGCTCAAAGGGGACCCACATTTCCTGCGAGGCAGCTCGTGCTCAGACCACCATCAGTCTCATGGGATGAGAAGTGGACATGGCAATTCCTTCCTTCTCCCCACCCCCAGAGCTTCCCAGGGACAGGAGGGAGAGGAGAGCCTGGCTTTGGCTGCAACTGGTAGGAGGGAAAAGGAGGAGAGGCCTTTGGGATGCAAACCCCCTTTCCCAGCTCTCCTACACGAGTTCTCCTGCTCTGACCTCTCCCAAGGGCTCCGCCACCCTGCCTTTATTTCTTGGAGCAGCTTTTTGTTTTCCTGGGAATTCCCAGGCTCCAGATGGTGCCTGGCTCAGCTATTTCAGGCCAACATCCCCCTGCCCACGGCTGGCAGCCCCCCAGCTGCACTCAGAGCACTGGGGAGGGGGTGGCAGCAGACGGGCACATCCACGGATTTTCCACGGCTCTGACAGGGAATCCTTTGTCCGAGTGCAACGAGAGGAACAAACGAAGCTGGCAGAGCTTCCCCCCGAGCAGCAACCCCAACCCTCAGCCAGAGGTGCCTCGAGATGGCCAAGGAGCATCTGCAGGCTCTGGGCATGGAATGAGGATCCCACGGGAACTGTCACCCACGGAGGAGGAATGAGGACCTTCCCTTGCTGAGGATGGGTCTGAGCTGATGGTGCTGAAGGAGCCTTAGGTGATGGAACACCTTCATGGGATCATGGAATGGTTTGGAAGGGACTTTTGAAGGTCATGCCACGAGCAGGGACATCTCCAACCAGCCCTTGTCCAGGAGTCAGCGGGACCACGTTCCATGGAAAGCTCAGCTCTCCACGTGGCAGTGCCAAAGGAATCCAGCAGGAATGTGGGATTTGGGTCTAAGAACTCCAGCAGGAATGTGGGATTTGGGCCTAAGAAATCCAGCAGGAATGTGGGATTTGGGCCTAAGAACTCCAGCAGGAATGTGGCATTTGGCTAAAGGACTGGGAGATGGAAACAACCTTTAGAAAGCCCTTCCTGGGAGGGGAGGAAGGCAGGGAATGTTTTCCAGGACGTGCCACCCCCTGCGTGGGGAGGACAGTGACAAACGAGGGGAATTTGGAGGCCGCAGAGGAAAATTGGCAGAGTGTGGGAAATGTGCTGCCAGGTTTGGGGGAACTTTAAATGGCATTTAATTAGTGGCATTCAGGTGGTCACAAGGCTGTCGAGGCACAGTGGCAGCAACGAGGCAGCACCACAGTTCCTGGCATTTGTTAATTAAAGCCACTCCTGACAGAGACTAATGACTTTTTAATGAATCTGTTGTCTTAATGTCTTATTAAGTTTTGACTTTCCCTTTCTATCCCCTTCGAGAGGCTCTGCCCAATCTCCCCCCCCTGCTGCCAGGCTTTTCCTGGGATCCTCAGCATCCAAAGGGGCTGTGGCTCTGCCGGGAGCTGGGAGGGTGGTTTGGAGCCAGGAGAGAGGAGCAGAGGGACAGCAGAGGCAGGAACACGTGTGTGCTGACATGACCATGTGTGTGCTGACATGAGCATGTGTGTGCAGGCATGAACACGTGTGTGCAGGCATCACCATGTGTGTGCAGGCATGAACATGTGTGTGCTGACAGGACCATGTGTGTGCAGACAGGACCATGTGTGTGCAGACAGGACCATGTGTGTGCAGACAGGACCACGTGTGTGCAGCCCCCCCCTGCACAGGAGCCCTGCTCTGCCCTGGTGTGCATCCCCAGCATCCCTGTGGACCCCCCTGTCCCATCACCTGGATGGGCACGTGGATTCCAGCATCTCCAGGGACACTTCTGGATGCTCAGGGACTCCCAGACCCCCCCCCAGAGGGTTCCCCCAAGGACGGGCTCGTCCCCAAACCCTTTCCCTGCCCCACTCCCACCGTACAGGGGCAGCGCTCGCTCCTCTGCCCCAGCTCTGCCCCCGTGGCCAAACGCCCGGGAATCCAAGGCTCAGAGCCCACAGGATGGGATGGGAAGGGGAATGCTGCCATCTCTATGGTGATGAGACTCGGGGAGCCTGGCACCCACCTCTGCCAGCCCTGGGGACGAGCATCCACTGGGGCTTTATCTCCCAGAGCCACCGTCCCTTCCGCGGGCACTGCCAAGGGACTGAGCTCCCAGAGCTCCCACTGATCCAGGCGGCTGGAGGGGGGCATGGAATGGCTGGAGGGGGGCATGGAATGGCTGGAGGGGGGCATGGAATGGCTCTCCCTCCCCTCTCTGCTGGGCTGGAGCGGAATCACCTCCCTCTGTCCTCAGCTGCAAGGGAGGAGTTAAACCACAAATCATTTTTACAAGGGCCAGGCTGGAGAAAGCTCTGGACAGGTAATTGAGGCTGGAGCCACTCCACGAGCTCCCAGCCCTCCCTGCTCCATGGGCAGCTGCTCTCCGGGGGTGCCACGACCCTAATTGAGAAGGAAATGTTTAGTGGAGTGGATTGAAGGGGAGGAAGGAGGGAGGGAAAGAGGGAGGGAGGGAGAAAATGCAGCAAGGACGCGGAACAAAGGTACACACGGGGAAAGAAGGGCTCTGAAAACGGGGATGGGATGTGGAGAGCCAGGACTTCTGCTGGAATGGCTGCTGGAAAGGGTTCCATGTGTGGAGGAGACGTAGTTGCAGCACTGGGCAGGACTGAGCCGCTCCTGGCTCTGCTCCGGGCTCTGCCAGCATTTCCTGTCGTGCCTTTGGAACAAGGCGCTGTTGGAAGCGGGTATTGGACAGGTCTCCCCCAAAAGCCGAGCGTGGAGTGGAGCAGGATCCTGATTGCACTCATTTGTCAGGAATTGCTGCAGCTGAACAGACTCCCAAGAGCTCTGGGTGGGAGCTCCCACGGCCCCGGAGCTGCTCCGCCAGTCCCGGTGTTGACATCCCTGGGAAGAGCAGGAGGCAGAACCCGCTTCAAAGGGAGCACGAAACCACAAAAATAGCTTGAATTCCTACATCTATATTTAACACTCTGTGTTCTCCTTGGAATGGACTCGGGGCTACAGCAATTAACTAATGATGAGGATGATTAAGGAGCGCTCCTGCGCTTTACATTTATAGCGCCTCTCCCACTTCTTTTCTGCATAATAATTCCTTTCCTTGGCAATACCAGCAGAGCATTCCCAGGAAACCGAGAGGTAAAAGGCAAGGTAAATTAGGAAAGCGACCCACTAAATGGATGAGGGAGAGGAACAGCTCTGGTGTTTGCCTGTCCCCAAACCAGGAGGAGGTTGGTGCCAGGAGGGATCTCCCGGAGCTCTCAGGTGACAGCAAACGGCTCCAGAACCGTCCCTGCTGCTCGAGGAGATGGATGATGAACAACTGGGATGAACCCAGGAGTGTGGGGCTGTCCTGGCTTTATCACAGGATGGGTTGGCTTGGAAGGGACCTCAAAGCTCATCTCATTCCACCCCCTGCCATGGGCAGGGACACCTCTCACTGTCCCAGGTTGCTCCAAGTCCTGTCCAGCCCGGCCTTGGACACTTCCAGGGATGGAGCAGCCACAGCCTGTGTTGGTGCAGGATCCAGCCTGCCCTGCTCTGGCGTGGGCAGAGAGCACTGGCTTCCCATGCAGAGATGCCAGTTTGTTCTGTAAGGGCGACACAGGAGGAAAAAAATACCGAATGGCCAGAATAAAAATAGAGGTGAGATAAAAAGGAGGAAGGAGTCAGGAGGGATATCGGAGCCACACTCCTGCTACCCTGCTGGGCCGGCAGGGGATGAGCAGCCAGGCCTGGGAAGCAGGGGAGTGACCACCACTCCTGGGAGGTGCTGCTCTGCCAGACCCCCGCCCACTCCAGCCCATCCAGCGCCGCTTCACAGGGAGAAATCTCCCTTCCTGAGAGCGAAAACAAACAGAGCATGAAATACAGAAAAAAAAAAGAAAAAACCCCACTAAAATAATTACAGGTTACAACAAATCAATTGGAGCTGTGTAAACAGCCCCCGGGCAGGCGGGAGCAGCGACGCTCCCTGCTCAACATCCTCCCTGTGCTCCACACGATCCCTGCTCCCTTCCCTCGGCTCCAGGGGGGGATGGAGCAGCTTCCAGGGCTCCCCAAACCATCACCCTCCCAGTGCTGCGCCCTGGGGTGACTGTCACAGAAGGATCTGACCCCCTGAGAGTGGTGCAGGCTGCAGGAGAGGCAAATCCCAGCTGGAATTGTGCTGCTCCCGCCAAAGCCCCGATGGGAATCCTCCCAGGAATCAGACGTTGGAAGCTGCCAAGGCTCAAAGCAGGGATGAGCCTTCGGGGGTCAGCACGGGGAGGATGGGAAAGGATGGAGGGAAGGGGCTGCTGTTGGCTCTGGGGTAATCCTGGGAAGCAGGTGAGGGATCCTGGGAAGAAGGTGAGGGGTCCTGGGAAGAAGGTGAGGGGTCCTGGGAAGAAGGTGAAGGGTCCTGGGAAGAAGGTGAGGGGGTCATGGAAAGAAGATGAGGGGTTCTGGAAAGATCAGGTGTCCTGGGAAGCAGTGAAGGGATCCTGGGGAGCACATGAGGAATCCTGGGAAGTAGATGAGGGGGTCCTGGGAAGATAAGGGACCTTGGGAAGCAGGCAAGGGGCTCTAGGAAGCAGTTGAAGGAAGAAGGTCCTGGGAAGATGAGGGGTCCTGGGAAGAGGATGAGGAGTGGTGGGAAGCAAAAGAGGGGTGCTGGGAAGCAGGTGAGGAATCCTGGGAAGTAGATGAGGGGTTCTGGGAAGCAGGTGAGGGGTCCTTGGCAAAAGGTGAGGGGTCCTGGGAAGGTGCAGTGATTATTGTGCTGCTGTGGGTCACCCATGGCTTGGTCCCTGATAAATATCATGGAATGGTTTGGGTGGGAAAGGACCTCAAAGCTCATCCAGTGCCACCCCCTGCCATGGGCAGGGACACCTTCCACTAGCCCA
>NW_016690379.1:958999-963061 GCF_001604755.1 Lepidothrix coronata | reverse complement strand
TGCTGGGAATTCAGACACTGAACTCCTGGGAAGTGCTGGGAATTCAGACACTGAACGCCTGGGAAGTGCTGGGAATTCAGGCACTGGGAAATGCTGGGAATTCAGACACTGAACGCCTGGGAAGTGCTGGGAATTCAGGCACCTGTGAGAGCTGCCCTGGGAATAAACCCGCTGCCCTGGACCCTCAGAGTTCTGCCGTGGGACCCTCAGAGCCCTGCTGGGGCACTGGGGGGGTGTTGGGGTGGCACATCCCTCCTCCTGGGTGTGCCAGGGCTGGTGGCAAAGCCTGGGTGCCCGCTGGGGTGGCTGTGGCTGCATCCAGGAACCTGGAATGACTCTCTCCTGGCTCCTTTGGAAGACCAGGGATGTGAGGAGCGGTGCTGACCCTGCTCCTGTGTGGTGCTGACCCTGCTCCTGTGTGGTGCTGACCCTGCTCCCACAACCTGCAGGAGGTCGAGGATGGGTCACTGGTGGTCCTGGGCTGCCTCTGGCCACGTGTGGGATAAAGGGAGGAAGGAAGGAAAACCTCAGGGAGGGAGGAAGGGGTGCAGTGCCACTGCCTGGGCGTGGGCAGGAGGTTTTGGGAAGGAGCAGCTCCCAGAGGGTTCCCCCCTCAGCAGTGCCCAGGCTGTGGGACTGGCTGGGGTTGGGAGGGCACAGCAGCCACCAGGTCCTGCTGGAACGGTCCCACCTGCTGGAACCTCCCTAAAAAAAAAAGGAGGGTGGTTGGTGTCTCTTGGTGTCTCCAGGTCTGGCTTTGAGAGGCTCTCGAGGAAAGGGAAGCCCTGAGCGGATCATCCTCCTGGGGGTGAGAAAGGTGGGAAATCCCTGCCTGTCCTGGGTTTGGGGGGTGTCTGGGGAGCAGCCCTGCTCCCCTCAGCCCCCTCCCACCCCTCAGAGCTGCTGGCTGAGCGTGTGGGATGTCCTTGCCGGGGAAGGGAAGGATGCACAGTCAGTCCTGGCTGAGAAACGTCCCCCTCAGCACCTGGAGATGGATATTCCCTCCTTTCCTGGAAGGAATGAGGCGGAGCGGGGAGGGAGGGACACACAAGTGTTGCCAAAGAAGTTGTAAATAACATTCCACACCCCAATCCCTCCTCAGCACGAGGTGGTTGGTGGTGGCTCCCTTGCCTGTGTTCGTGCCACATAAATATTTATGGCTCCTAATGCAGAGGTTTGTCACAGGCAGCAGCGTTGGAGCCAGGGGATGTTGGCTGTGGGTGACGAGCTGCACCAAAGGAAGGCAGCTGATGTCCTTCCCAGCTCCCAGGGAGGTGCATTAGGGATGCTCCCCGTGTAGCTGGAGGCCCAGGGAGCTGGAAGAGCCGTTCCCTCCCCTACAAGATGCTGAGAGATAAGGGAGGGGAAGCTCAGCAGTGGAGCTGAGCCTTTGTGGTGGTGGGAGCTGGTGGGAAATGTCCCCCCCAGGCAGCAGTGCCTGGCTCTGGGTGGGGGGCACAGCTCTGGGGGTCCCTCAGCAGCAGCTCTGGGCCTCTTGGTGGGAGCAGAAGGGTCTCCTGTCCGGAGCTGCTTCATCCAAGGGGAGGGATGGGAGGAGCTGGACCTGGCACCCCCTGCTCTGGGCTGGCATTTGGGATGCCCGGGGGAAAGGCAAGAGGGGCAGAGGTGGTCTCCAGCTCACACATATCCATGTTCTCCATGCCTGGAAGCCTGTCTCGGGGTTTGGGGTGACTCCTGTCGGTGGGATCCTCCATGGAAAGCTGCAGGAGCCCCTCAATGAGGGTGCTGAGCCCTTAAAACAGAGCTGTGTGTGCGGCTTGGGGGGCTCAGCATCGTCCCTCGGGGTGTCCCCCTGCGTGCAGGGGGTGCAGCCCCTCTCCCACACGGCCCCCTCCCACTTTGGAACCCGCCAATTCTCTTCCCAGTTCCCCCCAAATTCCCTTTTCCATCGTTCCTCCCCGCGTTGCAGCTGCTGGAGGCTCCCAAACAGCCCCTGTGCCAGCAGCACCATCCTCCTCCTCACTGCTCTGAGTCACTGCCCCCTCCCAGCCCCCAGCCTGGGGAGGGATTGGCTGCAGCTCAGCCAACATTTGCCTGGTTAGTTGGTTTTTTCCTTTTTTGCATCTGAGATCCATCTTCGGAGAAGTTAAAGGGCTGGGGGGAAGGGAGGGAGACTAATAGGATTAATCCTCTGAATTCATTAGGCAAAAACTTGGTGCCCAGCCAGTCCTTCTCTTGAACAAATGGTCAAGGCTTTTGCTTTAATAGCATTAAGCAAAATTACAAATAACAGCGTTGCTTAATCAATCTTAATAGGTTTCTCTGTAGAAATTCTTTTCCAGCTGTCTCCTGGAAAAGGCTGGAGCAGCAGATGCTTCTCTTCTCCCCGTGTTTTTTTGGCATTAACGGGCCTTTCTAGAGAGATCCTGGTTATTTTTTGCTCCTTCTGAAGTCCGGGGCTGCGTGGCCAGAGGTCTCCAGAGCAGAACACGAGGGAAGGAATAAAAGGGACTGTGTAATGTGCTTGTCTGAGCAGCAAACCTGGCGGGGCAGGGAGAGCCAGTTCCTCCCTGGGGCTGGGAAAGGCTCCAATCCAGCATTCCCAGCACCCTGGGGCTGAGCTGGGCACCCCAGCCCTGGAATGGGCCTTGCAGAGACTCAGGGCTGCACTGACTGTTGGAGCTGCTGCCCAATAAATCCAATATTTTAGAAGCAAATCTACATTTGAAACGTTGATATATATATTTTTTTATTATTTTTTTTTTGTGCCAGGCAACAGTTGGGAGCCAAAGCAAGGCGTGCTTTGGTCTTGTTTTTATCTCAATATTGCTTTTTTTCGCTGAGCATATGTATCTATGTGCTAATAGTCAGGGCTGGTTTGCACACAGCGTGTGGATCCATCCCCAAATGGTAAAATATGACTCTATACGTGCCTGTGTGGCTGCACAGCCAGGCTGGGGAGCACCTGTTGGGTTTGCAGGGGGGGGTCCTTTGCTCTCTGTCACCCACCCAGGCCGTGGATCCCCCGTGTTTTGGGTGGTGGGTGAGCTCAGAACGACCCGGGGGTTGAAAGGTTTGGTGTTTGTACCCACCCCTTCCTTCGGGTCGTGTGGGAAAGGGGGTGAAGCTTCAGCTGGGATAAAACAGCCAAAAAAAAAAAGGATGAAAGGAGCAGCCCAAGCTGGCAGGGAAGGGATGGGAACCCTCCAAGGGCCCAGGGGGCTCCGTGGGGTGAGCACAGGGAGCCACAAACAGCACGGGGGAAAAAAAAGCAGGAAAGCCAGCAGGGCAAAAGAAGCTCCTGAAAGCTCCTTGTCTGGAATAAAACTTGGAAAACTGGGCTCTGAACTGCCTTGCATTGCTTGCTTCCTGAATTCTGGAGAAAGGACTCCAGTAATGAGCAGGTTTGCTTCAAAGAAATGTCCTTTTGCCACCTACTCCCTGTTCTCGCTGCAAGAGCCAAAACCCACCTCTTAGGTCCAAAGTACTAATTATGTTTAAGGTCACTTCTAGCTTATTTATGGGTTTTTCTGGCTAAAAGGGGTGCATGTTCCCATCAATTAACAGTTGGAGTCGATCTTAAAGGTCTCTTCCAACCTAAATGATGCTCTGATATAAATATATCTATATATATATATGACATATATAGGTGGGTGTGCTGGGCTGGGACACCCCAGCCATGTGTTTTTAAAGGCATTTTTGACACCTTTATAAGGCACCAGGAGAAAAATCACCTCGTTCTGTGCAGAGCTGGAAGGGAGGGGGCCAGTCAGCCCACCCGGGGCAGGGACCTCCCCGGGAGGTGGGAAACCAAACCCATCTGCTTCCCACAGGGAGCCTTCCCAGAGCTGAGGGGGGGAAGCTCCAGGGAGGATCGGCTGCAGGAGAGGGATCCCAGCAGCAGTGGTGGGTGCTGGTGGGATGAGGGTCAGAGCTGAGGGCTCAGAGGGTTTGTCACAGAGTCACTGAGGCGGGAAAATCCCTCCAGGACTGAGTCCAACCTGTCCCTGATCCCACCTTGTCCCCCAGCCCAGGGCACTGAGAGCCACATCCAGTCCTTCCCTGGACACGCTCCAGCCCCTCAGTGAGGGAGGGATGGAT